>NC_091950.1:227501116-227853616 GCF_031021105.1 Erythrolamprus reginae
TCCTACAAAATCTACTTCTACAAAACCTACTTCTACAAAATCTATGTCCTACAAAATCTACTTCCTACAAAATCTACGTCCTACAAAATCTACTTCTACAAAATCTACTTCCTACAAAATCTATGTCCTACAAAATCTACTTCTACAAAACCTACTTCTACAAAATCTATGTCCTACAAAATCTACTTCCTACAAAATCTACTTCCTACAAAATCTACTTCCTACAAAACCTATTTCTACAAAATCTATGTCCTACAAAAGCTACTTCTACAAAATCTACTTCTATAAAATCTATGTCCTACAAAATCTACTTCCTACAAAATCTACTTCTACAAAATCTACTTCCTACAAAATCTACTTCCTACAAAATCTACTTCCTACAAAACCTACTTCTACAAAATCTACTTCCTACAAAATCTACTTCCTACAAAATCTACGTCCTACAAAATCTATTTCTACAAAATCTACTTCTACAAAATCTATGAGCTACAAAATCTACTTCCTACAAACTCTACTTCCTACAAAATCTACTTCCTACAAAACCTACTTCTACAAAATCTATGTCCTACAAAATCTACTTCCTACAAAATCTACTTCTACAAAATCTATGTCCTACAAAATCTACTTCTACAAAACCTACTTCTACAAAATCTACTTCCTACAAAATCTACTTCCTACAGTATCTACTTCCTACAAAACCTACTTCTACAAAATCTACTTCCTACAAAATCTACTTCCTACAAAATCTACGTCCTACAAAATCTACTTCTACAAAATCTACTTCCTACAAAATCTACTTCTACAAAATCTACTTCCTACAAAATCTACTTCCTACAAAATCTACTTCCTACAAAACCTACTTCTACAAAATCTATGTCCTACAAAATCTACTTCCTACAAAATCTATGTCCTACAAAATCTACTTCCTACAAAATCTACTTCCTACAAAACCTACTTCTACAAAATCTACTTCCTACAAAATCTATTTCCTACAAAATCTACTTCCTACAAAACCTACTTCTACAAAATCTACTTCCTACAAAATCTACTTCCTACAAAACCTACTTCTACAAAATCTACTTCCTACAAAATCTACTTCCTACAAAACCTACTTCTACAAAATCTACTTCCTACAAAATCTACGTCCTACAAAATCTATTTCTACGAAATCTACTTCTACAAAATCTACTTCCTACAAAATCTACTTCTACAAAATCTATGTCCTACAAAATCTACTTCCTACAAAATCTACTTCCTACAAAATCTACTTCCTGCAAAACCTACTTCTACAAAATCTACTTCCTACAAAATCTACTTCTACAAAATCTACTTCTACAAAATCTACTTCCTACAAAATCTATGTCCTACAAAATCTACTTCTACAAAACCTACTTCTACAAAATCTACTTCCTACAAAATCTACTTCCTACAAAACCTACTTCTACAAAATCTACTTCCTACAAAATCTACTTCCTACAAAATCTACGTCCTACAAAATCTACTTCTACAAAATCTACTTCCTACAAAATCTATGTCCTACAAAATCTACTTCTACAAAACCTACTTCTACAAAATCTATGTCCTACAAAATCTACTTCCTACAAAATCTACGTCCTACAAAATCTACTTCTACAAAATCTACTTCCTACAAAATCTATGTCCTACAAAATCTACTTCTACAAAACCTACTTCTACAAAATCTATGTCCTACAAAATCTACTTCCTATAAAATCTACTTCCTACAAAATCTACTTCCTACAAAACCTATTTCTACAAAATCTATGTCCTACAAAAGCTACTTCTACAAAATCTACTTCTATAAAATCTATGTCCTACAAAATCTACTTCCTACAAAATCTACTTCTACAAAATCTACTTCCTACAAAATCTACTTCCTACAAAATCTACTTCCTACAAAACCTACTTCTACAAAATCTACTTCCTACAAAATCTACTTCCTACAAAATCTACGTCCTACAAAATCTATTTCTACAAAATCTACTTCTACAAAATCTATGAGCTACAAAATCTACTTCCTACAAACTCTACTTCCTACAAAATCTACTTCCTACAAAACCTACTTCTACAAAATCTATGTCCTACAAAATCTACTTCCTACAAAATCTACTTCTACAAAATCTATGTCCTACAAAATCTATGTCCTACAAAATCTACTTCTACAAAACCTACTTCTACAAAATCTACTTCCTACAAAATCTACTTCCTACAGTATCTACTTCCTACAAAACCTACTTCTACAAAATCTACTTCCTACAAAATCTACTTCCTACAAAATCTACTTCCTACAAAATCTACTTCCTACAAAACCTACTTCTACAAAATCTACTTCCTACAAAATCTACTTCCTACAAAATCTACGTCCTACAAAATCTATTTCTACAAAATCTACTTCTACAAAATCTATGAGCTACAAAATCTACTTCCTACAAACTCTACTTCCTACAAAATCTACTTCCTACAAAACCTACTTCTACAAAATCTATGTCCTACAAAATCTACTTCCTACAAAATCTACTTCTACAAAATCTATGTCCTACAAAATCTATGTCCTACAAAATCTACTTCTACAAAACCTACTTCTACAAAATCTACTTCCTACAAAATCTACTTCCTACAGTATCTACTTCCTACAAAACCTACTTCTACAAAATCTACTTCCTACAAAATCTACTTCCTACAAAATCTACGTCCTACAAAATCTACTTCTACAAAATCTACTTCCTACAAAATCTACTTCTACAAAATCTACTTCCTACAAAATCTATGTCCTACAAAATCTACTTCCTACAAAATCTACTTCTACAAAATCTACTTCCTACAAAATCTACTTCTACAAAATCTACTTCTACAAAACCTACTTCTACAAAAACTACTTCCTACAAAATCTACGTCCTACAAAATCTATTTCCTACAAAATCTACTTCCTACAAAACCTACTTCTACAAAATCTACTACCTACAAAATCTACTTCTACAAAATTTACTTCCTACAAAATCTACTTCCTACAAAATCTACGTCCTACAAAACCTACTTCTACAAAATCTACTTCTACAAAATTTACTTCCTACAAAATCTACTTCCTAAAAAAATCTACTTCCTACAAAATCTACTTCCTACAAAATCTACGTCCTACAAAATCTACTTCTACAAAATCTACTTCTACAAAATCTATGTCCTACAAAATCTACTTCCTACAAAATCTACTTCTACAAAACCTACTTCTACAAAATCTATGTCCTACAAAATCTACTTTTACAAAACCTACTTCTACAAAATCTACTTCCTACAAAATCTACTTCCTACAAAATCTACTTCCTACAAAACCTACTTCTACAAAATCTACTTCCTACAAAATCTACTTCCTACAAAATCTACGTCCTACAAAATCTACTTCTACAAAATCTACTTCCTACAAAATCTATGTCCTACAAAATCTACTTCTACAAAACCTACTTCTACAAAATCTATGTCCTACAAAATCTACTTCCTACAAAACCTACTTCCTACAAAATCTATGTCCTACAAAATCTACTTCTACAAAACCTACTTCTACAAAATCTACTTCCTACAAAATCTACTTCCTACAAAATCTACTTCCTACAAAACCTACTTCTACAAAATCTACTTCCTACAAAATCTACTTCCTACAAAATCTACGTCCTACAAAATCTACTTCTACAAAATCTACTTCCTACAAAATCTATGTCCTACAAAATCTACTTCTACAAAACCTACTTCTACAAAATCTACTTCCTACAAAATCTACTTCCTACAAAACCTACTTCTACAAAATCTATGTCCTACAAAATCTACTTCTACAAAACCTACTTCTACAAAATCTACTTCCTACAAAATCTACTTCCTACAAAATCTATGTCCTACAAAATCTACTTCTACAAAACCTACTTCTACAAAATCTATGTCCTACAAAATCTACTTCCTACAAAATCTACGTCCTACAAAATCTACTTCTACAAAATCTACTTCCTACAAAATCTATGTCCTACAAAATCTACTTCTACAAAACCTACTTCTACAAAATCTATGTCCTACAAAATCTACTTCCTATAAAATCTACTTCCTACAAAATCTACTTCCTACAAAACCTACTTCTACAAAATCTATGTCCTACAAAATCTACTTCTACAAAATCAACTTCTATAAAATCTATGTCCTACAAAATCTACTTCCTACAAAATCTACTTCCTACAAAACCTACTTCTACAAAATCTACTTCCTACAAAATCTACATCCTACAAAATCTACTTCCTACAAAACCTACTTCTACAAAATCTACTTCCTACAAAATCTACTTCCTACAAAATGTACTTCTACAAAACCTACTTCTACAAAATCTATGTCCTATAAAATCTACTTCTACAAAACCTACTTCTACAAAATCTACTTCCTACAAAATCTACTTCCTACAAAACCTACTTCCTACAAAACCTACTTCTACAAAATCTACTTCCTACAAAATCTACTTCCTACAAAATCTACGTCCTACAAAATCTACTTCTACAAAATCTACTTCCTACAAAATCTATGTCCTACAAAATCTACTTCTACAAAACCTACTTCTACAAAATCTACTTTTACAAAACCTACTTCTACAAAATCTACTTCCTACAAAATCTACTTCCTACAAAATCTACTTCCTACAAAACCTACTTCTACAAAATCTACTTCCTACAAAATCTACTTCCTACAAAATCTACGTCCTACAAAATCTACTTCTACAAAATCTACTTCCTACAAAATCTATGTCCTACAAAATCTACTTCTACAAAACCTACTTCTACAAAATCTATGTCCTACAAAATCTACTTCCTACAAAACCTACTTCCTACAAAATCTATGTCCTACAAAATCTACTTCTACAAAACCTACTTCTACAAAATCTACTTCCTACAAAATCTACTTCCTACAAAATCTACTTCCTACAAAACCTACTTCTACAAAATCTACTTCCTACAAAATCTACTTCCTACAAAATCTACGTCCTACAAAATCTACTTCTACAAAATCTACTTCCTACAAAATCTATGTCCTACAAAATCTACTTCTACAAAACCTACTTCTACAAAATCTACTTCCTACAAAATCTACTTCCTACAAAACCTACTTCTACAAAATCTATGTCCTACAAAATCTACTTCTACAAAACCTACTTCTACAAAATCTACTTCCTACAAAATCTACTTCCTACAAAATCTATGTCCTACAAAATCTACTTCTACAAAACCTACTTCTACAAAATCTATGTCCTACAAAATCTACTTCCTACAAAATCTACGTCCTACAAAATCTACTTCTACAAAATCTACTTCCTACAAAATCTATGTCCTACAAAATCTACTTCTACAAAACCTACTTCTACAAAATCTATGTCCTACAAAATCTACTTCCTATAAAATCTACTTCCTACAAAATCTACTTCCTACAAAACCTACTTCTACAAAATCTATGTCCTACAAAATCTACTTCTACAAAATCAACTTCTATAAAATCTATGTCCTACAAAATCTACTTCCTACAAAATCTACTTCCTACAAAACCTACTTCTACAAAATCTACTTCCTACAAAATCTACATCCTACAAAATCTACTTCCTACAAAACCTACTTCTACAAAATCTACTTCCTACAAAATCTACTTCCTACAAAATGTACTTCTACAAAACCTACTTCTACAAAATCTATGTCCTATAAAATCTACTTCTACAAAACCTACTTCTACAAAATCTACTTCCTACAAAATCTACTTCCTACAAAACCTACTTCCTACAAAACCTACTTCTACAAAATCTACTTCCTACAAAATCTACTTCCTACAAAATCTACGTCCTACAAAATCTACTTCTACAAAATCTACTTCCTACAAAATCTATGTCCTACAAAATCTACTTCTACAAAACCTACTTCTACAAAATCTACTTCCTACAAAATCTACTTCCTACAAAACCTACTTCTACAAAATCTACTTCCTACAAAATCTACTTCCTACAAAATCTACGTCCTACAAAATCTACTTCTACAAAATCTACTTCCTACAAAATCTATGTCCTACAAAATCTACTTCTACAAAACCTACTTCTACAAAATCTATGTCCTACAAAATCTACTTCCTACAAAATCTACGTCCTACAAAATCTACTTCTACAAAATCTACTTCCTACAAAATCTATGTCCTACAAAATCTACTTCTACAAAACCTACTTCTACAAAATCTATGTCCTACAAAATCTACTTCCTATAAAATCTACTTCCTACAAAATCTACTTCCTACAAAACCTACTTCTACAAAATCTATGTCCTACAAAATCTACTTCTACAAAATCTACTTCTACAAAATCTACTTCCTACAAAATCTACTTCCTACAAAATCTACTTCCTACAAAACCTACTTCTACAAAACCTACTTCTACAAAATCTACTTCCTACAAAATCTACTTCCTACAATATCTACTTCCTACAAAACGTACTTCTACAAAATCTACTTCCTACAAAATCTACGTCCTACAAAATCTACTTCTACAAAATCTACTTCCTACAAAATCTACTTCTACAAAATCTACTTCCTACAAAATCTACTTCCTATAAAATCTACTTCCTACAAAATCTACTTCCTACAAAACCTACTTCTACAAAATCTATGTCCTACAAAATCTACTTCTACAAAATCTACTTCTGTAAAATCTATGTCCTACAAAATCTACTTCCTACAAAATCTACTTCCTACAAAACCTACTTCTACAAAATCTATGTCCTACAAAATCTACTTCTACAAAACCTACTTCTACAAAATCTATGTCCTACAAAATCTACTTCTACAAAACCTACTTCTACAAAACCTACTTCCTACAAAATCTACTTCCTACAAAATCTACTTCCTACAAAACCTACTTCTACAAAATCTACTTCCTACAAAATCTACTTCCTACAAAATCTACGTCCTACAAAATCTATTTCTACAAAATCTACTTCTACAAAATCTATGTCCTACAAAATCTACTTCCTATAAACTCTACTTCCTACAAAATCTACTTCCTACAAAACCTACTTCTACAAAATCTATGTCCTACAAAATCTACTTCCTACAATATCTACTTCCTACAAAACCTACTTCTACAAAATCTACTTCCTACAAAATCTACTTCCTACAAAATCTACGTCCTACAAAATCTACTTCTACAAAATCTACTTCCTACAAAATCTACTTCTACAAAATCTACTTCCTACAAAATCTACTTCCTACAAAATCTACTTCCTACAAAACCTACTTCTACAAAATCTATGTCCTACAAAATCTACTTCCTACAAAATCTATTTCCTACAAAATCTACTTCCTACAAAACCTACTTCTACAAAATCTACTTCCTACAAAATCTACTTCCTACAAAACCTACTTCTACAAAATCTACTTCCTACAAAATCTACGTCCTACAAAATCTACTTCTACGAAATCTACTTCTACAAAATCTACTTCCTACAAAATCTACTTCTACAAAATCTATGTCCTACAAAATCTACTTCCTACAAAATCTACTTCCTACAAAATCTACTTCCTGCAAAACCTACTTCTACAAAATCTACTTCCTACAAAATCTACTTCTACAAAATCTACTTCTACAAAATCTACTTCCTACAAAATCTATGTCCTACAAAATCTACTTCCTACAAAACCTACTTCTACAAAATCTACTTCCTACAAAATCTACTTCCTACAAAATCTACGTCCTACAAAATCTACTTCTACAAAATCTACTTCCTACAAAATCTATGTCCTACAAAATCTACTTCTACAAAACCTACTTCTACAAAATCTATGTCCTACAAAATCTACTTCCTACAAAATCTACGTCCTACAAAATCTACTTCTACAAAATCTACTTCCTACAAAATCTATGTCCTACAAAATCTACTTCTACAAAACCTACTTCTACAAAATCTATGTCCTACAAAATCTACTTCCTACAAAATCTACTTCCTACAAAATCTACTTCCTACAAAACCTATTTCTACAAAATCTATGTCCTACAAAAGCTACTTCTACAAAATCTACTTCTATAAAATCTATGTCCTACAAAATCTACTTCCTACAAAATCTACTTCTACAAAATCTACTTCCTACAAAATCTACTTCCTACAAAATCTACTTCCTACAAAACCTACTTCTACAAAATCTACTTCCTACAAAATCTACTTCCTACAAAATCTACGTCCTACAAAATCTATTTCTACAAAATCTACTTCTACAAAATCTATGAGCTACAAAATCTACTTCCTACAAACTCTACTTCCTACAAAATCTACTTCCTACAAAACCTACTTCTACAAAATCTATGTCCTACAAAATCTACTTCCTACAAAATCTACTTCTACAAAATCTATGTCCTACAAAATCTATGTCCTACAAAATCTACTTCTACAAAACCTACTTCTACAAAATCTACTTCCTACAAAATCTACTTCCTACAGTATCTACTTCCTACAAAACCTACTTCTACAAAATCTACTTCCTACAAAATCTACTTCCTACAAAATCTACGTCCTACAAAATCTACTTCTACAAAATCTACTTCCTACAAAATCTACTTCTACAAAATCTACTTCCTACAAAATCTACTTCCTACAAAATCTACTTCCTACAAAACCTACTTCTACAAAATCTATGTCCTACAAAATCTACTTCCTACAAAATCTATGTCCTACAAAATCTACTTCCTACAAAATCTACTTCCTACAAAACCTACTTCTACAAAATCTACTTCCTACAAAATCTATTTCCTACAAAATCTACTTCCTACAAAACCTACTTCTACAAAATCTACTTCCTACAAAATCTACTTCCTACAAAACCTACTTCTACAAAATCTACTTCCTACAAAATCTACTTCCTACAAAACCTACTTCTACAAAATCTACTTCCTACAAAATCTACGTCCTACAAAATCTATTTCTACGAAATCTACTTCTACAAAATCTACTTCCTACAAAATCTACTTCTACAAAATCTATGTCCTACAAAATCTACTTCCTACAAAATCTACTTCCTACAAAATCTACTTCCTGCAAAACCTACTTCTACAAAATCTACTTCCTACAAAATCTACTTCTACAAAATCTACTTCTACAAAATCTACTTCCTACAAAATCTATGTCCTACAAAATCTACTTCTACAAAACCTACTTCTACAAAATCTACTTCCTACAAAATCTACTTCCTACAAAACCTACTTCTACAAAATCTACTTCCTACAAAATCTACTTCCTACAAAATCTACGTCCTACAAAATCTACTTCTACAAAATCTACTTCCTACAAAATCTATGTCCTACAAAATCTACTTCTACAAAACCTACTTCTACAAAATCTATGTCCTACAAAATCTACTTCCTACAAAATCTACGTCCTACAAAATCTACTTCTACAAAATCTACTTCCTACAAAATCTATGTCCTACAAAATCTACTTCTACAAAACCTACTTCTACAAAATCTATGTCCTACAAAATCTACTTCCTATAAAATCTACTTCCTACAAAATCTACTTCCTACAAAACCTATTTCTACAAAATCTATGTCCTACAAAAGCTACTTCTACAAAATCTACTTCTATAAAATCTATGTCCTACAAAATCTACTTCCTACAAAATCTACTTCTACAAAATCTACTTCCTACAAAATCTACTTCCTACAAAATCTACTTCCTACAAAACCTACTTCTACAAAATCTACTTCCTACAAAATCTACTTCCTACAAAATCTACGTCCTACAAAATCTATTTCTACAAAATCTACTTCTACAAAATCTATGAGCTACAAAATCTACTTCCTACAAACTCTACTTCCTACAAAATCTACTTCCTACAAAACCTACTTCTACAAAATCTATGTCCTACAAAATCTACTTCCTACAAAATCTACTTCTACAAAATCTATGTCCTACAAAATCTATGTCCTACAAAATCTACTTCTACAAAACCTACTTCTACAAAATCTACTTCCTACAAAATCTACTTCCTACAGTATCTACTTCCTACAAAACCTACTTCTACAAAATCTACTTCCTACAAAATCTACTTCCTACAAAATCTACGTCCTACAAAATCTACTTCTACAAAATCTACTTCCTACAAAATCTACTTCTACAAAATCTACTTCCTACAAAATCTACTTCCTACAAAATCTACTTCCTACAAAACCTACTTCTACAAAATCTATGTCCTACAAAATCTACTTCCTACAAAATCTATGTCCTACAAAATCTACTTCCTACAAAATCTACTTCTACAAAATCTACTTCCTACAAAATCTACTTCTACAAAATCTACTTCTACAAAACCTACTTCTACAAAAACTACTTCCTACAAAATCTACGTCCTACAAAATCTATTTCCTACAAAATCTACTTCCTACAAAACCTACTTCTACAAAATCTACTTCCTACAAAATCTACTTCCTTCAAAACCTACTTCTACAAAATCTACTTCCTACAAAATCTACGTCCTACAAAATCTACTTCTACGAAATCTACTTCTACAAAATCTACTTCCTACAAAATCTACTTCTACAAAATCTACGTCCTACAAAATCTACTTCCTACAAAATCTACTTCCTGCAAAACCTACTTCTACAAAATCTACTTCCTACAAAATCTACGTCCTACAAAATCTACTTCTACAAAATCTACTTCCTACAAAATCTACTTCTACAAAATCTACTTCCTACAAAATCTACTTCTACAAAACCTACTTCTACAAAATCTACTTCCTACAAAATCTACGTCCTACAAAATCTACTTCCTACAAAATCTACTTCCTACAAAACCTACTTCTACAAAATCTACTTCCTACAAAATCTACTTCCTACAAAATCTATTTCCTAAAAAATCTACAAAATCTATGTCCTACCAAATCTCCTTCTACAAAACCTACTTCTACAAAATCTATGTCCTACAAAATCTACTTCCTACAAAATCTACTTCCTACAAAACCTACTTCTACAAAATCTACTTCCTACAAAATCTACTTCCTACAAAACCTACTTCTACAAAACCTATTTCTACAAAATCTACTTCCTACAAAATCTACTTCCTACAAACTCTACGTCCTACAAAACCTACTTCTACAAAATCTACTTCTACAAAATCTACTTCTACAAAATCTACTTCTACAAAATCTATGTCCTATAAAATCTACTTCCTACAAAATCTACTTCCTACAAAATCTACTTCCTACAAAACCTACTTCTACAAAATCTACTTCCTACAAAATCTACATCCTACAAAATCTACTTCTACAAAATCTACTTCCTACAAAACCTATTTCTACAAAATCTACTTCCTACAAAATCTACTTCCTACAAAATCTACTTCCTACAAAATCTACTTCCTACAAAATCTACTTCCTACAAAATCTACTTCCTACAAAATCTACTTCCTACAAAACCTACTTCTACAAAATCTATGTCCTACCAAATCTACTTCCTACAAAATCTACTTCCTACAAAACCTACTTCTACAAAATCTACTTCCTACAAAATCTACTTCTACAAAATCTATGTCCTACAAAATCTATGTCCTACAAAATCTATGTCCTACAAAATCTACTTCTACAAAACCTACTTCTACAAAATCTACTTCCTACAAAATCTACTTCCTACAAAATCTACTTCTACAAAATCTACTTCTACAAAATCTACTTCTACAAAATCTACTTCTACAAAATCTACTTCCTACAAAATCTACTTCCTACAAAACCTACTTCTACAAAACCTACTTCTACAAAACCTACTTCCTACAAAATCTCCTTCCTACAAAATCTACTTCCTAAAAAATCTACTTCTACAAAATCTATGTCCTACCAAATCTCCTTCTACAAAACCTACTTCTACAACATCTATGTCCTACAAAATCTACTTCCTACAAAATCTACTTCCTACAAAACCTACTTCTACAAAATCTACTTCCTACAAAATCTACTTCCTACAAAATCTACTTCCTACAAAACCTACTTCTACAAAATCTACTTCCTACAAAATCTACTTCCTACAAAACCTACCTCTACAAAATCTACTTCCTACAAAATCTACTTCCTACAAAATCTACTTCCTACAAACCCTACTTCTACAAAATCTATGTCCTACAAAATCTACTTCCTACAAAACCTACTTCTACAAAATCTACTTCCTACAAAATCTACTTCTACAAAATCTATGTCCTACAAAATCTATGTCCTACAAAATCTATGTCCTACAAAATCTACTTCCTACAAAACGTACTTCTACAAAACCTACTTCTACAAAATCTACTTCCTACAAAATCTACTTCCTACAAAATCTATTTCCTAAAAAATCTACAAAATCTATGTCCTACCAAATCTCCTTCTACAAAACCTACTTCTACAAAATCTATGTCCTACAAAATCTACTTCCTACAAAATCTACTTCCTACAAAACCTACTTCTACAAAATCTACTTCCTACAAAATCTACTTCCTACAAAACCTACTTCTACAAAACCTATTTCTACAAAATCTACTTCCTACAAAATCTACTTCCTACAAACTCTACGTCCTACAAAACCTACTTCTACAAAATCTACTTCTACAAAATCTACTTCTACAAAATCTACTTCTACAAAATCTATGTCCTATAAAATCTACTTCCTACAAAATCTACTTCCTACAAAATCTACTTCCTACAAAACCTACTTCTACAAAATCTACTTCCTACAAAATCTACATCCTACAAAATCTACTTCTACAAAATCTACTTCCTACAAAACCTATTTCTACAAAATCTACTTCCTACAAAATCTACTTCCTACAAAATCTACTTCCTACAAAATCTACTTCCTACAAAATCTACTTCCTACAAAATCTACTTCCTACAAAATCTACTTCCTACAAAACCTACTTCTACAAAATCTATGTCCTACCAAATCTACTTCCTACAAAATCTACTTCCTACAAAACCTACTTCTACAAAATCTACTTCCTACAAAATCTACTTCTACAAAATCTATGTCCTACAAAATCTATGTCCTACAAAATCTATGTCCTACAAAATCTACTTCTACAAAACCTACTTCTACAAAATCTACTTCCTACAAAATCTACTTCCTACAAAATCTACTTCTACAAAATCTACTTCTACAAAATCTACTTCTACAAAATCTACTTCTACAAAATCTACTTCCTACAAAATCTACTTCCTACAAAACCTACTTCTACAAAACCTACTTCTACAAAACCTACTTCCTACAAAATCTCCTTCCTACAAAATCTACTTCCTAAAAAATCTACTTCTACAAAATCTATGTCCTACCAAATCTCCTTCTACAAAACCTACTTCTACAACATCTATGTCCTACAAAATCTACTTCCTACAAAATCTACTTCCTACAAAACCTACTTCTACAAAATCTACTTCCTACAAAATCTACTTCCTACAAAATCTACTTCCTACAAAACCTACTTCTACAAAATCTACTTCCTACAAAATCTACTTCCTACAAAACCTACCTCTACAAAATCTACTTCCTACAAAATCTACTTCCTACAAAATCTACTTCCTACAAACCCTACTTCTACAAAATCTATGTCCTACAAAATCTACTTCCTACAAAACCTACTTCTACAAAATCTACTTCCTACAAAATCTACTTCTACAAAATCTATGTCCTACAAAATCTATGTCCTACAAAATCTATGTCCTACAAAATCTACTTCTACAAAACGTACTTCTACAAAGTCTACTTCCTACAAAATCTACTTCCTACAAAATCTACTTCCTACAAAACCTACTTCTACAAAATCTACTTCCTACAAAATCTACTTCCTACAAAATTTACGTCCTACAAAATCTACTTCTACAAAATCTACTTCTACAAAATCTACTTCCTACAAAATCTACTTTCTACAAAATCTACTTCTACAAAATCTACTTCCTACAAAATCTACTTCCTACAAAATCTACTTCCTACAAAACCTACTTCTACAAAATCTATGTCCTACAAAATCTACTTCCTACAAAATCTATGTCCTACAAAATCTACTTCCTACAAAATCTACTTCTACAAAATCTACTTCCTACAAAATCTACTTCTACAAAATCTACTTCTACAAAACCTAGTTCTACAAAAACTACTTCCTACAAAATCTACGTCCTACAAAATCTATTTCCTACAAAATCTACTTCCTACAAAACCTACTTCTACAAAATCTACTTCCTACAAAATCTACTTCCTTCAAAACCTACTTCTACAAAATCTACTTCCTACAAAATCTACGTCCTACAAAATCTACTTCTACGAAATCTACTTCTACAAAATCTACTTCCTACAAAATCTACTTCTACAAAATCTACGTCCTACAAAATCTACTTCCTACAAAATCTACTTCCTACAAAATCTACTTCCTGCAAAACCTACTTCTACAAAATCTACTTCCTACAAAATCTACGTCCTACAAAATCTACTTCTACAAAATCTACTTCCTACAAAATCTACTTCTACAAAATCTACTTCCTACAAAATCTACTTCTACAAAACCTACTTCTACAAAATCTACTTCCTACAAAATCTACGTCCTACAAAATCTACTTCCTACAAAATCTACTTCCTACAAAACCTACTTCTACAAAATCTACTTCCTACAAAATCTACTTCCTACAAAATCTACTTCCTAAAAAATCTACAAAATCTATGTCCTACCAAATCTCCTTCTACAAAACCTACTTCTACAAAATCTATGTCCTACAAAATCTACTTCCTACAAAATCTACTTCCTACAAAACCTACTTCTACAAAATCTACTTCCTACAAAATCTACTTCCTACAAAACCTACTTCTACAAAACCTATTTCTACAAAATCTACTTCCTACAAAATCTACTTCCTACAAACTCTACGTCCTACAAAACCTACTTCTACAAAATCTACTTCTACAAAATCTACTTCTACAAAATCTACTTCTACAAAATCTATGTCCTATAAAATCTACTTCCTACAAAATCTACTTCCTACAAAATCTACTTCCTACAAAACCTACTTCTACAAAATCTACTTCCTACAAAATCTACATCCTACAAAATCTACTTCTACAAAATCTACTTCCTACAAAACCTATTTCTACAAAATCTACTTCCTACAAAATCTACTTCCTACAAAATCTACTTCCTACAAAATCTACTTCCTACAAAATCTACTTCCTACAAAATCTACTTCCTACAAAATCTACTTCCTACAAAACCTACTTCTACAAAATCTATGTCCTACCAAATCTACTTCCTACAAAATCTACTTCCTACAAAACCTACTTCTACAAAATCTACTTCCTACAAAATCTACTTCTACAAAATCTATGTCCTACAAAATCTATGTCCTACAAAATCTATGTCCTACAAAATCTACTTCTACAAAACCTACTTCTACAAAATCTACTTCCTACAAAATCTACTTCCTACAAAACCTACTTCTACAAAATCTACTTCTACAAAATCTACTTCTACAAAATCTACTTCTACAAAATCTACTTCCTACAAAATCTACTTCCTACAAAACCTACTTCTACAAAACCTACTTCTACAAAATCTACTTCCTACAAAATCTCCTTCCTACAAAATCTACTTCCTAAAAAATCTACAAAATCTATGTCCTACCAAATCTCCTTCTACAAAACCTACTTCTACAAAATCTATGTCCTACAAAATCTACTTCCTACAAAATCTACTTCCTACAAAACCTACTTCTACAAAATCTACTTCCTACAAAATCTACTTCCTACAAAACCTACTTCTACAAAACCTATTTCTACAAAATCTACTTCCTACAAAATCTACTTCCTACAAACTCTACGTCCTACAAAACCTACTTCTACAAAATCTACTTCTACAAAATCTACTTCTACAAAATCTACTTCTACAAAATCTATGTCCTATAAAATCTACTTCCTACAAAATCTACTTCCTACAAAATCTACTTCCTACAAAACCTACTTCTACAAAATCTACTTCCTACAAAATCTACATCCTACAAAATCTACTTCTACAAAATCTACTTCCTACAAAACCTATTTCTACAAAATCTACTTCCTACAAAATCTACTTCCTACAAAATCTACTTCCTACAAAATCTACTTCCTACAAAATCTACTTCCTACAAAATCTACTTCCTACAAAATCTACTTCCTACAAAACCTACTTCTACAAAATCTATGTCCTACCAAATCTACTTCCTACAAAATCTACTTCCTACAAAACCTACTTCTACAAAATCTACTTCCTACAAAATCTACTTCTACAAAATCTATGTCCTACAAAATCTATGTCCTACAAAATCTATGTCCTACAAAATCTACTTCTACAAAACCTACTTCTACAAAATCTACTTCCTACAAAATCTACTTCCTACAAAACCTACTTCTACAAAATCTACTTCTACAAAATCTACTTCTACAAAATCTACTTCTACAAAATCTACTTCCTACAAAATCTACTTCCTACAAAACCTACTTCTACAAAACCTACTTCTACAAAATCTACTTCCTACAAAATCTCCTTCCTACAAAATCTACTTCCTAAAAAATCTACTTCTACAAAATCTATGTCCTACCAAATCTCCTTCTACAAAACCTACTTCTACAACATCTATGTCCTACAAAATCTACTTCCTACAAAATCTACTTCCTACAAAACCTACTTCTACAAAATCTACTTCCTACAAAATCTACTTCCTACAAAACCTACTTCTACAAAATCTACTTCCTACAAAATCTACTTCCTACAAAACCTACCTCTACAAAATCTACTTCCTACAAAATCTACTTCCTACAAAATCTACTTCCTACAAACCCTACTTCTACAAAATCTATGTCCTACAAAATCTACTTCCTACAAAACCTACTTCTACAAAATCTACTTCCTACAAAATCTACTTCTACAAAATCTACTTCTACAAAACCTACTTCTACAAAAACTACTTCCTACAAAATCTACGTCCTACAAAATCTATTTCCTACAAAATCTACTTCCTACAAAACCTACTTCTACAAAATCTACTTCCTACAAAATCTACTTCCTTCAAAACCTACTTCTACAAAATCTACTTCCTACAAAATCTACGTCCTACAAAATCTACTTCTACGAAATCTACTTCTACAAAATCTACTTCCTACAAAATCTACTTCCTACAAAATCTACTTCCTGCAAAACCTACTTCTACAAAATCTACTTCCTACAAAATCTACGTCCTACAAAATCTACTTCTACAAAATCTACTTCCTACAAAATCTACTTCTACAAAATCTACTTCCTACAAAATCTACTTCTACAAAACCTACTTCTACAAAATCTACTTCCTACAAAATCTACGTCCTACAAAATCTACTTCCTACAAAATCTACTTCCTACAAAACCTACTTCTACAAAATCTACTTCCTACAAAATCTACTTCCTACAAAATCTACTTCCTAAAAAATCTACAAAATCTATGTCCTACCAAATCTCCTTCTACAAAACCTACTTCTACAAAATCTATGTCCTACAAAATCTACTTCCTACAAAATCTACTTCCTACAAAACCTACTTCTACAAAATCTACTTCCTACAAAATCTACTTCCTACAAAACCTACTTCTACAAAACCTATTTCTACAAAATCTACTTCCTACAAAATCTACTTCCTACAAACTCTACGTCCTACAAAACCTACTTCTACAAAATCTACTTCTACAAAATCTACTTCTACAAAATCTATGTCCTATAAAATCTACTTCCTACAAAATCTACTTCCTACAAAATCTACTTCCTACAAAACCTACTTCTACAAAATCTACTTCCTACAAAATCTACATCCTACAAAATCTACTTCTACAAAATCTACTTCCTACAAAACCTATTTCTACAAAATCTACTTCCTACAAAATCTACTTCCTACAAAATCTACTTCCTACAAAATCTACTTCCTACAAAATCTACTTCCTACAAAATCTACTTCCTACAAAATCTACTTCCTACAAAACCTACTTCTACAAAATCTATGTCCTACCAAATCTACTTCCTACAAAATCTACTTCCTACAAAACCTACTTCTACAAAATCTACTTCCTACAAAATCTACTTCTACAAAATCTATGTCCTACAAAATCTATGTCCTACAAAATCTATGTCCTACAAAATCTACTTCTACAAAACCTACTTCTACAAAATCTACTTCCTACAAAATCTACTTCCTACAAAACCTACTTCTACAAAATCTACTTCTACAAAATCTACTTCTACAAAATCTACTTCTACAAAATCTACTTCCTACAAAATCTACTTCCTACAAAACCTACTTCTACAAAACCTACTTCTACAAAATCTACTTCCTACAAAATCTCCTTCCTACAAAATCTACTTCCTAAAAAATCTACTTCTACAAAATCTATGTCCTACCAAATCTCCTTCTACAAAACCTACTTCTACAACATCTATGTCCTACAAAATCTACTTCCTACAAAATCTACTTCCTACAAAACCTACTTCTACAAAATCTACTTCCTACAAAATCTACTTCCTACAAAATCTACTTCCTACAAAACCTACTTCTACAAAATCTACTTCCTACAAAATCTACTTCCTACAAAACCTACCTCTACAAAATCTACTTCCTACAAAATCTACTTCCTACAAAATCTACTTCCTACAAACCCTACTTCTACAAAATCTATGTCCTACAAAATCTACTTCCTACAAAACCTACTTCTACAAAATCTACTTCCTACAAAATCTACTTCTACAAAATCTATGTCCTACAAAATCTATGTCCTACAAAATCTATGTCCTACAAAATCTACTTCTACAAAACCTACTTCTACAAAGTCTACTTCCTACAAAATCTACTTCCTACAAAATCTACTTCCTACAAAACCTACTTCTACAAAATCTACTTCCTACAAAATCTACTTCCTACAAAATTTACGTCCTACAAAATCTACTTCTACAAAATCTACTTCTACAAAATCTACTTCTACAAAATCTACTTCCTACAAAATCTACTTTCTACAAAATCTACTTCTACAAAATCTATGTCCTACAAAATCTACTTCCTACAAAATCTACTTCCTACAAAACCTACTTCTACAAAATCTACTTCTTACAAAATCTACTTCCTACAAAATCTACTTCCTACAAAACCTACTTCTACAAAATCTACGTCCTACAAAATCTACTTCCTACAAAATCTACTTCCTACAAAACCTACTTCTACAAAATCTACTTCCTACAAAATCTGCTTCCTACAAAATCTACTTCCTACAAAACCTACTTCTACAAAATCTACTTCCTAAAAAATCTACTTCCTACAAAATCTACGTCCTACAAAATCTACTTCTACAAAATCTACTTCCTACAAAATCTACTTCTACAAAATCTATGTCCTACAAAATCTACTTCCTACAAAATCTACTTCCTACAAAATCTACTTCTACAAAATCTACTTCTACAAAATCTACTTCCTACAAAATCTACTTCCTACAAAATCTACTTCTAATCTACAAAATGTACAGCCACTCCGAGTCCGTGGAGAGGGGGGGCATACAAATCTAATAAATATAAATATATATACTTATGACCCAGTCCCACAGCTGCTGCTCTGGTTGTTCGCCCTTACAATCCACCACATACATGAATGCATACAGTTATGCTTTTTGTAAAACTAGACACACACTAATACTTCCTAGGAAAGATTTGGGGAATGGCGTGTTTTGACTGAAAGATCAGGGTAGTGCCACATTAGTACAATCGGCACAGGGAGGTCTCACGAGTAGAGAGTGGCCTTCGGAGGAGTGAGGCAGGTGGGCCTAGGCTTCCCAGGATCTTCCCCTGCCCTTGAGGTAGTTCATTCTCTACCTGCATGTTTGTTTAATGATTCATTAGGAAGAGCAGGGATGGGGGCAGTCATTAGGTGAGATGCTTCACTTAACAGCCATCATGACCTTTGGCTATAATAGATAGGCTCCATTATAGTCACATCTAGTGACGGGCTGCTACGGGAATGGTCAGGAACGCAGTTCCAGGTAGCAAAATTTGGAGCTCCACCTCAGAGCACCCAATTTGCATGAAAGATGCTGAAACAAAATGCATAAGCCACGCCCACAGTGTGGTAGTAAAAATTTTGGTAGCCCATCACTGGCCACATCTCAAGGACTACCATACTATGGACACCCACAGCTGTAATTATGTCTGCACATGCACATGCATACACACACACATGCGTACACACAGAACAAAAGAGAAGTAGTGAGTCACAGAATGCCCAGGAATTCAAGGATGGACAATTCGTAATTGCAATCTAAATGAAAAAATAGTAATTAAGGCCTGATAAATCACTCAAGAATGGATATACTTCAGACATTGTCTCACAGATCTGACTAGGAACCCTGGAGTGCAAACTTCAACACATCTAAGGAAAAGTTCTATGTAAGATTCAACTTACCATAAGCTAAATAGCATATTTTGAAATACCGGTCCAGGCTGACTGCAGTCATGGTAATAAGACTTCCAACTCCAAAGAAGAAACCAGTCCATCCATACCAGCGACAGACACTCCAACCAAAGATCCAACGATGGGAGAAGAAGGCAATGATACTAAATGGCTTTCCTGCCACTGTAAAAGAAAAAAAATAGAGGCAGGTAAAGATAGGTCTGAAAGAATAAAGAAAAATGTATGTAAACCCCTACAAGCAACATAAAAGTAAGAAAGCAAGGAAAGAAGGAAAGGAAAGGAGAAGAGGGCAGGGGAAGGAGAAGGGAAGGGGGAGCAGACTGAAGAGAGATAACAAATTTTATAAGATAAGGCAATGGCTTCCTTCAAGGAAGCTTATAAGTTCAAGGAAGCTTATGACTTCATGCTGGAAAATATTGCAGATATTTCTCAAAATCACATGTCCACCAAACATTTCAATTTCCAGATTTTCTGCATGTAAGTTGAGGATTTACGGTATATTGTGTAGTTGGCTTTAGTAAACAACAAGCAGACCAGCATAGCTACAACAGCATTTTTTGATAAACTGGAACTGAGAAACTACAGGCAAATCCCTGTAATTTATACTCTGGGCCCACCAGGCCTTAACTAATCATAATACTTGAAAAAGCCCACCCAAATATGAATGTTCTAAATTTCCCTTCGCAGAGGAAGTTGGTATTACTCCCGTGTAGCAGAAAGCCAGTGGAAGAGACCGAGTAGTGCGTGAATGCTAAGGGCATGGATACTACTGCGATGGGTAGCCAAGATTTTTCTCACCGATTGCTGAGTTTTGAATTTTTTGGCTGAAGGAGAATGGGTATGGTGCCACTGCATTGATTGACATTTGCTCTCTGGGGTATGGTGATCAGTCCAAGTTTCATCTCCTGTCACTAAACAATTGAGAAAAACCTCTCCTTCAGTCTCGAAATGGTCAAGAAATTCTTGGGCAGCAATGACTCTGTCAATGTTGTGCCCTTCAGTAAGGCATCTTGGGCACCCATCGCAGCAGCGTTTATGCCCTTATCGTTCAGATAGCATATTATAGCACGCACTTCTCATTTGGGGGGAAACGGAATGAGGACGCTCATCTCTAACCTTCACCACAATGCCAGTCGCTGACCTACTGACCACTGGCACTGCTTGTTCTCTTCCGCTGGCTTCCTGCTACACGCAGGGGTGGGCTGCTGCCTGGATGGGGGGGAACACAGTGAGGTAGCGAAAATGGAGCTCCACTCCAGAGCACCCAATTTGCACTGAAAGATGTTGAAAGAAAACACAGGGTGTCCTGCATAAGCCACGCCCATAGTGTGATAGTAAAAATTTTGGTAGCCCTTCACTGGCTACATGATAGTAATACCAACTTCCCCCTCGAACATTCCCTGCAAGAGCTACGTGCCTTGTAACCTTACTTTCCAGATAACTCTCATATTTCAGGTTCTTCCAATTAGTTTATCCCCATTCATAATTGAAAAGTGCGGAAACATTACCTCTGATCTTCGCATACTCAAATTAAAATGAAGGTGTCTTACACAGTAATGAATATTATGACAGATGACAGTGGAATGGCAGATTTGCCTCAGCCAATGTTTTTCAGGTCATAAATTATCTATGGCAGTGATTTTCAACCAGTGTGCCGTGGCACACTAGTGTGCCGCGAGACATGGTCAGGTGTGCCATGAAAAAGGAAGCTCAGGTTCCAGTCTTGCAGTCTTGTGAGAGAGACAGAAAGCAAGAGAGAGAGAGAGAGAAAGAGAGAGAGAAAGAGTGAGAGAAAGAGTGAGAGAGAGAAAGAAAGCAAGAGAGAGAGAGAGAAAGAGAGAGAAAGAAAGCAAGAGAGAGAGAGATAAATGAGCAAAAAGGAGAGGAAAAAAGAGAAATGAGAAATGAGAAAATGATTGAGACAGAGAATGAGAGGCAAGAGAGAGAAACAAAAGAGAGAGAGAAGTGACTCTTGATTTAAAGCATATGATAAAAAGCACCCAAAGAATAAGAGATAAAAGAAACCCCAGCCCTCACCTGTTTTTGGAAATGGTTCAAGAGTGTGTATACACACACACACACATACACACACAAGGGTGGGGAGGAGACAGGGATGGAAAAAGAGAGGAAAGTGTCTTAGGGTGTCATTTTGGTTGGTGGTGTGCCCCAGAATTTTAAAATGTAAAAAATGTGCCGCGGCTCAAAAAAGGTTGAAAATCACTGATCTATGGTACCAACAATGTACCTAAATGCTGTTTCCTCTGAGATATACTGTATCTGATGTTTATATATCCAGCAGAGCTGTGTTAGAATGTATCACACCACGGAAGTAAAACAACAGCAACATGCTATATAGATTTGAATTCAACATTTGAAAAGTCACTGGATTGGAAAGGATCAGATCGGACTGAGATAAGCAATAGTGAGCAAAAGTGGTATTGTTTCCACCCAAGGGTGCTCTTATCAAACCGGCTCCTGAAAGCAGCAATTTCCAGAGCAAATAATTGGAGTGCTTTGAGGGAAACAGCAATGGAAAATCAGATTCCATCAGTAGAAGTTAAACACTGAACATATCTTTGCATTAAGTCTGTTTTTCATTATTTTTTTCTTTTCCCGTACTATTAATGATATCAGTAACATTTCAACACAGTTATGCAAAGTCTTTGCATGCCTCATAATTTTCAAGCTAATTCCTCATATACAAAATGCAGGAACTATATATTTAATCACATTTATTGAAATTAAAGAAAGTTAAGATTTTTCTTTGACTATATAAAAGAATCATACATGATTACATAAATAAATTTGTTACCAACTGCAAATAATTGTGCTTAGAAAATAATTGCTATAATTAACTATTTTTCTCACTATTTTATTGAGTCTTTATCATCAATTGAGCAAAGCATTCCAATTTTTTTAATTGGTCACATTTTATTCATCATTAATTTAATTAGATATAAGGGTCAATTGATTAAATGATCAATGCATCTGAAGAAATAATATCTATTTTATTGCACACTATTATTTAGATTTTTAAAAATTATTGTTCACATGTTGTTATATTCTGTAACAGCATTCCCCATTCTGGTGCTAGTTGTGTTAGACCATAGTTTCTAAAATTCCTAGCTAATGCCTTGTGTATATCCATTATATTGGAGGACACCAGACAGATGAAAATTGATTGATATATAATGCATTCAACTTCAATACTGCCTTTACTGAACTCCAGATTATTATCCAAAATATGCATTGTTTCAATTATTATTTTCCATGATGATTGAGATTAATCATTTGTAAACACAGAATTTTTTTTAAATGGTGTTGATATATTGTAATTATAAATAAAATATCAATAGACCTAGATGCCACTTACAGGATCCAAAATTTCATTTTCAGCTGAACTAAAGTGGAATTACCTGAAATCCCCAAGTCACAGACTGCTAGATTTACCGTCATAATCTCTGCTGGCTTGAGCTTCCTTTTCCGTTTTATAGACATATAAATAACATATCCGTTGCCTAAAGTAGATAGGATCCCTATAGTAAAGTAAAATTTGACAACAAGAGAGCTGTCAGAATGGACAGAGAAGGTACCTTTCCAGAAATGAATGTTCAATTTAAAACATGAAGATCTTAACAGAGATAAATAGAATTAAAAGATCTGAAGGACAAGAACATCGTCATGGTGGCGTCATGTGATGTATTGGGACTTTCCCCCCATTCGCTAAACTCCGTGTGGGCATAGGCAGCGTGTGATGTGTCTGGCCTGCAGGCCGGGAGTTTGACAGCCCTGCTCTACAGCAAACCCAGGAACCTTTTTCTCCTTCTGAAAAGCTGCATTTCTTTGTAACCAAAGTTTTGGGAATAATAAATACTTCATTGTCATTGTATGTATATACACAGTACACCCATACAACAAAAAATCTCCTCTATACATTCATTTCTCTCCCTCACAAAGAATAAAGGATGCATCTCTCTCCCCATCTCTCTCTCTCTCCTCATCTCCCAATTTCCCTCTCCCCCTTCTCTCTTACACACACACACACACCCCTCAGTATTCTAGTGTGGAGGGAGAATTACATTTTTTAGTAAAGGTATAATGACAAGAATTTGTCAGGGGAAGATCACATTTTCTTGAGGAGAAAAAAACCCATTTAAAATCTTCTAAAAAGTTTTCAATGGAACCTTTATTTAAAAGCATAACAGGCACCATGTTTTTTTCAAATTATATCCAAAACAAAACAAATCCCTAACAACAACATTATTAAAGATAAACTTGCTTTTTAAAAAAGTCTCAATCGCTCCTCTTTTTCAAATTCTTGCTCATTTGTAAAGTAGGCTACCCCGACATGCAACTGCTGGCATAAACATATTCACATTTTCTTTTTTACATTTTATTTATAATTTTTAAAATCTCTCCTTTCCTCCAGAAGTGGGATACAGCTATTGTCAAACACCAATCCTGTTGTTAGTGTCTCTAACTCCCACAACTTTAACCTTAAACTGTCTACTGTGGACCTTACAGGTTTCTTAAGAGGTCCCTAAGGGAGCATGCATAAGAGCACCAGTGTGCCTACCGTCCCTGTCCTACTGTACCCATATGTATGTACTCATTTTATGTGTTTATGGCTATATTTTGTTTCTTTATATCCATTTATTTGTGCCATGTTTTTTCATGTATGCTGTTTCCTTGCACTTATTGACAGACAAATAAAATTATTCTCTGTCTTGACTCTTCTCTATTTCCCATGAAATAGCTAGGCAAGTAGTAAAAAAAAAGGCAATAGAAGGGGAACATCTCTATGGAGAGAAACAAATTTCTGAACTAAGGAAAGATGTGTTACAGGGAAAGAGTAATAACTTTACCAAAGAAACAAAATGCTTTTGAACTCATGATCCCCCCAAAATTTGTTTTACCATGCTAGAATGAGCTCAGAGGAGAGAACTGTAGATCTGTACAATCTTTTAAAACTTATTTAATTCAATTTTAAGAACGCCTGAATTATTAATGACTCTAGGCTGCTTACAATTGAAAGATTGGGGGAAAACCACACATAACTGAGGGGGGGAAACCAAAGAAACTATGGGGAGCTTCACAATCATCCTATTCCAACCATGTTTTTAATGTTGTTCTGAATGATGGGAGTTATTTGATGCCATTTGACAGGGCTGATGAGACACACTTTCTGGGTCTTGCAAGTTGAGGCTCTTTCGTTGACGAGACTTGGAAAGCACCCACTCTGCCTGACCAGGCCCCATGCACTGAAGGGCCTTATAGAATTAGAATAGTTCCTAGAAATGGACTGGTAAGCAGTGCAACAGACCCACTGCTACTCATGCCACTGCATTGTGAATAGCTGTATACCATTCCAAAAGTCTTCATGGACAGCCCTGTGTAGAGTGCATTACAGTAATCTAATCTTGGCAAGTTATGACATACGCTATCACATTCCTGATGCATCTTGAGGTTTTTTTTCTTTTAAATCAATGTTTTACAAAAGTTCTACCAAAGATATAGTATTTTCTTCCTCTTTGTATAGGCTTCTTTATAATATGGGTATATATATATATGTATCTCTATGTATGCATTATGTGCATTAGTTAGAAACTACATTGCATGAGGAGCAGATTTTCTTTTTTCCATGAGAAATGTCCATGTTCAGGTGGCAATGGAGAGGTTCCTTTCATGTGCAGGTAGTACTTGACTTAGAACAATTCATTTAGTGACCATTTGAAGCTTCAACAGCATTTTAAAAAGTGACTTATGACCATTTTTCACATTTATGACTGTTGCAGCTTCCCCATGGCCAGGTGATCAACATTCGTGGATTTGGCAACTGGCATGTATTTATAATAGTTGCATTGTCCCAGGGTTATATGATCACCATCTGTAACCTTTCCAGCTGGCCTCCTACAAGCAAAGACACTGGAGGAATCCAGATTCACTTAATTTTTAGTTCAATTGTGGTCATAACTATCTGTGCAATAAAGTATCTAGACATTCTGCATTTCTCCTCTTTGGAGCATCTAGTTTGGCTTCTGGAATTAATTGGGACTAGTTGATGGGAGCAGCTCATTGGAATCCAGCAAACATAATTTCTCCACAAGCACAATCTTTCTTTCAATTTGTCTCAATGTCCTGCTTTTCTGAGAAATTCCTACCCCATGAATTGCACAGAAGAGAAAAGCTTGATCACATCAGCAGGGTGAAAGAAAGAACTGTGGCTGGCCAAATTTTCTTCTTTTTTGACTAAAAGAGAGATGAGTAAGAATGTAGAAAAAATATTCCACCAGTTCCTCTGATAACTTTGCTCCTAGAAGAATCTATAGTTGGATAAATGCTAGCTAACAAGCCAAATTTGATTAACATTCATCTTCTCCCTTAAAAAAAAATCTCTAGGTTTGGAGTTATGTGAGGGAAATGGATCTCTCTCTCTCTCCCCCCCCCTCTCCTTCCCTCCCTCCTCCCCACCCCTTGATATACCTGATTCAGCCCCAAGCCATTGATAGCAAGATTTCTAACTCTGGCCAATAGTTTCTGAGAGAATGAAATAATCAAACATGACACCACAAAACTCTTTTAAAAGGCCATTCTATCCTCCCTGAAGACTGAATACAAATCAAACAGTGCTGCTTTATGGATTATAGTATACAAGGAATCAAACAAACATTACTGTATAAAGTTCAAAATTAAACCAACAGTCTTATCACAAAGCAGATCTACTGTACATGTATACATCAACTCCTACCAGAACAATAGCTGAAACAGAACAATCTCACCTATTATTAATAAATAAATTCCAGCTATTATGTCTGCTTCCTTTGAGAGTTTTGATGCAAAAGGGTCTCCATCTGACTGGTGTTGAGGAAGATTAATATCTTGGAACGAAGCATTTTGCCTTGAGTACATTCCAGTCATATTGGAACTGATATCAAAGAAATTAAAGAAAGTTACTGAATCACATTTACCAAAACAGGAAAAGAGAAAATAAATGATTCAAATAATATACAGTATTGAAATAAAGTTAAAAAAAATCTGGCTCAGCCATGCTTCCATTATGATTTTGCAATGCATGAAAAATAATATAATTTCAATTTATGGCCAAGAATCAACACACATGAACCACCTGTGCGTTAAAACATATACGATCCACTTGTGTGTTATAGCAGAGACTTTGCATTAAAATTTTGGATGCAGATTACTCAAAGACCTTTTATCAAAAGCAAAAAAAAATCCACATTATCTTTATACCTTATTGTATTTCTAAGTTTGCTGATAATATCAAATAATTTTGCTACATTAACTTTTAATAAATTGGTACTGCTGAGGTATACCTGTGATTTGGGGGGGACTAAAGATTGGGCCATTACTATTACTGTAGTGTAATATTAAGCACAAATCAATAACAAAACCACATCCCTCTCTCCTGAAGAGCATATTGTTTGCATTGATGTTGGACACAACACTGGAAAAGGCATTCCTGCTGAACAATGGGTGTGAGAAAGACAAGGTGGTCTACTTAACACACCCAGTTTTTGTTACTACTTAGACATTTAAAATATTTAGAAATTGCTATCATATCTCAAGAACTAGCAACAAACAATATGGCATGCATAGAAGGACTAGAATGGAATTTTACAAGTGGGTAAGAAAGCTGATGACAATGCTATCACTCTTGTTTCAAATACACATGCAATTCTGTGTTCAGATGATTTGCCAGCAGAATGGAAACAAATCTCGACCATGACCAACATATAGGACTAGCATTGTATTCCTATGCTGTGTCTAGTCAACAAACTGTAATTACTCCAGGTAATTGAGTTAAATAAGCAGCTGCTGTTGAAAGCTGACTAATACAAACTATCCATATGCAGACATTATAGAGAAAGGGGTAAAACAGTTACTCCCCTCTTAAGTAAAAATATTAGAGCATTATTATTACTTACACTCTAGAATTGTGTTCCCAAACAGTGTAAGATTTGATACCATTTACAGCTGGATTGAAAAATCACCCATGAATCATAGAATTATAGGGCTTGAAAGGACCTTGGAGGTCTTCTAGCATAACCCCCTGCCCAAGGCAGGAGCTCTTATTCCATCCCAGACAAATGGTTGCCCAGTATCTTCTTGAAAACCTCCAGCGATAGAGCATGCAAAGCATTTGTTCTCACTGTCAGGAAATGTCTTAGTTCTAGGTTAGATCTCCCTCTGATGAGCTTCCATCCATTACTTATTGTCTTGGTTTCAGGTGCTTTGAAAAATAAATTGACAGACCTGTGACAACCCTTCAAGATTTTATTTATTTATTTATTCGACTTCTAGGATAGCTATCATGACATGCCCAGCATTTTCTTCTTTAGGTTCAACATAGTTTAGTACCAAGGAAAAATTATATTCACTGCCAAGGTACTAAACCCTATTTACCTTATAGTTAATATAGCTAATATTACTTATTCTCCTGGCCTGAACCGGATCCAGCAATTAATGTGCATTTAGCAATTTTCAATATTTTCACTTTTATGATTTACTATAAGTCCTATCTGTCAAATTCTGCACCAAACTAAATTCTGGAGTAATATATGTTAGCAAGTTTGTGAAAAATCTTCCTTCAATAAAGAATTCATTTAACAAGTTGAATATTCCCCAAATAATAAGACTTTAAAAAGAATTAATCACATAGTAGTCAAAATCCATACATACTTCCACAGAAAACCCATGTATTAATAATCATCCAATATTTTCTTAGTGATAAAACCAAGAGTACCTTAGTACCTTAGATCTGAAGCTCTGCAGGTCACTTTTCTACTAAGCTCTGCCTTTGATCTCCAGGTTAGAATTAATTCTTCCAGTCTTGATTATATCCAGGAAAGAAATGTTTGCCATTGAATGTGCTGATAGGTTGAGCAGTTGAAAGGCTTCTGATCTTAAGGCTTCTTCAGTTACATCCTGCCGTTTTCACTCTGCTTATTGCCTCATCCCTCTCCTCACTCTCTCCTTCTCTTGGGGTTGCTTGAGATCTGGTAGTTGACTTACAGAGTTGATTATATCTCTGAGAGCAGCTGAAAATCAGATCTGCCAGATCTCGGAAGAATATTTTCTAGAAGGGATAGTAAGAATGCACCTGCTGGGCACTAACACATTGGGCAAAACTAATTTCAGTTCTAAAATTTGCCAGCTACAAGTTCTTTTATAATGATTGAATGTATAGCTAAAAAAAAAAAAGAATGGTACATTAGTTTTATAGACTAAAAATCTCCATATATAAAGGCCATGGCCACTTGTGCTGCTAGCTTCTAATCAGCTGAACAACTGATGCAACCAACAAAACTACATGGCCATTAAATCAAATCCAAATGCCAGTTTGATCTGTCATCTGCTTGGAATATTAGCTTTTATTTCCCTGGGGATGAAACTACTATTCCCACAGGAACATGCTGGCACGCAAAGGTTCCGATCAGAGATGAAAAGGGCTAAATGCTTGTAGTGGATGAATGAATCCTCTCACCTTTTAAAGCCAGAGGCAGAGCTTGGAAGCAGCGCTGATAGCGTATTTAATGTTGATTTGCAGGAGGAAGATTTTGCCTTGTTTGGCATTTTCTGGGCCTCACTGGTATACTGTGAAATGCTAGTGGATTCTCTGGCTTCTGAATGGTGGATGGATTCTTTGGGGTTGCTTAATGCTGGGGAGGGAGATTTTCTTTTCCAGGTCCTAAAAATAGCGTAGGACAAATTTTATTCCAAAATCAAAGAGCAACCGTTAAAAGCAGAGGAGATAAGTATGCTTTTCTTTGATTGTGTTTATCTGTTTGGCAGAAAATCTCTTGAATGCAATTACTGAATTGGACCAGTTTTATAAAATAATCCTGTTTCAATGTTTTGTGCTACCTGTAGAATGGATGCTTCATCCTGATTTGCATGCTCTGAAGCAAAGATATCCCAGGAGTTGAGGTAAAGAAAGGTAGGAAAAGGTAGAAAAGACAGTCTATGGGATTTATGCTTTTGCAATGGATGCCGGAGTAATCACACTGACCACAGAGCTGGGATTTAATGGGTTACTTTATTTATTAAATCAGCACCTCTAGAGGTGAAATAAATGGGGCAAAAATCAAGTTCAACATACTTGGGCAACTATGGGCGAAGCCCTTTGCCGAGCAAAGGAATGAGGCTTGACCTTGATCTTGACCCTGTCCATGAACTTGGCCATGAACTTGGCCTTGGCCTTGACCTTCCCTGCTCTTAGCCATGCCCAAGATGTGTGGGAAGGCTCCACCCGGCATGTCGCTTGTAGGCTTCCATGGGTGAGCCCCAAGGGCATCCCCCCTCCTTCATCCTGACTGGGTCGGCACTTGAGATTCTGGAGAGGGGCAGTCCTTCACCTTCTAAAAGGTGCTCCAAAGGAGATCACCCAGTTGCTATTAGCCCCTTTTCCAGCCCATATCGCCTTCTGCAGTGACCAGTGAGATTTAATCTAATTGACCTAGTCCTAGTGAAATGACCCATGCTGGCATCCCCTAAACATTCTGCTCCCCACACACATCTACTGTGGAGTAGGCAAAAAAATTGCCGCAACTTAAGTGCGTTGTGGCCGCCAAAAATTCCTACTCAACCCCCAAAGGTGACCACTAGTCTCACTGAGGCAAGGAGAGGGCGGGTGGGTGCCTGCGATTGTGCTGACGAGCTGCAAGGAAAAGAGGGCAGTGGGCGGTGAGCCTGCGTCTACATAGGGCTCACTGCCCCACCCTCAAAATTATGTCATGCCTCTGTGCCCAGCGCGGGGCATGACAGGTGATCGCACCTGCATGTGGTCACCCAGGAAATCCTTGTGGCATGGGTGATGGTCCATGCTGCTCGATCCCGCCACAACCCAGAGTTGGCCTTCTCCAGGTCCCGTCAACCAAACAATGTCATCTGGTGGGACATAGGGGAAGAGCCTTCTCTGTGGCGGCCCCAGCCCTCTGGAATCAACTCCCCCCAGAGATTTGAACTGCTCGCCATTCGCAAGAGCTTGAAGACCTATCTATGTCACCAGGCATGGGGTAACTAATGTATCCCCTTTTCTGACCATTAAAGTTATGAGTGGGTATGATTGTGTAGTATTGATTGTTTCTAAGATAATGGATTTTAGTTACAGTTTTAATTATTAGATTTGTTCTATATTGTTTTATTGTTGTTGTGAGCCGCCCCAGGTTTTCAGAGAGGGGCAGCATACAAGTCTAATAAATTACTATTAATGTTAATTATTCCCCTTTGTCTCCCCCTGTTGGGATTCTCTTCGTGCTTGCCGGCGCTGCTGGGATGCCTTGCCTCTGGACTTCCGTTGCTGGCCGAAGTGCCTGTCATTGTGCCACTGGGATTCCCCTTTGCTTCCCCCCATTGGGATCCTCTTCATTTTGTGCTTGCCGGACAGCCAAAGCACCTGTCATTGTGCCACTGGGATTCCCTTTGCTTCCCCCCCGCTTGCCAGCACCACTGGGATGCCCCAACTCCGGACTTCCGTTGCTGGCCAATGCACCTGTAATTGTGCCACTGGGATTCCCCTTTGCTTCCCCCCGCTGGGATTCTCTTCGTCTTTCATCTCCATTACAGATGTGGTGTAAACAAAGGACTTCTCAGCAGGCCTATAGCTACACAAATATTTTAAAAGAAAACTGAGGAGGTGCAGGAAGTGGGAGTGAACTGACTTTCTAGGAGTGCATGGGTCTATCCAGGCCTTCTGATTCCTATACTTGACTAGTGGGGCAGAATAGCTTTCTCCATGGTCTATTGAGAACCTAGGAAAACAGAACCAGGCCAGCTGTGTATTCATTCCACTGCTGATATGATGGAGCAGCTAAGTCAGCCAGATACTGTACAGTAATACCTTGTCTTACGAACTTAATTGGTTCCAGGATAAGGTTCGTAAGGTGAAAGGTTCGTAAGATGAAACAATGTTTCCCCTAGGAATCAATGGAAAAGCCAATAATGCGTGCAAGCCCATTGGGAGAACTCAAAATATTAAGGCTTAAAAAAAAAGTGGTGGCCAGACAAAGCTGAGGCGAACAGAATGGGGGGAGGGAGTCCCAACGAAGCAAGGTGAAAAGAGCCTCTCTTGAGCTCCATGAGTCCCTGCCTCCCGTTTTTGTCTCCCCCTCTCCTAATCTCCCCCACACCTTTCTCCTCCCTTGAGCTCCATGAGCCTTTCCCTCCCATTTTTGTCTCCCCCTCTCCTAATCTCCCCCACACCTTTCTCCTCCCTTGAGCTCCATGAGTCTTTTCTTCCCGTTTTTGTCCACTCCACTCTCCTCATCTCCCCCACACCTTTCTCCTCCCTTGAGCTCCATGAGCCTTTCCTTCCCGTTTTTGTCCACTCCACTCTCCTCATCTCCCCCATACCTTTCTCCTCCCTTGAGCTCCATGAGTCTTTTCTTCCCGTTTTTGTCCACCCCACTCTGCTCATCTCCCCCACACCTTTCTCCTCCCTTGAGCTCCATGAGCCTTTCCTTCCCGTTTTTGCCCACCCCACTCTCCTCATCTCCTCCGCACCTTTCTTCTCCCATGAGCTCCATGAGCCTTTTCTTCCCGTTTTTGTCCACTCCACTCTCCTCATCTCCCCCATACCTTTCTCCTCCCTTGAGTTCCATGAGTCTTTTATTCCCGTTTTTGTCCACCCCACTCTGCTCATCTCCCCCACACCTTTCTCCTCCCTTGAGCTCCTTGAGCCTTTCCTTCCCGTTTTTGCCCACCCCACTCTCCTCATCTCCTCCGCACCTTTCTTCTCCCTTGAGCTCCATGTCTTTTCTTCCCGTTTTTGTCCACCCCACTCTCCTCATCTCCCCCACACCTTTCTCCTCCCTTGAGCTCCATGAGTCTTTTCTTCCCGTTTTTGTCCACCCCACTCTGCTCATCTCCCCCACAGCTTTCTCCTCCCTTGAGCTCCATGAGTCTTTTCTTCCTGTTTTTGTCCCCCCTACTCTGCCCAGCAGAGCACCCGTTTTTGTGATCCTGGGATTCCCCTCCTGGGATTTCCGTACAGCATTGCAAAAATGCGGAAGTCAGGAGGTGGGGTTTCCCATGTAGGAGAGCCTCAGGGGATCCCAGGATCACAAAAACCTGTGCTTGGCTTGCAACGAAAGTCTGGAGGCGGGGCATCTCAGTGGCGGCGGCAGGTTCGTAAGGTGAAAAAAGTTCGTAAGAAGAGGCAAAAAAATTCTGAACCCTGGGTTCGTATCTCGAAAAGTTCGTATGATGAGGGGTTTGTATCACGAGGTACCACTGTATTTCTAACTGGACTGCACAAAAAGGTAATGGAAAGGTCCCTTGATAGAAAGAAAAAAATAAAAAATCAGCTGCTGTCATTACCTTCATCTTCAGAATGTTCTCACAACTTTAAAAGTCTGGTAAATGAATTTTAATGACTTTCTTATAGCATATAATAAGATGTGATTATTTTTTCAACTATCCCAGAACAGTATTTGGAATACTGAATGCTGGTGGTCCAAAGCATTAGAGAAACCAAACTCATTATTAATGCCAAGAGATGACAAATTGCCCTAAATCAAACGGTTGAGCTGGGACACAAAGTGGGCCGGGCTGTGGGGGCAGGGGAGGATATTTTATCTCTGAAAGCCTGGGATGGCTACCCAGGAATGCCCCATTTCTACTAGAAAAAAAAACAAAACGTGCCATTGTTTGGGGGATTATCCAGTTATTTCCAGAGGTTTGTACTTAAGTAGAGTCAAATTATAACATTCCTGTCACACCTAACCCACATGAACAAACCCAAGCAGGTGATGCAGTAGCTTTTCTCTTGAGTTTTGCCATAGACATTATTGTTTTGTGGTATGTAGAACAACAGTCTTCATGTCTGAAAAAAAAAAGAAAAAAGGGTGTGGAAATCCATGTAGTGATGGCAAAAGAAATTTAATTAAATTTAATTTATTAGATTTGTATGCCGCCCCTCTCTGGAGATGGACTAAACATCATGACAAAACCAGAATTATTCTACTAAGTTTTATGGACAAGGGATTAGAAAAGAAATAGGGGAAATTTTGTTATATATAGTATAGTTGACAAGAGTATTGTATGCAAAAATGTTGAAGAAGCAGTGAAATGCCTACAGTAGAAGATTGCATTATCAAATTATTAAGATTTGCATGCTGGGACTGACAAGTTTCAGCAGAGAGAAAAAAAAGATTTGTTTTTTGAAAGGCTAGAAAACCTGTAAGTACTTTTTGTTGAAAGAAGAAAAAACAAATGGATGATTTTGGATTTGGGAATTAAAAAGATGTTGTGGTTGGTTCTGGGCCAGCTCCTGCTCCAAGGACTGTGGCGATTGGTTTGGGAGAATCCTCATGTTATCAGAGACCGCTTTTACTGCCACAGCTTTGGACAGTGAAGCTTCTGTGTCCAGGGAAGATTCTGGAAGGGAAGATTCTGGGAGTGAAGCAGGATCGGATGATGGGGTAGTTACAGGCAGCCCATTCGCTAATTACTCCATTAGTGAGTCATCATCATTAGACTCGGAAGAAGAGGGATTCATAGATGCTCGCAGGCGCAAGTTTATGATAAGGAGGGAACAACTGTGCAAGTATTATGGACAATAAGGGAGAACACCTGTGGTTGGGGCAATTAGGCTAATGGGGCTGCTGATAAATTGCCAGCGTGGTTGAGAGCGTTGGTGGGAAATTATCTGTTTGGTGAGAAAGAATTGTGGTTTCCTTTTGAACTGCTTCAGGATCTACACGGACTTTTTTGAACAATTCACAGTTAAGTACAGCGTGAGGACTCTTGAAGGGGGGTGGCTGTGACGTCTTCACAGCTGCCTTCTATCTGCTCTGCTTTTGTTTTTCACGGCATTCCAGGCTCGTGGGTTGTGGGAGAGCACTTTGGGCTGATTTAAAGTGCATGTGTACCATATTTTCTTGTTGATAAACTGACTCTTTGTTTACTTTACAACTGTGTGTGTTTGAATTTATACTTTGGACATAATTGAGGCTCATAACGTGAAGCCCAGCATAACAAAAGATATGAAAAGATTGGCAGAAGGAATAATTGAATGCTTTTTAACAAAATCTCTATTGTTTATTTCTTTATAGTTCTTCATATATAAGCTCAAGTCTTTAATAAATTCTCCAAAATTACACGTAAAACTTTAAACATTATAATTCTTTTCTCTGAAATATTAAGTTATTTATGCATATTAACAAAAAATGTGACAGTAACAAGGCAAGCCATATTATGTATTCTCTGTCATTTTACATTTTCATCATATCAAACACAACTACTGTAATATTTTCAAAAATTCTCTAGGTATCTGGTAAAAACAATTTTTGGGCTGAATTAGTCTCATTTTAAGATTATCAGAAGCATACTTACAATCTTTAAACTCTTAATCATTATTTCATTAATGACTTAGATTTCACTTAGCAAATTAAGAACAAATTTACAGGCATTTTAAATATATCCAGTAGACTTAATTCTTTTCTCTTTCTCTTAGAGCACTACAGTGATACCTCATTTTACAAACGCCTCATCATACAAACTTTTCGAGATACAAACCCGGGGTTTAAGATTTTTTTGCCTCTTCTTCCAAACTATTTTCACCTTAGAAATCCAAGCCGCCGCCACTGGGACGCCCCGCCTCCAGACTTCTATTGCCAGTGAAGCAGCCGTTTTTGCGCTGCTGGGAGGCTCCCCTCCATGGGAAACACCACCTCCGGACCTCCGTGTTTTTGCGATGCTGCAGGGAAATCCCAGCAGCGCAAAAATGGGTGCTTCGCTGGCAACAGAAGTCCAGAGGTGGGGTTTTCCAGCGAGGGGAGCCTCAGCGAAATTGCAGCATCACAAAAACATGGAAGTCCAGAGGTGGGATTTCCCATTGAGGGGAGCCTCAGGGGAATCCCAACAGCGCAAAAACGGGGTCTTCGGCTGGCAAAAGGGGTGAGTTTTGGGCTTGCACGCATTAATCACTTTTCCATTGATTCCTATGGGAAACATTGTTTCATCTTACAAACGTTTCATCTTACAAACCTCGTCCTGGAACCAATTAAGTTCGTAAGACGAGGTATCACTGCATTTCTTTTTTAAAAAGCTAAGGCATGTGGCAAATGAAATTTAAGAAAGTCATATTAGAGAAATAGTTCCTAATTTTTTTTAATGTGTAAGCTAAGAATTAGATTTTTTTTAAAATGTATAATATGCAAGGATAGGATTTTCTGTTCAATTGGTGTTGCATTTTCTAAGTGGAGAGCATCTATTATATAGCATTTTCTAACCCCAAAGATATCAATTAGAAAGGATGCATATTTGCCCATTGCCTCTTGCAAAACAAGAAGTACTTCACACAAAATCCTCCAGTCGGATTTTCAAATTCTCTGGGGCCAATGCATACTGTCATGAGAGGAAAAAATGCAGTGAAGTGAAATGACAGTTTGCATTACATTTGCACCTTCCAAAGTGATCTGGAATAAATAAAGAATGTGAGAATGCAAAGAGACTGTTGACTTTCCAACTGCTTTATCAAAGTCAGAGTGCAACTTAAACTTTTAACTGAGCACCATTAATTTTGCATGTATTTTTACTGTCCAGTATTTAAAGAAAAATACTTGTACTTGTAAAAATACTTTTTAGCTTTAAGAGAATTGTCTTTGTACACTGAGATGCTTCACATTTTAACACCTATTGCTTACGTTGGTAAAGTGCAAACTAAATTTACGCAGGAAGAAATCTGTGAACAACTGTATTAATCATTTAACCCTCTCCCTAAATAGCCCATCCCTCCTTCACTTCTGTAAATTCTGATTCTTGTTGCTTAATTCTCAAAAACTGCTAATGTGCAACAGCTTAGATAATGCCTTTGATTATTAAAACTGCTGAGAGTATATAAGCCCATAAAATTGAACTCCTAATGGATAAGTGTGCTCTTTAACATACAAAGAAACCTGTAAGTGCGTCACAATCCATATGCTGTGTTTACAGGAGACAATTGCTCCATGGTCTCCTGTAAAGCAGATAGATGGGATTGCTTTAGATTTGCAGAATGGAAACACTGTTTAAAAGAAGCAGCTATTAAAACATTATTTTATTGTGGGAAGCAGAAAAATATTTGCAACTGAAATCTTGCTTCTTCAAACATTTTAAAATTCTTTATTATTAAACAGGCTAATTTTATTTACTTATTTCTAGCATTACTGCACTGCTCAGTTGTATGCTGGTTCTGAGAGACAGAGAAGCAGGGCAGAATAATCCCGATAGCAGCTGCTTTCCACTTCCACTGCCCCACTACAGACCACCAGCCTCTCCTCTAAGGAAGGCAACTTCTCTGTTCTTCCCCCGTTCTTCTCATCTCTTCATTGCTTTGTTCCTTTCTTCTGTTTGGAATAAACACCTCTCCTTTTAAAAGCCAAAATGCTCTGAAAATACAATAGGTTAGGAAGAAAGACAAATGGGGGCTAAAATGTGAGGTAACAATTTTGCTTCCTGATTCCAGTTGAATTGTCAGCTCACTAAAAATGGTAACAAGCACAGTCGTGGCATTTTAAGGCTCTGTTCCTAGTATTTGTCAGTGAAAAGGTTAAATGTAGGAAGTACTGTACACAATTTTAGGATCCCTAATATTTCTGGGTGCTGTTAGAGAATATAATAAGACTAAAAACATTCATAATGTATTTATGTTTCAACAGTTTACAATTTATAAACCATTCTTTTTGTTAAAAATTTACCCAGCTAGGAATGGGTTCAGATTTGTGGAGTGCTGCATAACAATATTTCTAATATTGCCTGGAAAGTGGTATACAATGCTAAACATAAATAAATAAAGGGAACATTTAAACAACACAGTATAACACCAAGTAAATCAAACTTCTGTAAAATCAAACTGTCCACTTAGGAAGCAACACTGATTGACAATCAATTTCACATGCTGTTGTGTACATTCAACTTTGTTCAGAATAAAGACACCAACTAGAGGGGAGAATATTCTAGATTTAGTTTTTACGAATGGGAATTGTGTTTCAGAGGTCAAGGTGGGAGAAAATTTAGGTTGCAGTGACCATCTATGTTTGTGGTTTGATGTAAAAACTGATTGTGAGCAATCATATACTGCAACCAAAGTATTGGATTTCAGAAAAACAAATTTTAATGCAATGGGGGAATATTTAAATAATGAATTAAAGGGGAGGGATAAAATGGCAGGAGCGAGCACCCAGTGGACTGTATTAAAAAAGGCCATCTTAAAAGCCACAGGACTGTATGTAAGGCAAATAATTAAAGGTAAAAGGAAGAAGAAACCACTATGTTTTAGCAATGTTGTAAGGGCTATAGTCAATGAAAAAAAGGCTGCCTATAGGAGGTATAAAGAGTCTGGAAGTATAGCTGTTAGAGAGGTGTATAAAATGAGACAGAAGGAGGTGAAACAAAAAATAAATGCTGCTAAAGCCTCAAAAGAGGAAGAAATTGCCAAATCTGTAAAGAAGGGGGATAAAACCTTCTTCAGATATATTAGTGATAGGAAGAAGAAAAACTGCAGCATCACGAAGCTTAGTACCGGGAATAATACATGCATTGATGGGAATAAGGAGATCGCTGACCATTTCAATAGCTACTTCTGTTCAGTTTTCTCAAGACACCTTACAAAATAATACTACAGAGGGATATAGCATTGCTTCCAGCTGTACGAATTCAGCTCCAGTGATCTTAGAAGCCGATGTCTTAGAAGAACTTGAACGATTAAAGATAAATAAGGCAATGGGTCCAGATGGCATCCACCCCAGAGTTCTTAAAGAACTCAGATCTGTCATTGCTACCCCCCTGACTGATTTGTTTAACCAATCCCTGTTAACAGGAGATGTTCCTGAGGATTGGAGAATGGCCAGTGTTGTGCCTATCCACAAGAAGGGCAGTAGAGAAGAAGCTGGTAACTACAGGCCAGTTAGCTTGACATCAGTTATAGTTAAAATGATGGAGACTTTACTCAAAAAGAGGATAAATCAGTACCTAAAAAACAATAACTTATTGGACCCAAATCAGCATGGCTTTACTGAAGGCAAATCATGTCAGACTAATCTCATTGATTTCTTTGACTATGTCACAAAGGTGTTGGATCAAGGTGGTGCCGTGGATACTGCCTATTTGGACTTCAGCAAAGCCTTTGATACGGTTCCACATAAAGAGCTGATAGATAAATTAGTGAAGATTGGACTTAATCCCTGGATAGTTCAGTGGATTTCAAGCTGGCTGAAGCATAGACATCAGAGAGTTATTGTTAATGGCGAGTATTCTGAGCAGAGACAGGTTACAAGCGGTGTGCCACAAGGGTCTGTTCTGGGTCCTATTCTTTTTAATATGTTTGTGAGTGACAGGGGAAGGTTTGGTAGGTAAGGTTTGCCTATTTGCCGATGACTCTAAAGTGTGCAATAGGGTTGATATTCCTGGAGGGGTCTGTAATACGGCAAATGATTTAGCTTTACTAGATAAATGTTCAAAGCAATGGAAACTGCAGTTTAATGTTTCCAAATGTAAAATAATGCACTTGGGGAAAAGGAATCCTCAATCTGAGTATTGCATTGGCAGTTCTGTGTTAGCAAAAACTTCAGAAGAGAAGGATTTAGGGGTAGTGATTTCTGACAGTATCAAAATGGGTGAGCAGTGTGGTCGGGCAGTAGGAAAAGCAAGTAGGATGCTTGGCTGCATAGCTAGAGGTATAACAAGCAGGAAGAGGGAGATTGTGATTCCCTTATATAGAGCGCTGGTGAGACCACATTTGGAATACTGTGTTCACTTCTGGAGACCTCACCTACAAAAAGATATTGACAAAATTGAACGGGTCCAAAGATGGGCTACAAGAATGGAGGAAGGTCTTAAGCATAAAACGTATCAGGAAAGACTTAATGAACTCAATCTGTATAGTCTGGAGGACAGAAGGAAAAGGGGGGACATGATCGAAACATTTAAATATGTTAAAGGGTTAAATAAGGTCCAGGAGAGAAGTGTTTTTAATAGGAAAGTGAACACAAGAACAAGGGGACACAATCTGAAGTTAGTTGGGGGAAAGCTCAAAAGCAACGTGAGAAAATATTATTTCACTGAAAGAGTAGTAGATCCTTGGAACAAACTTCCAGTAGACGTGGTTGGTAAATCCACAGTAACTGAATTTAAACATGCCTGGGATAAACTATCCATCCTAAGATAAAACACAGGAAATAGTATAAGGGCAGACTAGATGGACCATCAGGTCCTTTTCTGCCGTCAGTCTTCTATGTTTCTATGTTTCTATAAAGTATTCAATGACAATATTTCATTCATTCAGATCTAGGATGTGTTGAGTGTTCCCTTTATTTTTCTGAGCAATATGTACATATGTAGGCATTTCTATATACAGTGTTCCCTCGGTTTTCGTAGGGGATATGTTCCGAGACCGTCTGCGAAAGTCCAATTTCCGCGAAGTAGAGATGCGGAAGTAGATACACAATTTTTTGCTATGAACAGTATCACAAACCATCCCTTAACACTTTAAACCCCTAAATTACCATTTCCCATTCCCTTAACAACCATTTACTCACCATTATTACTGGTACTCACCATTGAATAAGACACTTAGTGATCCTGATATTTATAAACATAATTATTTATTAACAATAATTATTTTTTTTTGCTATTTATTAGTTTGGCGAGGACGTATGACATCATCAGGCGGGAAAAACCATGGTATAGAAAGAAACCGCGAAGTATTTTTTAATTAATATTTTTTTAAAAAACGTGGTATAGGCCAGTGATTTTCAACCTTTTTTGAGCCACGGCACATTTTTTACATTTACGAAACCCTGGGGCACATTGAGCGGGGGGGGGGGGGGGGGGCTAAAAAAAGTTTGGACAAAAAAAATTATCTCTCTCTCTTCCTCCCTTTTACTCTATTTCTCTCTCCCTCTTTCTCTCCCTTCCTTTCTCTTTCTTTTTCTCTCCCCATCCCTCTTTCTTTCTCTCCCTTCCTTCCTCTCTTTTTTGCTCTCTTTCTCTCTCTCTCCCTACCTTCCTCTATGTCTTTCTCTCTCTCTCTTGCTTTCTTCCTCTCTCTTTCTCTCTCTCTTGCTTTCTTTCTCTTGTTCTCTTTCTCTCTCTGCTTGCTTTCTCTCTCTTGTTCTTTCTCTCGTCGCTCTTCCTCTCTCTTGCTTTCTTTCTCTCTCTGAGCTTTGCGGCACACCTGACCATGTCTCACGGCACACTAGTGTGCCTCGGCACACTGGTTGAAAAACACTGGTATAGGCTATTCGTGAAGTTCGGACCCGCGAAAATCGAGGGAACAGTGTACATATATTTCTATAAATTTTTATATATTTTAACATATATTTTTATATGTTTCTACATACATATATATTACAGATGGCATTTCACTGGAGAAGAGCCAAATTCTGGGAAAGATTGAGGGCAAAAGAAGGGGATGTCAGAGAATGAGATGGCTGGATGGAATCCAGAGGATAGCAGAGAACAGGAAGGCCTGCAGGAATGTTGTTCATGGGATCGCAATGGGTTGGACATGACTTTGGAATTAACAACAAGGCATTTCTGCAGACATATATGATCATTTTGATAGACTGTCTTCCCCAGGTATAACTGTTAAATTTTGTTGCAGGGAAGAAGAAAATCAATTATACATTTTTTAGCAGAATTCAAGAAGGTAAAATATTGTAATGCTGGTCACATTTTAAATTATATCTTGAGAGACCAATTAGTCTCTGTAAATATTTCACTATAGGTAATCCTCAACTTAATCCTTCATTTAGTGACCATTCAAAGTTAGAGTGGCCCTGAAAAAATGACTTATGGTTATAAGTCATCACACTTACAACCATCGTACCATCCCCATGGTCATGTGATCAGAATAATAATACATTTATTAGATTTATTAGATTTTTATTTATTTATTTGATTTGTATGCCGCCCCTCTCCGAGGACTCAGAGTGGCTCACAACAGCAGTAGTAATACAGTAGAATACAAATCCAATATAAAACTATACTAAAACCCATTATTATTAATAACTAGCAAGTCTAAAATAGTCACACCAATCTCATATGCTTAAATCAGAAAGGTGTGGGAGAAGTTAATCCCCCATGCTTGGCGGCATAGATGGGTCTTCAATATCTTGTGGAAGGCAAGGAGGGTGGGGGCAATTCAAATCTCAGGGGGGGAGTTGATTCCAGAGGACTGCGTCTGCCACATAGAAGGCTCTTCCCCCTAGGTCCCACCAGACGATTGTTTAGTCGATGGGACCCAGAGAATGCCAACTCTTTGGAACCTAATTGGCTGCTGGGATTCGTGTGGCAGAAGGCAGGCCCGTAGGTATTCTGGTGTCAACCTTCACTTATGCTGCTGCATTCTTTCGCTTGGGTGCCAATAGTTATGGGGTGGGGGAGTGAGAAGGGTGTGGGTGGGAAGAGTGCTGGAGAAGAGTTAGGTTTAATTTTCCTAGGTACCAGGAGGTGACCATTAGAGGAAAATTCCAGAAGAGTGACCTGATGTTCCACCTGATGATTATGGACAATGGGGATTGGGCTTTGTCCCAAGGGGGGTAGAAAAGGGGGTTTGATATATGTGTGTATCGCGCTATTTTCTCAGACTTTTCTTTTCTTTCGATGCTTCTAGTTCTGATTTTGATAAATTCACTTTTGAACTTGTACAAAAAGGACTCTGAGTTTTATTTGTCTGAATTCTGACTGGCAGCTTGACATCTGGTCCAATGCCATGTAGGGCTTTATAGGTCATTACTAACACCTTGAATTGTGACAGGAAACTGATTGGCAGCCAGTGCAAGCCGCGGAGTGTTGACGAGACATGGGCGTACCTAGGGAGGCCCATGATAGCTCGCGCGGCCACATTCTGCATGATCTGAAGTTTCCGAACACTTTTCAGAAGTAGCCCTATGTAGAAAGCATTGCAGTAGTTGAATCTTGAGGTGATGAGGGCAATGTGTGACTGTGAGCAAAGACTCCCTGAGCAAGTTGGGTGCTTGGCAGCCAGGACCTATTTACAATGGTTTCAGAGTCCCAGGGTCACATGAACATCACTTGCAACTTTCCCAGTCATTTTTTGTCAAGCAGTCAATGGCGAAGCTGGATTTGCTTAATGACTGTGTGATTTAGTTAACAACTGTAGTAGTTCAGAACAGAAGAGTACCTGTGGTGGAAAATCAAAAAAAATTTTTGGACTTAAGCAGCAGTGGTTTTACTGAAGTTGGACAAGGGTCAAGTCTATTTCATGAACACAGGTAATATGTTCAGGCTTACATGAGGTCAGATCTGTTCCTGGATTCTGCCACATAATTGCTAATGCTGATGGCTATCACAGATTGCTCTACTTCAGGAATTTCCAACTATTTTGCTCAGTAGGCACACTTGGATTTTGAGAACATGTTGAGACTGTAGGTGCTGGAGAATGACAGCGCCGGACTTACCCGGCAGGCAGGCTTTGCTGGAGGGACCGGGAGACACGGTCCCTCATGGCGGCCGCCATTTTGAATCCCGGGCGAAGTCTCGCGATGCGAGACTTCGCTCGGGAGATCAGGGCCTAATTGGCCAGGCTCCTGATTGGTCCGGGCGGGGCCTGCTTGCCCTATATAAGGGCGAGCAGGCCCGGGGCTCTCCCTTTTCGCCCGGACTGCAGAGCTGAGCAGACACTTAGTTGTCTGCTCGCGGCGGCCATTTTAAGTGCGGCCTCGTGTGCGGCCGCCATTTTGAGTGGCTGGAGTCGGGCGGGAAGGCTTCTTTGTCGGTGTTTTGGCGGCAGGAGAAGCCCAGTGGTCAGCGGAGCCAGCATAGGCTGGTCTCCGCTCTGGTTTGGAGCCTTAGTCGCCCCGGTGGTCGGGGGTCTAGGGGGCTTTTCCTCGGGCGGCAGGGGTACCTGGGAGGGTGCGGCCCTGCCTATAAAGGGCCGAGGCGGTAAGCGGTGAGCAGTGAGGCCTTGCTGCCACCGCCGTTGGGGGAGGAGGTTCGTCCTCGGGAGGTCGGCGTTGGTGAGGCCTGCTGCTTAGGGCAGGCCTTGCCTCGTGGGTACAGGCCTTTGGGGTTGTTCCCTCCTCCTATTTCTTTCTGTGTAAAAAATAGAATACACTAATTTAGGTACATGGCCCCTAAAAAGCGGCAAGCTCAGGCCCTCCCGGCCCAACCAGTGGTTCGGCCCAGGAGGGCTGCCAGGCCGTCTGCCCGGGCTCGGGCTGCGGCAGAGGGGCCCCCGGGGGTGGTCCCGGTGGTGGGGGGGTGGGTTTTATGCCCACGGTCCCTCAACCTGAGGTCTCCCCTTCTCTTTCTTGGGCCAGGGTCCTGGAGCGGCTTGATGATTTGGAGCGGTGGCGGTCAGGTGCTGGCTCGGAGGGGCTTCCCATGACTGCTGCCGCAGCCTGGGGTGCCGACCCCGAAGAGGAGTCGGCCCAGGAAGGGCAGGTTGCCCACACCACGCAGCTGGCACACACCGTGCAGATGGCCCCAGCGGGGCAGGTGGCCCAGTCGGGGCAGTGGTCATCATTGCAGGGACCAACAAGGATGGGTCCCCCGTGGATGGCTTCTACCCCTTACGGGGCAGGTGAGGTAGCACCACACGTAGGCACTTCACCGCTCCTTCCCGTGCAGGGTCCCGGGTTCATCCCGCCTGCATTGGGGAGTGGCACCAGCTTCATGGGGGCTGCTGCGGGCACCTGTGGACAGGTCTGGTCCCCGCCGGCCCCGCCAGTAGGGGCCCCGGGGGTATCTTTCCCACCTGGGGCGGGGGTGGGGGGTTGGATCCCTCCTCAGGCGGCCATTATGCCACCCCCCCTTTTGTGTATCCACCGGGGCTTGGTGTGCTGGGATCGGGGGCCACCACGGTGTGGGACCCGTTCGCCAGCATCAAGCCTGGGGCCATCCCTTGTGGGTTGCCCGCGACGCCTTTAGGGTACCATCTTCACCCGTCAGTGAAGGAGGCAATATGGCGGGGGGAGTATGTCGATCTTTTCTCCATTTTAAACAGGGAGGTCCCTAAACAGGACAAGGAGGTGGTCCCTGGGGAGAAGGTTAAGAAAACAAAGGTCACAAAGTGCTTCAGCTCGTGGCTGTACGCCTTTCTGACCTTTGCGTCGGTGGTAATTCAGAGGCAGCCGGGTAGGGCCGCTGCCTTGCTGAAATATATCGACCTTATAGCGAGGGCCCACTTTGAATATGGGGGCACCATATGGAGGCATTACGATAAGGGGTTCAGGATGCGTATTGCCCATGACCCCTACTTGCCCTGGGATATGGTGGTTCCGGACCTGTGGTTCCAGGCCACGCATATGTCTGGGAAGGAGGGCTGTGATAGGACCGATAGCGGTCACTTTATGGAAGAGGAGCCCGTGACGCCCGCGCCGGCCAAGGCCGTGGCGGGTGCCGTCGGAAAAGGGGCTTCTTTGGTGTGTCACGAGTTCGCTGCAAAGGGGGCGTGTTTTCGTCCCCTTTGCAGGTTTCGTCACGCCTGCGGGAGTTGTGGGGGGAACCACTCCGCAGCCGTGTGCCCCCGCCCCAAGAAGGGGACGGAAAAGAAGGGCTTGGGTCTCCCAAAGCCTCCCCCGCCTGCTGGGGGAAAAGGGGCCCAGCCCAATTGATTTGCGAGTGCTTGAGGGTTGGTTGGGTGACTACCACCCTCGCCAGAGAGCGGACGCTCTCTGGCTAGGCTTTTCTGAGGGGTTTCGGATCCCTTACATGGGTGTTAGGAAGGCCTTCATGTCTGACAACCTTAGGTCGGTTGTTGGTCATGAAGACATTGTTAGGGAGAAGATTCGGAAGGAGGTGGCCGAGGGCAGGGTCCTCGGGCCCTTCCCGGAACCGCCCTTCCCGAATCTTCGTGTGTCTCCCTTAGGTGTGGTCCCCAAAAAGGCGAGTGGTGAATTTAGGTTGATTCACCATTTGTCCTTTCCAAAAGGGGAGTCAGTGAATGATTTCATTCCTGACGAGCTGTGTTCAGTCCGGTATGCATCCTTTGATGCAGCCGTGACTATGGTTAGGAAGTGTGGGGTGGGAGCCCTTATGGGTAAATGCGACGTTAAGTCGGCATTCCGGCTCCTCCCCATACACCCAGACGACTTTGAGCTGTTGGGCTTCCATTTCGAGGGGGGTTATTACGTGGACAGAGCCTTGCCCATGGGTTGCTCTGTCTCGTGCTCTCTTTTTGAGAGTTTTAGCACCTTTTTGGAGTGGGCGCTCAGGAGGCAAAGTGGTCTGGGTATGGTCGTTCACTACCTTGACGATTTCCTGTTGGCGGGGCCTGCGCATTCGGAGCAATGTTTTGCTCTGATGCGGGACTTCAAAGCCCTTTGTGCTCAATTAGGGGTGCCTTTAGCCTCTGAAAAGACCGAAGGCCCCGCCACCAGGATTACCTTTCTGGGTATTGAATTGGACTCAGAGGAGCAATCTTCCAGGTTGCCCCTAGAGAAGTTGCTCAAAATCAGAAGGAAGCTTGATGAGGTGCTGGACTGCCGGAAGGTGACCCTACGGCAGCTTCAGGAATTGGCAGGCATTCTTAATTTTGCCTGTCGGGTAGTTGTTCCTGGTAGGGCTTTTTCCAGGAGGTTATACGATGCGATGAAGGGGCTCCGTTTGCCCCATCATCGTACCCGCCTCTGCGCTGGGGTCAGGGCTGACCTCGGCGTGTGGCGGGAATTTTTGGTCAGGTTTAATGGTTTGTCTTTCTGGAGGCACGAGCTTCTTTTGGAAGCTGAGTTGCAGCTCTGCTCTGATGCCGCGGGGACTTGTGGTTTCGGGGTAGTGTTAGGTGACCAGTGGTGCTGGTCGGCATGGCCTCCGGAATGGAGTGCCTCTTCGTTGGTTAAGGACCTGACGTTCTTGGAGCTCTTCCCCTTGATAGTGGCCTTAGAGCTTTGGGGGGAGCAGTTTAGGGACAAGACCGTGCACTTTTGGTGTGACAACCTAGCGGTTGTCCATGTTGTGAATGCCCTGTCTTCTAAGAGCGACAGGGTCATGCGGCTTGTCCGCCATTTTGTGCGCAGGTCCTTGTCCCTAAACGCATTATTTTTGGCTAGGCACGTCCCCGGGTTGGATAACGGGGTCGCTGATGCCTTGTCCCGTGGTCAGTTGTCCAGGTTTCGGACCCTGGCCCCGTGGGCCCGAGAGGTGCCAGACGAGTTCCCCGGCCACCTCTGGAGTCTGGGAAGGATCCAGAGGGGTGGGGAGACGAGGCATCCCGGGCAATCCCCTTGTCTGTAGCGCCCGGCACCCTTGGGGCATACCAGTGTGCGGGTAGGAGTTTGGGGATTTCAGGCAGGGCAGGGGTTACCAGCTTTGCTGGCCTGTCCCTGTATAGCGCCTGGCCGGGTTCTGCGTCCAGCTTGGGCAGCGTGGCCTGTCGGTTAGGACAATCCGGTCCTGGTTAGCCGGCCTCGCCTTTCTGTCCAAGGCGGGGGGGTTTGCAGTTTTTTCGGGTGACTTGCATCCGGAAGGTGCTGGAAGGCTGTATGAGGGAGCAAGAGGGGGCCCCTGGTGACACTCGTCAGGCTCTGACGGTGGAGCAGCTGTCTTTAATCAACGTGGTTTTGACAGTCTGTGTTCCTCATTGTAAGAGGCCCGTCTTTTGGGCAGCGACTTGTGTCATGTTTTTTGGGGCCCCTTTGGGTCAGCGAGGCCTGGCCTCATCTCAGGCTGACAATTTGCTCCGTGCCTTCCAGTACGCTGATCTGGCCTTTAGACAAGGGGGGTGTCCCTTGTGGTAAAGGGTCTAAGACAGATCAGCTACGCAGAGGGGTTACCATCTAGCTTAGTGCGGCCGCCGACCAATCGATGTGTACGGTGGCCGCCCTATAGCTTTGTTGTTTCTTCGGGGGTCAGGTGCGGGGTACCTGTCTAGGCATTGGGACGGTACCCCTCTGACCCGTTGGCAATTTTGGGCTTTAGTATCCAGGGCATGGCCCAGGTGGCATGGATCCCGCCGGTTAGGGAACGCATTCGTTCCGTATCGGCGCCGCCACTAGCACGGCACTTTCTGGTTTCCCGGCCCAGTGGATTCGGGAGATCGGCCGCTGGCGGTCAGCGGCATATCTGGGTTATGTTAGGCCCGCTGAGGATCCTAGGCAGGGCTTAGGCTAGGTAACCTCTCTCTGTGTGTGTCCTCTTGCAGGTCCCCAGGCTAACGTGATACCGGCGGCGCTGCTGTGTGGCCACAGCATGGTTTTCTGGGCCGGCCGCCTGGCGGCCAGGAGCGCCGTTGGGACCCAGCTGTCCCTGGGGCAGTGGGTCAGGGTTGCCTGGATGGGCCGGAGAGGTATGCGGTGGGAGGGTCTCCTACCGGCGTTGCTGGGCGGTCAGCATTCTGTAGCTGCGCCCGGCAGTATGGGGGGCGGCTCCTGGAGTCGCGCCCAAGTGGGTTTGGGTGGGCAGCGTCCTGTGGCCGCACCCAGGTGGCTGGTATTGCACTTAGGTGGCAATGACCTGTCCATACTGGGAGGCCTGGCGCTGATCATTCAGGCACGCGAAGACCTGAGAGGGCTTCGTGAGGTATGGCCCACCACGCAAGTGGTGTGGTCAGAAATATTGCCTAGGCTTGTGGGGAGGGACGCTCTTCCCTTAGGGCCATTCACCGGGCTAGGCGACGGGTGAATAGGGCTATGGGTAAAACAGTTAGGTAATTAGGTGGGGTGGTGGTGCCCCATCCCCTTATTACCATAGACCGGCCATGGCTTCACCGGGCTGATGGCGTTCACCTGTCTGAGCGGGGGAACGCCATTTTTCTTACAGGACCTGCAGCGGTCTCTGCGTGAGCTGGCGCAGCTAGAGGGGGGAGTCGGGGGGCCAAGATAGAGATCTGACCCCCACTCCTGTGGCAGGTTAGGGGCGGAAAACTGGGGTGGTTTAGCAACCGCGCGTTCTCCCTTGGGCATCTTTGGGGATGATTGACAGGTTCTCCGCAAGCTCATGGAGGGAGTTTCTGCCTGAGCAGCTGGGGGGAACCTGTCTTTGGGTCCTGCACCTTTAATTCCCGGATTCTGGTTAGCCGGTGGGACCCCCCTCATGCACAGCATGGCAGGGTCGCAGGTGACGGCCTGGCCCTCACCTGGACTTGCATCGAGATACGCCCATGAGTTGCCCAGGAATGTTTTTTGGCATACGTCATTTCCGCCCCGGAAGTATTTGTTTGACCCTGCAGGTCCATTTCCGGGTCATAGTTGATTATGCTAATTTATGCAAAGTATTGAATAAATTATGCAAATTTATGTTAATAAAAATGACCCAATTTAAATCCAGCTCTTGTGTCCGTGTCGTTACTCCGTCTCTCCAGCAAAGATGCCACAAAGCAAAATGTCAGATGGAGTACAGCAGTTGGAGGAGGCCAAGGGATACATTAGTCCCAGTGACATCACACTGAGGACTCCAGCATTAAGCACTATTGGAATTTATTTGATTTAGCTTACACTATTATGTGGACTTATCAACTATAGACTATAAACCAGATTTGATTTAATATTATGGTAAGTCCCAACCATTCTGGTTTATTCAACAGTACCTCGATAAAGCAAACCTCAGCTTCATGCAATGTGTGAGCTATTGAATGACATAATAATAGACTAAAAGAGTTGGAAGGGACCTTAGAGGTCTTCTAGTCTTCATTATAATGTTACTAATTTACAATAATCGCAGGAAACTTTACACTTGTAATTAGATGCAGAAACAGATAGATGATACAATACCAGCATATATTCTGCCTTTCCTTTAACTCCTCTCCTGCTCCTGCAGGATGCTTCCTAGTACCCCTACTCACCTTTGTTCATTTTCTGGACAGGTAAACCCATGTCCAGGACTAGGCTAAAATATCTCATCATCATCATCATCATCATCATCATCATCATTACTGCATCGTAATCAATTTATTACAAATGGCCTTAAGGCAAGAACTACTTGTAAAATAGAACTGGAAGGAATATAGACAAAATCGAGTTGAAGAGCAGTTCTGGTTATAAATGGAATACATGTATGTGTATGTGACATGCATACACATGTATTCCATTTATAACAAGAACTGCTCTTGTTATGAACCACTGCACAATCAAACCACTGCAAACCCAAAATTTCTCAGTAAATAGTTCTTACGTAGAATCGTAACTGTAAAAGCATGCCAAAGATTTAGCCTCTTGAGCTAAATGATTACCGAGAACATATTTTCCTTACATCCCTGTAATAATTGCAGAAAAAATGTGTCAAAAGAATCAATAGGACTGGCCTCACAAGAGAAAAATGCTTCTTATGGAATGCTCTTGAATTCATCACTTAGTTCTGTCAAGCTGAGCAATTTTTAGATGAGTGGATTTCAACTCCCAGAATTCCCCAGGCAACAATGGATCCTGAAAGTCTTTCTTCTCTCTCTCTCCTTTCTCCCTTTCCTTTCCTGTCTTGTTTTCCTTCCTTCTTTTCTGTCTTCTCTCTTTCCTTTCTCCTTCCTTCTTTCCTGTCCTTTCTTCTAAACCAGCACTATTATTTTCTGTGGGGACCATTCTGTGGGGACTCATGAGACATTCTTGAAAATGGCTACCATCAATATTTGACAAAACAAGGAATAGAAATGATGGTGGTGACCAGTATATTCTCAGTGCCCAGTATTTGATGTATTGGGAACTATATATATCTAGTGAGATGGGATTCTTAATTGAGCATGCTTAAAATGCAAGATATATTTGCACTTGAAAAGCACTCCAGTGGTTTAGAGAAATTCATCATAACACTCTGGCGTTCTGGCTTTCAACTAGATTTGACACAATTAGACACCCATAACGTGTGCTTTTTGTGGAAGGCTAGAAGTTAAATGGACAAAATTAGTAAAGTTATGTTTATGCCTTAAGGACAGCATTTTGGAAGTGCTAAGAAAATTGCAGAATGTTAATTAGAAATATTTTTTCTTATCAGCACTCTTCATAGCTAAGTTAGGCTTTTGCTTTATGGCGTGCTTATTTCATTGGATATATTGATGCCTGAGGATCTTCACAGCTAGCTGAAATTGTGGTAACCTTTTATGGAAGAGATAACATACTTTCTGCTTTTGTTCCCAGAGGGACAGTCTTAATCAACTTCAAATGATAAAGAAGAATTGCAAAGAGGAATTATGTGGAAGTTGCTATTTCCAAAAATAGATAACTGACAGATTTATTTACAGATTATGATTTTGGGTAAGTTTCCAGAGCTTGACTAAATAACTTCAGAATAAGGCTGAAGATTGATTTCAATTTCCTAAAAGCAGATAAAGGAAAGATTCAATTGGTCTGTTCCAAGTAAGCAATGCTGAGATTCCATTCATCCAGTTAGTAGCCCAGCACCCAATTTCCCATTGATTATTTAGATTTGTGGAAAACATTGTCACAAACACAATTCTAGGTTGCCAGGGTTTTATTTGCATTACACTACTTACTATCCTGATAGAACGAGGATGATTGTATTTACACATAAGATTACATTATGAAATCTAGATAAAAAATAAATCTAGAAATCTTTTTAAAATGTTCTACACCTTAAAGTTCCATACAGCTAGACATATTAGTTTTTGATGCTCTGAAGAAAAAATGTGGGTCATTGATAAAATCTATTAAAGTCTAGATTGAATGAACCAAAGAGGCTCCAGTGTGCCGTGAATGAAGACACAAGATAGAAGATGAAAACCAGAATCAAATGAAGCCTGAATTCTCTAAATTTAAATCTAGGCAAGACTGTATAAAATATTATTTAAATAAGCCTGAAAGTCTTGCTTGGAGGAATAATGATCTGGTAGATTATAGGATATAATCAACAGTCAATGAAAATCCAAAGAACTTGTGTTTGTGAAATTTGGGTGTGACATCCAAACCATAGTGACTAGATGACATCTGAAGAAGAATGGAGGCATGAAGACAGATTCATGAAAGTGGAGTTGACAATTGCAACTAAAAACAGTCAGGTGAATAAGCAGATCTTATTTGACCCACTCTGGGCGAACAGATGCAGGTTCACACAAGCTATGCTCTATAGAGTGGCATTTCGTGAAATCTCAAAGTAACAAACCAGGAACCAAAGGAATATAAATTAAAACTTCCTCTGCTAATCAGCTATTAGAAATTGGTATTAATTACTTTTAAAAGGTTAGAGACCTTCAAAATAACAAGGCTGGAAACATAGATGAGTGCTTTCATCTATATAAATAAAAATGTAACTGTTTGTTTGTTCAAAATCTCAAATCTCTGAAAGTTCCTCACCGATTGTTTTGAAATTTTGACACAACGTTGCATTCAAATACATGTTTTTATATACCTATATGATATAGATGTCACACCTGTGACAGATAAAAACATGCAGGTGCTTAAAACAGGACCTTCACCGATTGCTTCAAAATTTTGACAAAACATTGCATTCAAATTTGTGTGTGTTTTTAAATAGCTATATAGATGTCACACCTGTGACAGGTAAATACAGCAACAATTAAGGTGTATGGTGAATTCTTTCATTTCCCATACATAAACGAAGTCCAGCTGTTGTTCAATTAGCAATACATCTAGAAAATGGACACCACATTTATTTCACAGCTGCAAATTTGCAACAAATAGCCCTGAATCCAGCGGCTACAACGTTAATGGCTTTCTTCACATTATGTCAAAATGACGCATTTGCAAAAAGCCTGATGTATTTGGAAGTGCCTATGTATTACACATGGAATGCAAGTAGAAAATCATTTGAATGACGCAAACAAGGAGAGAAGTCAATGCAAAACCTGGGATATTCAAAGAAAATATGATAGACACCATGCATCCCAATCAAGATGAATGCTTCTTTCTTCACATGCTGATGGTAAATGGCCCTGATCCAATGTTTTTCCAGCAACTGAGAATTGTCACTTTCTGCAGTGTATGTCAAGCTCTGAATTTATTGGAGAACGGCCGACACTGGGATGTAGGCATTAATGACGCATGCAACACGTCACATCCAAATCAAATTCAAGCATTGTTTGCAGTCATATTGACTGCCTGCTCTCCTTAATCTCCAACAGATTTATGGGAGAAATATAAATTGCATATGGCTGAAGATATTTTCCATCGAATACACAAGGAACATTCAAATATTAAAATGGATTTCACAGCAGAAAACTACAACGAAGCATTGATAAAGATTGAACATTTATGCTTAGAAATCGCTAACAAAGTTCTCAATCAATTGGGAATGTCATCACTGAATCGATCTGCTGCTGCTTCATATGATGTAGAATTGTGTCATGAACAAAATTACAACACGGATGATCTTTTGTCGTATGTGCAATCAAATATTCCTAAGCTAACGCTTGAGCAAAAAGCATTTACGATGAAATAATGCAAGCTGTCAATAACAGTGTTGGAGAAATCTTCTTAGATGCGCCAGGAGGAACTGGTACAATGTTCCTAATTAGATTGATTCTGTCAGCAATTCGATCTCAAAATCACATAGCCTTGGCTCTTGCGTCGTCTGGAATAGCTGCAACATTGCTACCTGGTGGAAGAACTGCTCATTGCCCCCCAGAGGCGGAGTAAAGACGCTGAGACATATATTGTGGATTAAGGGTCATTTATTAATTATCATAAATTTAAATGACTGTAAATAAATTTAAATACGTAACTTTGAATATATAATTCAAACAGACTAAGGACCTGCAGAGCCAAACTAACGGGGCGGAAATTCCTACCATAACATTCCTTGGCAACATTGGGCAATGAACTCCTTGCTGAACCAGGTGGAGGTACCACCTTCACCTGGATCAAACCACGCCCCTTCGTGTGGGAGGAATTCACCCTCCAATCCCCGGGGGAGATTGGATCCGATGATTCCCATGGACATCCTCTCTCCAATCCCCGACGTTGCTCAAACCTCTAGTTCCTGGAGAGAGGCGGTCCATCACCCTTAAATGATGCCCGAAAGGAGCATGGGGGTCCCTTCCGGATCGCCCTATAAATAGGGCGATCAGGGACCCGGCAGAGCAAGCCGGCAGCGCGCTTTCATTGGCGCGCTGCCAGAAGCCGAACTTCCGGGTTCCGAATGAACCCGGAAGTGCTGAGCCCTGAGAAGAGCTGGCTCAGCGTCGCCCCCGTCCTGTGGCAATTTCAACCGGCGGCTTTAAACAAACCGCCGGCTGTGCATTTCTGCTTTGAAATTGCCATTCAACATGCAAAGGTCTTGACAGGATCTTTCAAAGGTGAAAATATTCTCATTCCTTGCATTCCTATGATTCCAACAGATATGCCAATTTCAATTTAAGAGATTTCAATTCCCAATTTTATTGGCATTTGCAATCACCATCAGCAAAGCTCAAGGCCAAGCTTTAGAATTGTGCGGTTTAGGTCTATACACAGATTGCTTCTCACATGGAAAATGTTGCATGTTCTGGAGTCGGCAAACCAGACAAACCAGACTAAGCAATGGGTGGCCGGATAAAGCTATTCCTTAATATTTCTTAACAGTTACTTTAAAAGCTTTAAGAATATAATATAAACAACAAAAAAACAAGATGTTTAGAAAGTTTTAAACAGATTAAGGGATTTGAAAAATTGGAATATTTGATTTTAAATATTAATAAATAAATTGTAAAGAATAATTGTATTTTTGTGGAAAGGAAAGTTATTTTCAATACTGGAGACACTAGAAGAGAAATAACAAGGATAAGCAACTTGGTGTTCAAAGACATTTTTGAGGAATTGCACTGGGACCTTGAATCATTGATGTCAGCTATGTTGTCTGTTCTTAGCAACATTCTATTTCCCAGATGAGGCTGTTATAGAAAAAGATTTGCAACAAAGTCTATCTGAGAATGTGAACAAGAATTTGTCATTAGACATAAAAAAAAATCAGACAAGGCTTTAAAAAAAATAAGAATTGCAATCCCAGAGAGTAATTGGAATAGTATATTTTTTGGGTGTACTTAGAAAAGTGGCTTTAAATTTTTTTTGAAGAAATTTGAGACAAGGATCAACAATCATTTAAATCAGTGTTTCCCAACCTTTTTTGAGCCGCGGCACATTATTCATATTTTCAAAATCCCGGGGAACACTGAAAGGGGGGGGGCGGGGCGGGGGGAGGGCTAAAGAAAAGTTTGGACAAAAAAACCCTCTCTTTTCCTCCCTTTCGCTCTATTTCTCCCTCTTTCTCTTTTCCTTCCTTCCCTTCTTTCTCTCTCTCCATCCCTCTTTCTTTCTTCCTCTCTTTTTTGCTCTCTTTCTCTCTCCCTCCTTCCCTTCCTCTATGTCTTTCTCTCTCCTTTGCTCTCTCTCTCTCTGTCTCTCTTGCTATCTCTTTCTTGCTTTTCTCTCTCTCTTGCTCTCTCTCTCTCTTTCACTGTCTTGCTATATGTCTCTTTCTTTCTCTTTGCCTCTCTTGCTATCTCTCTTTCTTTCTCTTTCTCTCTCTCTGTCTCTCTTGCTATGTCTCTCTTTCTTTCTCTTTCTCTCTCTCTCTGTGCCTCTCTTGCTAAGTCTCTCTTTTTCTGTTGCTATGTCTCTCTTTCTTTTTCTCTCTCTCTGCCTCTCTTGCTATGTCTCTCTTTCTCTGCCTCTCTTTCTTGCTCTGTCTCTCTCTCTGCCTCTCTTGCTATGTCTCTCTTTCTCTCTCTCTTTCTCTCTGTCTCTTTCTCTGCCTCTCTTTCTTGCTCTGTCTCTTTCTCTGCCTCTCTTGCTCTGTCTCTCTTTCTCTGCCTCTCTTTCTTGCTCTGTCTCTCTCTCTGCCTCTCTTGCTATGTCTCTCTTTCTCTCTCTCTTTCTCTCTGTCTCTTTCTCTGCCTCTCTTTCTTGCTCTGTCTCTTTCTCTGCCTCTCTTGCTATGTCTCTCTTTCTCTTTCTCTCTCTCTCTGCCTCTCTTATATGTCTCTCTTTCCTTCTCTCTCTCTCTCTCAGCTGACTGCAAGCGGGAGCCCTGACGGCGGCAGCTGGACGTGCTGCTGGACACCGTATATGCCAGGCCCGCAGCGCCAGCATGTACGACGTCTAGCAGCACGTCCAACCGCCACCGTCAGGGCTCCCGCTTGCAGTCAGCTGAGAGAGAGAGAGAGAGCACTCCCTCTCGCCGCCGCCATCTCCCCACGACTGCCTGCGGCCACTGCGGCCGCCCCGCCCCCCGCTCCCATCGCCAGTGCCCTCCCGCCGGGCCACAAAGGAAACTTGCCGTCGACGCAGGAGAAGCTCCAGCTGCCGGTACTTCCGTCTTGGGGCTCCCGCTCGCAGCTGTCAACCGGCTCCTGCTCGATGCCGCGGTTTCCGGCGCTCTCCTGCTGGGTCCCAAAGAAGGAAGGCGGGGAAAAGGCGCGAAGAATAGAGCTCTCCTTCTTTCTTCCTGCCTTCCTTCTTTGGCGCCCAGCAGGAGAGCGCCGAAAACCGCGGCATCGAGCAGGAGGCGGGGGACAGCTGCGAGCGGGAGCCCCAGGACGGAAGTACCGGCAGCGCCCCGCCCACCTGCAGCTTGGCGGCACACCTGGCCATGTCTCGCGGCACACCAGTGTGCCGCGGCACACCGGTTGGGAAACGCTGATTTAAATGGATTAAAGAGCAAGACTGTTTTATGCAAAAGGAACACAAATTTAGTTTACACAATCAGGGTTAAAATTGAGACATATTGTATTATTTTGTGTGGTTCTTTTTGGACTTGCTGACATCTGAATTAGAAAAAAAATTGTGTACTGAATTTGCTTATGGTTAATATGGTGTCTGGAGAGAAGTTTTGTATAGAAACAGGAAAGTCATGAGTTCCAATCTTGCCTGAGGCACAAAGTCAGCTAGGTAATTGTGAAATTCTGAAAAACTGCTCCTAAAATTACAATAACTTGTTCACGCAGACTCTGAGACACAATTGAATAGAAGGGGAAAATGTTTAAGCCTTTAACTGTGTTCATGTTTGGCAGCATCTAAATTGGCTTGTCTTTTCATTTAAATTAAGAGAACTTTATGAGCTTCTTCTCTTTAAAGGATATATTGTCTCCCCTGTCACATTCAATTTCAGCTTTTGGTTTATACTAGGATACTGGGACTACTTAACAATAATAATAATAATTATTATTATTATTTATTAGATTTGTATGCCACCCCTCTCCGAAGACTCGGAGCGGCTTTATGCTTTATAAATGTGGGTTTTCTTAGTTAAGAGTCAAGATATAGAATGCTGAGTCTTATGTTTGTTAGGTAATATTATTTTAGAGCACTATTTGATTTTTTTTTGTTAACAGCTGGATTGGAAAAGATATTACTTCCTGAATTTCCTTATAGTTGAATTATGGGATGATGAAGAGATTTTTGGGGGGAGGAATCTGTTAATTAAGAGGTGAAAAGAGAGTGAAATTGTTTATACTTGTTATGATTAGAATAGGAAGTTGCTTTCTTAAAAGAGTTTTCCTTTGTCTTTTGCATCTTTTATTTTCTTTATCACCTCTTCCCTATTTTTTTTTTTGTTTGCATCACCCTTTACTATTGTAGCATTCAGAACAGGTTTGGGAGGTAGTGGGAGAAAACCAAATAATGTTCTCCACAATCAAATACCCTGTGATCTGTTCATATTACACTGTTTGCAAATATAATAAACAGAGTAACTGATTTGATATGTTTCCTTACAAAACACAGTCCCTAAAGGAAACTAAGAAATTCTATTTAGGGATTAGAGACATACTAACCATGAATTTGCTTTCTGAACTGTGGTCAATGACTAAGCCATAAAATCTATTACATGCTTGTAGTTAATGCTGATTAGTTCATTAGGTTGAGAGCCAACTAGACAGCTGGTTTCTTGCATGGTAGAATTGTTTGAAACTCAACAAAATGTTTTAAATAAAACTGATCAGAGTAACCAGGATATTTAATTTGATGTAGAATTAACAGAATGTGACAAGTAGCAGCATAAAATGAATGTAATTGCTCATTTTCAGAGCTCCTTCACAGATTAGTCTTAACTTTTAAGTGAAAACAAGGGCAATGACAAGTCATTGTGAACATGGCTTTTACTAGCAATTCTGAAACTTTTTTGGTCCTAACTTTTAATTATTCTTAATTGGATGTTAAGTTTTATCAGAAAGACAGACATAGCCAAACTACTCAAGGCTAAGAGAATTAGTTTGCTTAGTACAGGGGTGTCAAACTCACATCATCATGGCATTGTCAAGTGACGTATCAGGACATTTCCCCCTTTTGGTAAACTGAGTATGGCCAACATGTGACACATCCATCCTGCGGGCTGGATGTTTGACAGCCCTGGCTTAGTACCTCACTATATGTTGATCTGGCTAAACTGATTTAGAGACGTATCAGTTAATTTACTTATTAGTATACTTTAATATTGAGGAATTGTTTATTATAATTAACAGTGTTTTCTCTTAAAATGTGACATATTCTACTGAACAAAGAAAAAGACCCAAATACTGTTTTGGGCACAGGCTGACCACTCCTTGCCACCGATTGCATCTTGGTTCTGGAGAGGAAATGCTGTCATTAATTAGATCATTTAATATTTTATAGGGAAATAATTCCATCTTCCTAGTAGTCTAATTCCTATTTTTGTTTCACAATGAGTTAGAAAATCCAAGTAATCAGCTTTTATCTCATCAATTTTATATTAATCAGATTTCCAGATTCCCCTAATATTACCCTTAATCACCTCAAAGATGATTTTGAATTCAAGGCCACGGTATCATTAAATAACCTAATTAAATTTTGTACTATATTGTAATGACATATCAAAATATTTTTTTGGTCACCTCTCACATGAAAATAGAATTATCTGTTTTCTAATCACACAGATGTCATTTTCTCCGTACACAATATAGATGAATGACATAAAAGGTTTTTGAATGCTTTTAAACAAAAATACATTTTACATTAAGAACATATAATTTTATTTGTGGCATTTTTATAGCATACATAATTTTGAAGCACCTGTAAACAAGTCAGTAAATATTCCTGCTTGAAATAATTTTTATTCTTTGGAATGTCTGCATCCATTCCCATTTCCCATCACAGAGCATAAAGACAGACATTAGAGAAAATAGCCATCATTTTTTTTTTAAAAAAAAAGCTTCATAGCGGTAATCTCTAGGATTTGTTATTATACCAGTCATTGCACTTAGTTATTTATTGCTACAGGAAAAAAAGATAATATAATAATTAACACTTCTGAATTTCATGATTGTCCTAAATTTATCTGCTATAAGCTTCAAGGTAGAAAAAAACCTGTTTTACAGCGATCTATTCTGCCTCACATTCAATATATAAATGACTTTTTAAAAATTAAAACCAATTCTTGTTTGCATAATCATGGTAGGGTGTAACGGAATTGTAATCAGAAAAAAAAAGTCTTGAAGCCATTTTTTAAAAATTTAGGATGGATTTGATCAACTAAGAGCTCATACATCTACCTCCTCTTACTGAGTGTGCTCTTCTTCTCTGTCCACTTTCTGTACTGCACCAAAACCTCTTCTTGTGGCACAATTCAGTACAGCTTTAGGGAGGAACAGAACTGTGTTTTGACTAGTGCAAGTAAGGCTTTTCTTTGTAAGGCACCATTTTTATTTATTAATTCTGCTTCAGCAAAAGTATGAAGGGAAGAGGAAATTCATTCCTTTTCTTATCTTAAGAAGATGAAGACGTCATTTTTCCTTCAAGTACAGTTACCAAAGGGAAGAAGTGGATTTCTGGTGAAAAAAAAATCTCTGCAGCTTAAAAACAATCCCCTTGGGAAAAAAAATCTTCCTTCTGTGGGGGTATGAAATAAAGAAAAGGCAGCTTTGCTCTATGCTGGAATGTTCCCAAAAAAGTACGAACTATCTCTCATTGTTGGTACTTGGGGTTTTGGTTTTAAAATTCCCCAAGCTTTCTCAATTGTATTGTGTGTGTGAGTATGTAAGTTAAAGGTTAAAGAAAATAGAAAGTCAGAGTTGAAGGTGCTTATCAAAAATCTATCTTGTACTGGAAAAAATACTTTAATGAACATTGGGAAAGAAAAAGGCAAAATGGTTACTAAGTTTCTATTCTGCAAAATTTTGATTTTGAAAAACATCTAGAATGTGTAACTGCTGCTATTAATGAATATATATATTAAAAAAATTGTTTTTCCTATGTCAAAAAAAGTGGGGGAGGCTTTTCTAACTACCGTATTTTTCGAAGTATAAGACGCACTTTTTTCCTCCCTAAGAGGCTGAAAATTCAGGTGCGCCTTATATTCTGAATGCAGCTTTCTTCAAGCTTTTTTCCCCACAGCCCTAACTAGGTGCTGACGGTCTTCCCAGCTCTTATCTTGCAGGTTCTTTCATTGTTACTGTCTGCAAAGAGTGTTCTCCAAGCTTTAAGTCTGTGCAGAATTTTTTTTATTACTCTAACTTGCTCCAAGTAAGTTTCTTTCTAGCCCTAACCAGATGCTAAAAATGTTCCCAGCTCTTACCGGCTTGCAAGCTCTTTCATTGTTACTCTCTCCAAATAAGGTTTATTTCAAAGTCCTATCCAGGGGATAATGTGCTGAAACTGACTAGACTAAGGATGCTAGCCAGATGAATATCTGGTAAGCAGATTCTTTTCCTTATTTTCCTCCCCCAAAATTAAGGTGCGTCTTATTCTCCGGTGAGTCTTATACTCTGAAAAATACGGTACTTTTTAGATAAAACAGCAACAATAAAATATGATGGTACTTTATATACCTTGGATGACTGGCAACTTTTTTGTCTATCAGCCCACCATATTTCTTGAAGAAGATGGCTTATTGCTTTCTCCTAACTGAGTTTTGCAGGGGATTACTTGCAAATGATCTGTTCAAGACCAAAAATGCCTCCCAACTCTGAATTCTCTGCAAAATGAAGAAGCCAATAAACCCACAAATAGTGATTTTGACTACTAAGCCAAAAATTATTAATCTCTTTATAAATTAGTATGAAAACAATCTCTTTGAGTTAAGAACTTAATAATCTGAAAACATTATTTATTACTATGATTACTAAGGAAAACTGGCAACAGAGGATGACCATTAAGTGATATATAAGTTATATGTTTACACACCCATGTTTTCATTTCCAATTTTAATCCACTGATTTATATTTTAATTAGAATTTAGATTTTTTAATGTTAAAAACACCAACATGGTTTTGCTCACATCCAAATAAGACAAAATACTAATGCCATGTAAAACAGGACATAGGCATAAAAACATTCAATTCTCTTAGAACAAGCCTAAAATCATTCATGAAACAGTTCCCTTTTTCTGTAAAGTTTTAGGATAGCAGTGCGAGAAGAAAAAAAAAGGGATGAATTATATTTTTATCTTTGGCTTGAACAGAGCACTGAATAAGTTCAGTTTTTCTTCTTTACAGAAAATAAATGAGATTTTAGGCTGTAGAAATAACTTAAACAAGATGACTCAAAGAAACCTTGTTAAATATACAGTAATTCAATTTGAATTCTAAAACATAAGCCAAATATTTATCTAAAAATTCATTACTGATTTATTGAATACTTTCACAACTATGTAGATGATATACCCTTATTTTAAGACTGCATTTAGCTTTAAATATTTTGTTATATGTAGGTTTTTAATATGTTACAATTATTAGTGCAAAGCATTTTAAAGCTCATAATATTGTAGTGTTAGATTTATAATTTGTAAAAAGAATTGAAGCACTCAAGAGAATATTTAACATATCACATTCTGTAGTAATTAGCAAAAATGTGTCTTGATTTTTGTAAGTATTCATGTGTTTATATGTGTCCCAATTATAGACCCTTTCTATAAATTCTATAGTGCAAGAACCACAGTATTGTACTCTGGGTTCTTAGTTAAGGAAACATTACAATATCATAGTGCTAGAGTTTCGTGATCCTTCTGCTTCATAGTGAGAAAAAACTCAAAAGACCTGAACAATAAAACAGCATATGATTAACATCATATTCCCTTTAGCATGGTAAAAAGACTAGTAAATGTACAAAACTATACCATTTGCCTCTCTCCTATACTATCTATTTTACAGTTTATTTGCAAAGTTATATTGCCTTAAAGTAGAGATCTCTTAAAATTAGGGTATATTCAATAAAAATATACTAAGACTCCCCCTTTTATACAGATTCAGTAGTATTCTCAAGCAAACCCTGCCATACTGCACAGTAAGAAATAAGGCCTCTCCTATATTGGCAAGAAACAAACAAAAAAAGCTATCCATTTTTTCCTCATAGCTCACAGAATATAAATAAGATTATACTCATTTTTTTTTCCTAATGGAATGCTATCATCCGTTGGCTTGAGGTTTAGAAAAGTCAATTTCATTTCTGATTCTGAAATCCTGGCACATTAAGGATCAATGGAATGCGGCTCGTTCATGTAGTTTTGACAGCTTTCTTGAGCTTTTCTATTTCCATCTGTGAATGATATAAATAGTAAACATTAAGCAAATAGAGAATGTTTCATATTTCATACACATTTACAACCCATCAAATATACACTGCTCAAAAAAATAAAGGGAACACTCAAATAACATCCTAGATCTGAATGAATGAAATATTCTCATTGAATACTTTGTTCTGTACAAAGTTGAATGTGCTGACAACAAAATCACACAAAAATCATCAATGGAAATCAAATTTATTAACCAATGGAGGCCAGGATTTGGAGTCACACAAAAAATTAAAGTGAAAAAACACACTACAGGCTGATCCAACTTTGATGTAATGTCCTTAAAACAAGTCAAAATGAGAGTCAGTATTGTGGGTGGCCTCCACGTGCCTGTATGACCTGGGCATGCTCCTGATGAGGGTGCAAATGGTCTCCTGAGGGATCCCCTCCCAGACCTGGACTAAAGCATCCACCAACTCCTGGACAGTATGTGGTGCAACGTGACATTGGTGGATGGAGTGAGACATGATGTTCCAGATGTGCTCAATTGGATTCAGGTCTGGGGAATGTGCGGGCCAATCCATAGCTTCAATGCCTTCATCTTGCAGGAACTGCTGACACACTCCAGCCACAAGAGGTCTGGCATTGTCCTGCATTAGGAGGAACCCAGGGCCAACCGCACCAGCATATGGTCTCACAAGGAGTCTGAGAATCTCATCTTGGTACCTAATGGCAGTCAGGCTATCTCTGGTGAGCACATGGAGGGCTGTGCGGCCCTCCTAAGAAATGCCACCCCACAGCAGTGTTCCCTCTAATTTTTTTTCGGTGTGGGCGGAAAACTATAGTGTCTGAGCAGCAGTCACTTCAGGACTGGGCGGTGTGTGTGTGTATATATATATATATATGTAGATTGTTCTGAGTTCGGGTTTTGCCCTGTGTAATATTTTGCATGTTTATGCGACGTGTCGGCGAAATCACATTCACCGTCATCAGGCTAAAGTTCCAATCTTTGTGTTGTTGTAAAATATATATATATATATATATATATATATATATATATATATATATATATATATATATATATATATATATATATATACACATAATGTTTTTAGCTGATATATATATATATATATATATATACTGTATACTGTATATATAATGTTTTTAGCTGAATATATATATATATATATATATATATATATATATATATATATATATATATTTATTTATTTCCCTTCTATTTTATTGAAATTAATAATAAAACAAAACCAAAATCTATTACTATTAAAACTAAAACAACCAGCAAAAACAAAAACAAAACTATTAATAAATCTATGCTTTAAAATCCACTTAAATAGTTGAGCTAGTTTCAAACTAGATTTTGATTTTCTTTCTCTCTTTCTTGCTCCCATTCTTTTCTATCTGTTTGTGTCTCTTTTCCTCTCTTCCTCCCTCCCTCTCTTTCCCCCTTCTCTTCTTTCTCTCTCCCTCCCCCCTCCATCCCTCTCCCTCTTTCCCTCTTTCTCATCCTCCTTTCCTCTTTCTCCATCCCTCCCTTTCCTTCTTTCTCTCTTCCTTCCTCTCTTTTTTCTCTCTGTCTTACTCTCTTCTTATTTTTCCTGCCCTGCAACACCACTCTCTCGCACAAGTATGTTTTTTGGGGCCAGAAGCACGGGGGCTTCCTGGGAAACTTTCCTTTTTCCCTGGGACCCGGAGAAGGTGGCCGTCGGATTTGGGGTGAAAAGGCTCGGAGGCAAGAGCCCCGCCATCACCCCGAGCAATTCGCGTAATGAAGTAGACTGCTGAGACACCGGGCAGTACCCATGGGAAGGTTGGGGGAATTGCGACAGGGCGGCGGCCGGGCTTGGGCGGTAGGGGAACCGCGGTAGGCTGGCGGCTGGTTCTGGGCGGCGGCGGGCGGGCCGCAGCAAGCCGGAGAAGCCGCGGCGGCGTGGGAAGCCGCGGTAGGCTGGCGGCCGGGTCTGGGCAGCCGCGGGCGGGCCGCGGCAAGCCGGAGAAGCCGCAGCGGCGCGGGAAGCCGCGGTAGGCTGGCGGCTGGTTCTGGGCCGCGGCGGGCAGGCCGCGGCAAGCCGGAGAAGCTGCGGCGGCGCGGGAAGCTGCGGTAGGCTGGCGGCTGTTTCTGGGCGGCGGCGGGCAGACCGCGGCAAGCCGGGGAAGCCGCGGCGGCGTGGGAAGCCACGGTAGGCTGGCGGCTGTTTCTGGGCGGCGACGGGTGGGCCGCGGCAAGCCGGAGAAGCCACAGCGGCGTGGGAAGCCACGGTAGGCTGGCGGCCGGGTCTGGGCGGCCGTGGATGGGCCGCGGCAAGCCGGAGAAGCCGTGGCGGCGCGGGAAGCCACGGTAGGCTGGTTCTGGGTGGCGGCGGGCAGGCCGCGGCAAGCCGGAGAAGCCATGGCGGCGTGGGAAGCCGCGGTAGGCTGGCGGCTGGGTCTGGGCGGCCGCGGGCGGGCCGCGGCAAGCCGGGGAAGCCGCGGTAGGCCGGCAGCCGGGTCTCGGCAGTGGCCGGCGGGCAGCGGCAAGCCAGGAAAGCCACGGTAGGCTGGCGGCTGGGTCTGGGCGGTGGCGGGCGTGCCGCGGCAAGCCGGCTCTTGGCGGCGGGGGAACCGTGATAGGCCAGCGGCCTGGCCCAGGGCCCCCGGTCATCACCCCCCACCCTCGTTCCCACCCCCACCCCATGGATGCTTAGAAGGCCCAGCAGCAGACCGCGCCGCCAGACCCAGGGACCCCCAACGGTTTTCTTACCTTACCGGGCCAGCAGCTAAACAACCATTTGGCTCGGGGTGTGTGTGTACGTGGAGAACGTCTGGGATTTAAGGGGCGGGGAAGAAAGCGGGCGTATAATTGGCCCCTTTCTTTCCCGACTTTACTTGAAGGAACTGTTGCTGCAAACTGTTGTTTACAGAGTAGCGGCAGTTCCTTTAATTTCAAATTCCGGCGCAGCAATTGGTCCTGTGCGCTGGAATTTGAAATTGCCGGGCTGGGGGTTAAAAACCTCTGCGCTATAGCGCGCTGCGCAGCTTAGAGGGAACTATGCCCCACACCATTACTGACCCACTGCCAAACCAGTCATGCTAAAGGATGTTGTAGGCAGCAGGTCGCTCCCCACGGCGTCTCCAGACTCTGTCACGTCTGTCACATGTGCTCAGTGTGAACCTACTTTCATCTGTGAAGAGCACAGGGCACCAGTGGCGACTTGCCAATCCTGGTGTTCTGTGGCAAATGCCAAGCGTCCTGCACGGTGTTGGGCTGTGAGCACAACCCCCATCTATGGATGTCCGGCTCTCACACCATCCTCATGAAATCAGTTTCTAACCGTTTGTGCAGACACATGCACATTTGTGGCCTGCTGGGGTCATTTTGCAGGGCTCTGGCAGTGCTCTTCCTGTTCCTCCTTGCACAAAGGTGGAGGAAGCGGTCCTATTCTTTCTATTGTTTACTTTTGTTCTGTACTGCCCAGAGATAGCCATTGTTTGACTTGAATGATTGCCAAATATTTGAGCTGGATATCTTAGAAATTCATGAAAATAACCAAATAAATTTGAACAGAGAATCTTCAGTTAACACCACAATCTTCTTTGATACAATGTAATATTTGTTTTTTGGGAAAACTATAGCCTGGAATAAATATCAATTAAAGATGAAATCTTAGATAAAATATTAAATCTAAAGTAGCTGTTTTATTCTCTACCCTTAGCTTTCAAATTGTTGGTCTGACAATCTCAGTTTTATAGATGATTAAAGTTTCAACACCAGATTTTACAGGAGACGATTTTTCCTTCTGCAAATTTATAAGACTGCAGTTTTGATGGGAACTACGAGTAAATTGCCTAAAATCTTTGAAAAATCTTAATTTTCTCAAGATTTAACTTCAAGTGACTATGCAGAAATGTGGAAGTGTTTTTAAGTTTCTATTTAGCTGCACCCTTGACAGTTCTATGCCAATTTGCATTAAATTTGGACTAAATTCTACTTAATTTCTAAGCCAAAAAAAGATCAATCACTGACAGTCTACGAAACACCAATTATGTTTTCTACAAATATATAAATGTAGTTTATACAATGGAGATTAAATACAAAAATTAAAATTGAATGTCATTTGTATAGTAAAACTGGAAGTAACATCTAACATGTATCTAGTGTTTTACCAATTTTCTCTCTAAAATATTTTATCCAAAATTGCAATCTTGCAATCAACTGTTATGTTCACTTTGCAATAGCTGCAAAAATGTTGTAAATTAGTTTGGTCACATGACTTGCTTAATGAGTGGCATGGTTTACAACCATATTTTTGGGCTCATTTAGGATCATAAGTGAAAGACTACTGGTCCTTGTTTTATAGAGTCATTTACACAATATAGCAGTTTGCTGTGCCTCTGATTTTGTGTTTGCATTTTATCACCAGCTACTTTTCATAGTACTTCAGAGGAGCTTCCATATCATTGGTTAAAATCACCACAGAAAATCTCACAGAATAGGAGGAAAATTGGCAACAACAACAAAAAAATCCTTTCCCTGAAAAGTCTAACTGCTTTGTTATGTTCCTACTAAGAATTTGCATTACTTTATTGAAAGTAATAGGAACCATTGAGCTTCTATTTAAATATTTCACCTCTAGGTTACTTCGCATCTGCTTTTCTTCCTCCAGTTCTTTTTTCAGTTTTTCCAGTTGTTTCCTTTAAAATTTGCACAGATAAAAAAATAGCAATGAAAAACCATCCTTACATAGCTTGTGCAGTATACTAGCTAAATCTCGATTTAAAGGATAAACAGCTTCCAAATAGAGTAGGAATAGTCTACCTTGAGAGCAGAAATTTGAGAGAGTATTAACCATCTTAAACTTCCTCCATGAACCAGAAGGGAGCATATTTATCTGAGAGTATAATCTCCTCACCCATGCACTCATATATTACCAATAAAACATGAAACCAACAATCAAAAATAAAATCTCAGCTATTCTTGTTGCAGGACTTATATACATACCGTATTTTTCAGAGTATAAGATGCACCAAAGTATAAGACACACTTTACTTTTGGGAGAGGATAATAGGGGGGAAAAAATCTAACTACCAGGTATTTATCTGGCTGGCGTCCTTAGTCTGTTCAGCTTCAGCACATTATTTTATCCACTGGTTATGACTGAAAAAAACTTTTTCAGAGGCCGTAGGAATGAAAAAAAGCCCGCAAAGACCTAGGGCAGGAACAACTGCTCCGAAGGGAGTAGGAATAAAAATAAATGCTACAAGCCAGGAAGATTGTTAGCAGTGTGTTAAGATTGAAAAAGCCTTTTCAGAGGGAGTAGGAATGAAAACAAACCTGCAAAGACTAAGGGCTTAAGAAAAAATGTCTTTGGAGGGAATAGGAAGCTAGGAAGATCGTTAGTACCTAGTTAGGGCTGGGGAAAAAGCTTTGAAAAAGCTACATTCAGAGTATAAGATGCACCCAAATTTTCAGGCTCTTTTAGGGAGGAAAAAGATGTTTCTTATACTCCGAAAATTACAGCAGTTCTCACTTATGAACAAAGTAAAGTTGTTTTAGCTAGCCCTTTATCAACAAACACATTATAAAGTATTTCAAAATTAATCCTGGAAATGTATAAAAACATTGAATTAATATAAGTACATTTTTTCTATCTATATAGTAGGAATATTCTCCAACTGTTGAATTTCTGTCAACTCTAGGCAATAAGACCAATGGTATGTGATAATGGGAGCTATAGTACATCAATACCAGAAGGACTTCATGATGCCTAAATTGCTTTAAAAAGCCACTGTGGAAAAAAATGAAAAGCTCTTACCCATGCTCTTTTTTCAAGCTTTCTACAGCCAACAGAAGATCAAATATCTGAGATCTTAGTTCTTCTATAGAATGTTTTTCCCCTACATCTGTTTCTTGGCTGAGCTTCAGGTCTCCAGCAATTGCATTTATTACAACAGAACTTGGTCGTGGAAATGAAGTCAGAACTGGTGAAGTAAGTTTTGATGGCTGAAACAAAAGAACAGTGGTCTAAATTAGGATGGTGAGAATGCAATCAAATTTATTCACTAAGCAATAGCAATAACACTTAGACTTACACAGTCTAAGTGGTTTACAGAGTCAGCATATTTCTCCCAACAATCTGGGTCCTCATTTTACCAACCTCAGAAAAATGGAAGGCTGAATCACCCTTGAGCCACTCAGGATCAAACTCCTGACTATGGGCAGAGTCAGCTCACTATACTGCATTCTAATCACTTCACCACCATAGCTATTTATTGAAGAATTAGCAAAATCTATATCTTTATATAAAATAAAGGCTTAAATTATTGGTTTGTGGTACTTCACTGATACTTTGATTATTAATAAAACTATTAATAGATTATATATTAGGAAGCCAAAATTATTTTGCAAGATGCTGCATGAATAAAGATTTCTAATAAAAATGTGGTCTCTTTTATTTTAGAAAAATTATATATTATAATCAGAAGACAAGAATATGGCAACCTGTGGGCTATGAATATCAAAAAGTACCCAAATACCTCATTTACACTGCCCAGCATCCCAAAAATTTAGCAGAAAAATTTGTTTAGTTTTCTAAAAATATTTTTGATAAAGTGAAATTTGAGTAAAGCTAATCAAAAAGCTATTGTTCCAATGTTACCCACAACTGAACTAGATAATAAGCAATATTTTATTTAATCATTAACAGTGCAGTGATACCTTGTCTTACTAATTTAATTGGTTCCAGGACCAGGTTCGTAAGGTGAAAAGTTCGTAAGACGAAACAATGTTACCCATAGGAATCAATGGAAAAGCGAAATGCGTGCAAGCCCAAAATTCACCCCTTTTGTCAGCCGAAGTGCCCGTTTTCGCACTGGTGGGATTCCCCTAAGGCTCCCCTCCACGGGAAACCCCACCTCTGGACTTCTGCCTTTTTGCGATGCTGCAGGGGAATCCCAGCATCGCAAAAACGGACGCTTTGCTGGCAATGTAAGTCTAGAGGTGGTGTTTCCCAGTGAGGGAAGCCTCAGCGAAATCGCAGCATCACAAATGCTGCGATTTCGCTGAGGCTTCCCTCGCTGGGAAACTCCACCTCCGGACTTCCGTTGCGAGCCAAAGCGCCCGTTTTCGCACTGGTGGGATTCCCCTGCAGCATCACAAAATCCGGAGGTTGGGTTTCCCATGGAGGGGAGCCTCAGGGGAATCCCACCAGCATGAAAATGGGTGCTTCGGCTGGAAACGGAAGTCCGGAGGTGGGGCATCCCAGCGGTGGTGGCGGGTACATAGGGTGAAAATAGTTCGGAAGAAGAGGCAAAATAATCTTAAACCCCGGTTTCGTATCTCGAAAAATTTGTATGACGAGAGGTTCGTAAGATGAGGTATCACTGTATTTGTGCATTTTGTTTCATCAGGCTGACATAAAAAATCTAACTTTAATAATCTTCCACCCATGATTACTGAAGCTAAATCAGTACCAATGAACTAGAACAGTGGTTCTCAACTTGTGGTCCACAGACCACGGTGAGGCTATGTTGTCATCACAGGGGCTTCGCAAAGACTTCAAGAAATGTTTTGATTTAAATCTTGAGTTAAGTCTTGGTTGTCCATGCCCATAAATGCTATTTAAAGGGAATCCATGGTGAAGAAAAGATTGAAAACTACCACATTAGATCATCACAGTAAGAATATAATTTACTAAATTATTAGGATATTCTAATCATTTTGACCTTTTAGTACAGATAAACATAAGCAATATAAGCATACCTTTTTACACTCAGCTAATTTTAATTTGGCACTTTCTTCTTCCTCTTTATGTACTTTGACATTTTTTTCTATGTTATGAGTCTGAGTAGGCTTCAATCAAGAAAGGATACATAAAACAAAAATCAGTGTTTTTGAGTAGTGTAGTTGTTCTAAAAGCTTTTTAGTATACCCATTTATAAAAGCATCAAGTACATTTTATTATATTCTTAATAAAATTCAAGATGTTGGTTAGCAACTATTTCTTTGCAAAACAGCTATCTAAGCAGTTTTGCAGCTAAGCAAAATGCAGCCGTGAGAGCTGTCATGGGCTTACCAAGATTTGCCCATGTATCTACATCACTCTGTGAGCTGCACTGGCTGTCAGTTGGTCTCCAAACGCAAAGTTGGTTCTTGCTGGAACCAACTCCCCCTGGAGTTAGGCATTGCCCCCACTCTCCTGGCCTTCCAGAAGGCCTTAAAAACTTACTTGTGACTGGGGCCGTTCTGCTTTAACATTTTGCTCTAGCCACTAATTTGAAGTTGATTGGGGTATGAATGAGTATGAGTGTATGGTTTTTAAATAGGTTTTTTAGATTATTAATTGGGTTTTTAAATTATTTAATATTGTACTTTGAATTTGTTTTTGTATTCTGTACTTTTATATGCTGTAAGCCTCCCTGAGTCCTTGGAGAGGGGTGGCATATACGTTCAATTCAACCAACCAACCAACCAACCAACCAACCAACCAACCAACCAACCAACCAACCAGCCAACCAACCAACCAAATCTTTTCACCTTGTGATTCATGATCTGAAATCAAATGGGGGTTGCTGCTTCAGGAAACTCCACAATCTACAATGATCATTAGCATTTATGCTATTACAGTTTTACCCAAATAAGAACTACTGGCACTATGTCCTGGAATGTGGTGAGTGATGTCCCTAACCCATTAGTGTTTTGGAAGCCGGAAGACACTATCTTATTTCAGCAGGCATCTGGTGGATAATGTTCTCTTTTTCACAGGATTGGATTTGATGCAATATTTTGGGGAGAGAGGATTTTCATGTGGGAGTACTTTAACAGGTTTTGGACATTTATTGTAAATTGACTTGAATCTCACAAGCAAAACTTGTATATACTGTAAATACCTTTCCCTGTCTGTCTGTTTTTATGGTCTCTGAATACTTTATTATAGATGTCTATGGAGATTCTCAGTCATTCAGGTCACGGTTTTCCTAAAGGTGCTTTTTTCAAGGGCAACTGGACTTTTTTGTTTTTCTTTGAAGGAAATGAAGAGAACAATAAATGAAGCAACATTGTCATTCCATATGTTGCAGGAATATCGGAAAAACTCAGAAGGAGCTCCATCCAACACAACATACATAACTTTAAACCCAAGAATACACTAAGGCAGAAGCTTGTCCACCCCAAGGATAAAACATCTAGACCCAAACTGAGTAATGTGGTATATGCAGTACAATGCAGTTAGCCACATGCAGATCTGTACATTGGGAAAACAAACCAACCATTTCATAAATGCATGGCAAAACACAGGAGAAAAAAACCATCAGGACTAGATTCAATAGTTCGTCTGCATTTAGAAGATACAGACCACTCTTTCGATGAAAAGAAAAGTCCACATTTTGGACAGAGAGGACCGCTGGTTTAAAAGAGGGGTTAATAAGGCCATCTATCTCAAAACTGAATAGCACTCTCTCGCTCAGGGGAAGGGATATGTCATCATCTATCTCCAGTCTATAACAGTCCTTTCAACAGTTCCAAGAAGTTCCACATCCATTGGCACCACTCAGGTGACCTTGATGACACACATAAACCTCCAGGTGACCTAAACAACTTGCTAACAGAATGCAAATGACCAGCTGTATGCAAGGAGTATAAATCCTTCCATTCCCAACCATCCAGTCAGAGCTGAAGAAGCTTCTTCGATGAGAAGTGAAACATCTTCAAAGCACAAACAGAAAATCCAGTTGCCTCTTGAAGAAAACATCTTTGGGACAACTATGCCCGGAATGACTAAGAATCTCCATAGACACTCTGATATTTTTTATTTTCCAAGTGCAGGCTAAATACCCATCCTTCTCTGCCCAAAATATTTTTATTTGTCCAATCCAGTCAGGCATAATGGTCATGCTTTGGGGCCTGTTTAATTTAATCATTATGATAGGTATATACTCACAGGATTCTTGCCATTGAAGCGAGCAGGAAGTCTTTTGCCAGGCATCTTTGGCCTATTTGCAGTTGGATGTGATAAATTATTTGAGGTAGGTGATAGATCATCAAAACTTAAAAGTTCTAAACAAAATTGAAAGCAGAGAACATAATGAAAGCTCAAGAGATTTCAACATCTCATATCTACTTTGAGATGTTGCTACCAAGGATACTCTACATTCTAGCATGGAAAAGAAATGGAGTGAGTATTAATGGGTTAAAAGAATATGCCATTTTTAAAAAATGTTGAAAAAGCAAGACACTGTCGGAGACTCACAAATTTCCACCGAAACAGCATGCAATTCAAATAGAGACATTATTGAGCCAGCTCCCATGCTCCAGGTTTGTGACATGTCCCATAGGACATGACCCTGAAATATTATTTATGCCTATTCATCTCATGTACACTTCTTCATTTATAATATTTGTATCTTGTTTATACATCTCTAAGAAGCATATCAAAATTATGCCCACCAAGCCAATTATACACAACCTTTATTTTACATTACACGTAGTCTTTGGCTTATGACAACAACTGGGCCAAAACTGCCATTGCTAAGCAATGCAGTTGTACTGTAAAATGAGATATCACGTGGCTGTGTCACTTAGCAATGGCAATTCCAGCATCCCTGGTTGACCTATTTAGGAGATCTCACGTGATTGCTATTTCTGACTTTCTACTGGTTTCTCCACTTAATTTGTTTGTGGGTAGCTGGCAGGAAACTTCAGAAATTGTGATCATGTGACTGCAGCTTGCTTCAATAATTATGAGGCAGGTGGAGCACACAGATCACAATCATGTGATCACAGGGTTACTGATAGTAATAAGTCTCCCTTGTTCAATACCATTTGAACTTTTGTTGAATGAATGACAGTAACCTAAGTAGTATCTATATTCACCATATCTCCTTACTCTCAGACAATGCTAGTTACATTACTGATCCCAATTAATATACTTTCATATATAGAGAGCCCTCCAGGCTCCAGGTAACAGATTTTTCATTGAACTACGTCCCTCATACATTCTTTCCTAGCAGCAGCAAGAAGAGAGTAGAGATACTCTAGAGCAGTGTTTCCCAACCTTGGCAAGTTGAAGATATTTGGACTTCAACTCGCAGAATTGCCCAGCCAGCTGGGGAATTCTGGGAGTTGAAGTCCAAATATCTTCAACTTGCCATGGTTGGGAAACACAGCTCTAGAGTAGAGATAATTCTCATTTAGTTACCGTAACTTGAGCCAGTAATTCAGTTGTTAAGCAAAGTGGTTCCTAAATGAAAATCATGTAACTGCAAATGTACAACTATTTTTTGTACAGGACAATGCATATTAACCGACTGGAATGGCAAACATCTGACAGAAAGAGAAAAGTTGTAAAGGTCAGAAAAACTGGTAATGATTGCAAATTAGTTTTCCAGGACTAAAACTGCAAACAGACACTGTACAGATCAGTCATTAAGTGAATACTATCTTTACTGATGATTTCTTTAAATTTCTACTTCACAATTGTACAAGGGTTCAAGTTAAATTCTCATTTCCTGATACTTGATTTATCAAAAGTGCTTTTGATTAATTGAAGTGAGGACCCTCATAATTACGAAAAAGGAAATGAAGTCCTTATTAAAAGATAGTCTTTATTTGCATAAATATAATAGCTTTTTACTAAGACTATTAGCTGCATAAAACAAATTCCCAGGAGAACTACCAGAGGACTGGAAAAGATCTGATATGGTTCCCATCTTCAAAAAAGGGGAAAAAAAACTAAACCCAGGAAACTACAGACCAATTAGCCTAACATCAATACCCAGGAAGATATTGGAGGAGATAATAAAAAAATCAGATCTGCCGACATCTAGAAATGAGCAAATTAGTAACTAGCAGCCAGCAGCAGTTTGTTAAAAACAGATCATGGCAAACCAATCTTATTTCATTCTTCAACAGAGACTAAATTAGTAGATCAGTGAAATACTGTGGATATAACATACTTCGACTTCAGCAAGGCATTTAACAAAGTAGTCCACAACCTACTTCTTGATAAGCTAGAAAAAAGTGGGATAGATAGCATCACCATCAGGATTTGTAACTGGCCGACAAACCATACTCAACGAGTAGTCCTTAATAGGCCTATATCTACATGGATGGAAATAAGCAGTGGGGTACCACAAAGTTCCTTCTTAGGCCTAGTGCTCTTCAATATATTCATAAATGATTCAGCTGAGGGAATAGAAGGGGAACTTACTGAATTTGAGGATGATACTAAGTTGGCAGCAATAGCTAACATCCTAGCTCTGTGATGGGGAACCTATGGTATGCATACGGAAAGTGGCACGTGGAGCCATGCCACTTGACATGGGTGTTGCTGCCCATTCCTCTTCCAGGTTTCTGGTCTGTGTGCGCATGCGATGATCAGCTGTCCTCTGTGTGTATGGCAATGCCGGAAACCAGAAGAGCTTGTCTTCCATTTTCTGGTGTGAGTTATGTACGCCAGCCAGATGATTGGTGCATGCGCATGTGTGGCAATAACTGGAAGACGTTGGCTAGTATACATGTGCGCACTGGAAACCAGAAGTTTGTTTTCTGGCATTCACATGCCCCCTGGGCAGTTCCTCTTCCTGGTTGCAGCCCAGATGAGCACGTGTGTGCTCCCTTTTCAGCACTTTATGCCGTGTGCATTTCTTTTTCTGCACTCAGTACTGAAAACATTCACCATAACTGCCCAAGATGATAGTCTCAAGATCCAGATGGATCTTGACAGACTTGAACACTGGGTCCTAATAAAATAAATTCAATGTAGAGAAAGGTAAAGTCTTACACTTAGAAAAAACAAAGTACACATATAGACTGGGTGAAACCAGGCTTAATAGAAGTAACTGTGAGAGGATCTTGGAAACTTAGTGGACAACCCATTGAATATGAGCTTGTAGTGTGCTGCAGCAGTCAAAAAAGCCAATGTTAATCCTTGCATTGACAGAGGGATACATTCAAGATCAAGGGAAGTATTAATACCACTCTATAAAACAATAGTAAGACCACCCCTAGTTTTGGTCACCACACTATAAAAAGATGTTGAGACTCTAGAAAAAGTGCAGAGAAGAGCAACTAGGATGATTAGGGGACTGGAGACTAAAATATATGAAGAATGGTTACAGGAATTGGTCCAGTGAAGAGACGAACCAGTGGAGACCTGATAATAATGTTCCAATATTTGAGGGGCTGCCACAGAGAGGAAGGGGTCAAGCTATTTTCCAAGGCACCTGAAGGCCAGACAAGGAATAATGGATGGAAACTGATCAAGGAAATTCAATTTAGAAATAAGGAGAGATTTTCTGATTGTGAGAGCAATCAACCAACGGAACATTTTGTCTTCGTAAGTTGTGGGAGCTTCATCACTGGAGGCTTTCAAAAAGAGATTAGACTGTCATTTTTCAGAACTGGTGTAGGGTCTCCTGCTTGGGTGGAGGGATGGACTACAAGGTCCCTTCCAACTCTGTTAAATAATTTCAAGAATATTTTTAAATGGAGCCCCATATTCAATGTTCTGCAAAAATCTAAACAAGTTACAAATGTATAGACAATTAAGGCAGAGCTACAGTTGGAAGATTATGTTTAGCTGATAAACACAGTCCTGATATCTAATTCTCTTCAGCTAATACACCCATCAGCAGCAGTATAAAAGAGTGGCAAGGACTACTGTAATCAGCAATAAATTCATCTACCTTCAAGACTGGCTGGGATTCAAGGCATCAAATCAAGTTCCATTGCTACTTAATTTATTGAGGATATGGAGATATTGAGAGGATATTAAATACTTATGTGAGGAAGTGAGACCCTTTGGAGTACTAAGTAAAAACCCTTACCTTAACTCTTTGGAGTACTAAGCAGTCTAAGACAGAGGTTGAAGGATATGACTATGGTTGCTTGTGAACATCTGCTGAGATGGTTCAGGAAGACAATCAATATTCAACAACCTATCCCATATTGGCACCAAAATTTGTTCAGTAATTACTCTTAAAACTAACTTTTAAACTGGGCATGTAAGACAATATTTTGTATAGACTGTGATTGGCATTGAGCATGCTTCAACTTCATTCAATGCTCTTAATTGGAATATAATATTTAATTTAATTAAGCAGCTTTATGCCAATATTATTCTTTCTGGTCATTTCAACTCTTTCTGCCCTCTGAATATGAACTTAGTTTCAACAGTAGAGTTTCAAATCAAAAATTTTCTCTTTGTTCTTTTTGCTTGGAGCATGTTTTAATCTCCATACTGAGTAAAAGCTAAGAATAGAATGAACCATCATGTCTATGACTTTTAAGAACAGCAAGGTTAACAATTTAACAATTGAAATGTTAATAAACAGTTATTGTGTTTAAGTTAAGAAAGCGCTTAAGCCCATGCATTTTACAGGTCTGTCACCCAGCTGAGTTTTACTCATTAAAATAATCTAATAATGCATATGCATGAATCATTTACAATTCCTCCTCTACCCATCAACCTACTTCTACCAAACCTTCTCTACACAGTACAACTGCTTCACTTGAACAGTTCTGTAATAATATAAGTCTGGTATCAAATCAATTTTCTTTGACCTGGTTTAATAAGTTAACTGGGACTACTTCAGAACTACATCTGCTACACTACTATCTGCTTCTTCTTCTACATCAGCCATTTAACTTTGAGGGCTCCTTTCTCCTGGTGCCAGCCTGCTTCTGTGCTACTGTACTGCCAAGGCCTGACACCAAATGATTGTGCTACTTTGGCCTTCTTTATACTTAACAGTATCTTTTTTATACTTAACTAGGCTACCTATAATAGTACAATTAAAGGGTGTGTTTTGCTCCGTGATATACCAACTAGTCTACCTACAATGGTCCAACAAAAGGATGTGTGTTTTGCCACTGGATATGCCAGCCTGCTTTTCCAAAGCCTGCCTCCTCCATCTGATGCAGTCACTCAATTCTGAGAGCTTCTGAAATCACACGCTGGCCATTCTGTGAGCAACTATGACCTCTCGCTATAGTAAGATTAGGTGGGATTAAGACATTTTTCTGTCTAATCCAGTGATAGTAAACCTGAGAGATGCCACAACATTTTGAGTGACACACCCCTTTTCATCAACACCTGAAAACAACTATTCTCAAAAGCATACCCATTCCTGCATGATTTTTTGAGGCTGCACGAGAATGGGGTGTGCTTTTGCATGGCCTCCAGAGTCTCTGAAAGTTGTGCAAGGATGGGGCATGCTTTCACAACAGTTTCAAAAGGTTCACCATTACTGGTCTAATCTGTAGCATAGAGTACTGTCAAAAAGTTACTGCTGGAATTTGTGTCACACTAAGATTATTGACCTTCTTACATTATTTCTCAAAATTAATATGCTTGGCAAGTCTAAAGAAGGTAATTTCATGTCTGGAAGTTACAACATGCACAAACTTGCAAAATGCCATTTGTCAAGATAATGAACTGCTAAAAAAATCATATCTTATCTGCCAGTCCAGAAAATTTTTATTTTATTTTCTTTTTATGGAAAAGAAAAACTTTCAGCACAATCTGTGTATAAGCTTATGACTAGAAAGACATGAGGCCACTAAGCTGTCCTTTCCATATGCGTTACCTCTGTTTTAAAGCAAACAGAAGAACATTTAAAAATATATATTGCAGTGAAACTCTTGAGTCAGAGTGAGCTGTCATTTTAAGACTATTACCTCTGCTATTTTCATCTCAATCTGACAAAATGGAAAATGGACAAGCATTTAAATATATTCCAAATATAATCTAATATAAATGACTGTATGTCAGAATCTAGAATTAGGTTCAAATGTCTCGAATCTAGAAGCCAGAAAATCAAACCAGATTTTCAAAGTAGTCTAAATAATGATCAAAATAATCAAAAGCTGAATATCCAACCTAGAATAGACTGGTGGGGTTTAAACTGTGGATTTTTCAATGGTGGATTTTTAATGCTGTATGCCACTGGAGTCACTTTGTGAGTTGGGCAGCTATATAAATTTGTTTAATAAAATAAATAAATATATTCAAATCAACACAGGTGGCAGGCTTCAGACCAGCGCCCAGTTTACACTTCAACTTTCCAGTCATTTAATCCCTTATTAAGTAACCCATAGTGCCCTTGGATTATAATTTCAGATACATTTTCTTATCAGATTCCTCAATGCCTTCAACAATGACAGTACTCCTAATGTCCTACCTTCTAAGATACATACATTCAGAGCAGGGATGGGTTGCTACTGGTGCGGTAGACGACTGCACAATGGTAGCAGCTGTCAGATTGTGCAAATTGCACATGACAGCTCCAGTGCCAGCCTTCGGGCACCACCATCTTTTCTCTTTAATTTTTTTGTACTTTTTGCTTCCTGCGCATGTGCAGAAGCAAAATCGTAAGAAAGGATACACACACACATGATATTTCAGGGATTTTTGCTTCTGTGCATGAGCAGAAGCAAAAAAATTACCAAAATCTTGTGCGCGTGTCCCCTCGTGAGATTTTGGTGCATTTTTGCTTCCTGCGCATGCACAGAAGCAAAATCACACTAGGGATATGTACACATGAGATTCCCCATGCTGCGTGCAGAGTGCACTGGTAGCAGGAGGTAGGAGCCCCTGATTCAGAGATGTATCTGCCTTGAAAATAGCCCATACAGAACTGTATACTATTGTCAAACATCTGTACAGGAAAGATTTTCTGAAATTTTATATTATTTCATAAATAGTTTTATGATAATTTTAATGTCATAATTTGTTTTATAAAATTTAACAAATATCAATTCCATGGAAATCATGGGTCCAGGAATTTGGACACATTCTGTAAGTTAACCCATTTTGGGTATCTTGATTCAAAAGTTGTTGCCTTATGATACATCATTTTGCTTAGCGAATGATTATGGGAACAAGATGTTTAGTTAAACATTTAGTTTGCTGCAAAGAGGCAAATTGCTGGGAGGCAGGGGCCAAAGGGCGAGGGATGACTGGTGGGAGGGGCTAGATTCAGAGTATAAGAGGCATCCAAATTTTCAGCCTCTTTTACAAGGGGAAAAAAAATGCAGCTTGTACTTTGAAAAATCCGGTACCTCAGCACTCTGTGGAATAGATCTCAAATCTAAAGTCTGTTCTGTTTGCACTGACTTTCTGGACCAATGATGGCAAATCTTTTTGCTGTTGCAAGCCAAAAATGGCAGCATATATACGCTACTGCATGCGTGGCAGTACCCATAATGTAACGCACACACCACATGCATATGCAAACCCCCCTCCCAAATGTGCACTGCACTGTGCCTGTGCTTTATTCAGAATTTGCTTGATAAAAATTGTGGAGTGCAAAGTCAATCGCAGCTGGCGCAACATCCCCGCATGAGCCCCACCATTCTTGCCGCCAGATGATCAGAGCTGGTGAAGGAGCACAGGTAGGGCAGGCAGCCACCCAGTCAGCAAATGCTGCCCTGTGCACCTGAGCTGGCTCCCAGCATTCCTTGTGTGCAACCCCGCCACCCCAGAAAAGCACCGGCAGCTGCAGGGGGAAGGGCAAGAGCTACCGGCTAGCTCATGCACACCTTGCCCTCCCCCCAGGATTCCCTCACATGCCCCATCTTCTTCCTATCAGGCTTTGCCGCTGCTGCTGTTTTCACAAGCGCCTGATTCATTTTAAAACACAAACCAAAACCACAATGGGGCAGGGAAGGGGGCAGGCAGCCAAGCCAGCGCTCCCACATCCCGAAGAGGGCAAGTGGGGATCCCAGCCAGGGTGTTCTTCTCACTTTAATAACCATGGTGAGCTTTGGTAGCATGTCTCTCCAGTTCGAGAGGAGTCTGACTCAGCTTTTAGACTCCTTCCTGCTGGGCGACAGTGGCGCTGGGGGGGGGGGGGAGAGGAAGGCAGTAGCGATGGCACATCTCTGGTTGTTTTCAGGCCAGCCACCAATTCCCCTTCCCTTCCTGCTGGACTTCTGAGCCATGAGAAGGCGAAAAGAAGAATCCAGGCTGCCAAACACTGCCTGTACTTTCTCGCGCCTCCTGCTTTTTTCTGGTCGCTTCGCCCTTAGCCAGGGGTGGGATTTCCACGAAGATGTTCCAAAACCCAAGCAGGAAAAGGGAGAAAAGGAGCCGAGTCTCCCAGCAAAAAGAGCAAGATCAGAAAGGCAGGTGAACCTGGCCTTAGTCTTTCCTTTCTCCATTGGCACCAGGTGCTCACCAGAGCCTTTCGGATCTCTCTCTCCTTGCAATAACTGTGGTGAAGACAGGCAGACAGGCAAGTGAGCTGGCCAATGGAGAAACATCTCATACCGTAGGCAGCAGAGCTTGGGAGAAACTTCCTCTCAGGAGCAATCAAAGGGGCGCTGGGACAAGGGCCCTGCTTTGGCAGGCGGGGGAGAAGTGGCTGGGATCAGGGCATGCATGGCAGGAATGCTGCAGGGGCTGGCAGGGCCAATGGCCGGCACAGCATCCAAGAGCACAGCGCAGAGAGGCCAACCACCAACAGAGCCCGGCCAGGCCTTTCGAGTCAGGCTCCCTCCTGAGATGGGGAGACATGCTGCCAAAGCCCACCATGGCAACTAAAGTGAGGAGACCAACCCAGCTGGCCTCCCCACTCTGCTACTTGCTCGGCTGACAGCAGGCAGGGCGGGGGTTGGGAGGGGTGCCTGGAGTTGAGCCCATCGCCTGCCGCTACAGCCACAAAGAGGCTTGCTGTTGATGCTTCCTTTCTGGGATGGTGATGCTGTGCACGAGGAATGCTGGGAGCCTACTCAGGTACGTGGGGCAGCATTTGCTGTCTGGGTGGTTTCCTGTCCCATCCTCTGTTTCAGACAAAAAATACCCGTTGTTTCAGGCAAAATGGATTTTGCCTGTCACTCTCTTGCAGACCGACTCCAGCCCTCTTGGCATCCCAGCCCCTTGCCCTTGGCATGCCTTCATAGTTGCTCTACTGGACCCTTTTAGCTCTGCCACCGGAAAATGGCTGACATTGTCTCGCTTCATCAAATTGGCTGGGCAGCCTGGGTCTGGCACTCTGCCATTTGGCACATGCGCACAGCTTTTAGAGGAGGCTTTTCTGAAGCTTAGGGAGGGCAAAAATGGCTTCCTGCCTCTGGAAGACCAAAAATCAGCTGGACGCTGGAGCTGATATAGGGCAACACCTCACGTGCCCTTGGATATGGCTCTGCGTGCCACCTGTGGCAAGCATGCCATAGGTTTGCCATCATGATTCTGGCAGAGAAGGTTGTAAATAGTGATCACATGATCACAGGGCATTTGGCAACTGGTCATAAATGCAAACAGGCTGCAGGCACCCAAAATACAGTCACATGACTGAGGGGCACACATGGCAGGACATATTATAACAGTCAAACAGTGCTTTATGGCTATAAAGCATTTGTTTCAAGGCCATTGTTACTGTGAACAGTCATCAAACAATTAATTTTAAATAAACAACTATTTTTAATCGTACCTTGACACAGTACATATTTATTTAATGAGGCAAGTTATATTAGGAAATAAGAGATGCAAAAACCCCAATCATTAATAGCAATTACACAGCAGGCAGAAATTCACAAATGTACTGTTTTCTATAGGCATAATATGAATTTGCCCCAATAATAGTACAGTTTAACTCCTCTTCCTGCTAAATTTTGTTGTCCTTTGCCAGTCACCCATGTTCAAAATCAGAGCACTTACTGGTACTAAAGAGCCGGGGTGGCGCAGCAGGTAGAGTGCTGTACTGCAGGCCACTGAAGCTGACTGTAGATCTGAAGGTCAGCGGTTCAAATCTCATCACCGGCTCAAGGTTGACTCAGCCTTCCATCCTTCCGAGGTGGGTAAAATGAGGACCCGGATTGTTGGGGCAATAGCCTAGCTCTGTTAAAAAGTGCTATTGCTAACATGTTGTAAAGCTGCCCTGAGTCTAAGGAGAAGGGCAGCATAAAAATTGAATAAATAAAATAAATAAATAAAATTTATTTTGCATTTTAATGAAGTAGTTGCCTAATAACTATACCAATTAACCATATGCTGAAGAGCTCAAGAGAGGAAAAAGAGATGGAAATGGGAAAAGAGAGGGATTTTACTAATTACCAAAATTTACCTTTTATGCAACAATATTATAAAATCATCCAAATATAACAGTTTTCATTTGATACAGTTTAGTGTAAATTCTTTAAGACATAAACACATTAGTTTTAAAAAATAGTTTAATAATAGCCAAGAATAGAAATTTAGGTTCAAGAATTAATATGGAACAAAGGATGTGGATTGCTATAAAGAAAGTTTCTTACCAAAATGGAGAAGGGGAGGGTAATTTCCTGACACGTAAGAAGGGAAACATGGCAAACAGGATAGGAAACAAAATCTGGAAAGAAAAGTCAAGGAGACGAATATCTAGAAAAGGTTTTGAACAGAAAAAAAGTATCTTGCAGGAAAAATATGGTAGCATTATCTTCAGTACATAATCAGGACATTTTTATTTTAGCAACATCCATTCATTTCATTCAGGGGAAGAATCTATGTTATTTTTAAAAAATATGCTAAGTTGATTCTGGGTACATTTCTAACTACCGTAACTCACTGGATCCATGACCATCTTTTTTCAGAAGTATTGAAATTCAGCTATCTCTGAACAAAGAGGTAGAAGACAGGGATTCTTGATTTCTACTTATTAAAGTATTGTGTACATCTTCTAAAAGCATATCAAAGCTTTTCTGCTAGGATATGGATTCTAGATTCCTCACAAATAAAAAAATTCACTATGCAAACTGAAGTCCTGTCCCATAGTGCTGAACAGAACTCCATGCATACACACAACATCAAAGGTTTACAGAAATAAAGAACTAAAGTATTTTTCACATTTATCTCAACTTTACAAAGTTGGACTTAACTAAATAGTACAGTACTACAGTATTTAGTTTATTGAATGCAACGGTACGCTAGCATGGTTTGTTTATAATTTATTAATTGGAATGTCTTGAAGACTGAATTAGTAGGGATTAAAAGCAGCTAAAATGTTAACAGCTAAAATGTTAACAATACCCACAAAATGTTTACAAATGTTACAAAGTTATATTGTAGACTACAGAGCAAGATTAGATAACAGTTTAAAAATGAAAAGGAAATAGCATATTGTAATACACAATGGGAAAATAGCAGGAAAGAAACTAGTGAATGAATTTGACAGCAATCCATTATTAAAAACTATTCAACTGCATGACCCAAATTATTATTTGGGTCATGTATTAGAGAGAACAATATAATTCCCGCCAGATAGGGAAGTCTACTGTTATTTGCCTATTTTATTACAGGTTTTAAGAAAAGCAGATTTAGTTGTTTAAAGGTTTTATCTGTACTATGATCATTGATACCTGATATGATACTGCTATCCTGAGAATGATTAAGGTATTTAAATGCCGTATCTGACTACTGCTAACATTCTCATGTCTGTTTGTAAATTTGTAACTTCAATTGTGCAAACTTGGAAAGCACATGGCAACAATTATTAAACCAAGCAATTGACATGGATTAATTTAGAGAATGCTGAGAGCCATGACTCCTATGGAAATGAAATCTGGGAAAGTTGTGGGCACTTCAGTGCAACAATACCAATGGCACTCTCCCAGAAACCCATAGGCTGGGTGCAAAAGGAGAGATTGTATTTCCACTCTCTTTCCCGTGTTCCCCTTGCGCCTGTGCCCAATTGGCTGAATGACTGTTGGCTGTGTTAAAAGTGGGGCCAAAATTTGAAACCTCAAACAGCGGTGCCAGAAAGTGAAGGATGAGGGAATGACTCTGGAATACCTGCTGACAAGGTAGGACTGGCTATTGATTTCCCCAAGCCTATATTCTGGAAAGAGGAAGGATGAGGAAAGGAGTGATGCGCCTGCTGGTAAGGTAGGACAGGCTCGGGAGGGGCACTGGCATTGATGGGTGAGTCCCCTTCCTCCCTATAGGGAAGGGAATCGTTGGGCACATAACAGAATGGAGAGCAGGGGTTTAGTTGACTTCGTGGTCTGTGACTTTCTTGGTTTCCCCTCCCCTCAGCAGTGGCAAGCAATCCATTGGATCAGCTGAGGAGGAGGAAGAGGAGGCTTCACCAGAGCTTTTCCTCAGGGTACTGAGATGAAGGCAAATTGTGTGAGCCTATACTACATGTGGAAAGAAGAGTGATCCAATGCATCAGATGTTGTATGGGAAGGAGGCCTGTTGATCTATTACTCTGGAGGAGGAATCTCTCTCCAAAAAGACACACCCACCATAGGTGCCATGGCACATCTACAGATAGTCCTTGACTTACAACCACAATTGAGCCCCAAATTTATGTTGCTAAGCAACATTGTTAAATGAGTTTTATTAAATTAGTAACATGCTTGTTAAGTGAATCCGATTTCCCCATCGATTTTGCTTGTCAAAGGGTCACAAAAGGGAATCCGGGTTTCCGGGATGCTGGAACTGTCATAAATACTGTATGAGTCGGTTGCCAAGCACTTTTATTTTGATTACGTGACTATGGAATGCTGTAATGGTCATAAGTGGTCAAAAGCCACTTTGTTAAGTGCTGTTGTAACTTTGAATAGCTACTAAATCAACTGTTGTAAGTTGAGGACTATCTTGTCTTAAGTTCAGATGGAAAGGACATTATTGGGATTCAGAATGGAAGACAGCAATCCAATCAGGTAGAGAGCAAGTCAGAAATCAGAAATATTTAGTGGGAAAATTAATAAATATTTACACTACTACACTCATAAAACTTGTACATGTACACAATTTGTACATGTTCAAATTGGATTAATATATGCATATAATGTGTAAATATAAACATAACAAATATTATATACATACGTACATACATGCATGCATACACACACACACACACACATATATGTATCACATGTTTTTTTGCTGAATTTTTTAATATGATATATATATATATATGACGGTCTTGGTATATTCGGGTTTCTTCCCGTGCAGGATTTGGAAATTTCTGGCGACGTTTCGACGAGGTCTCACTCGTCATCTTCAGGCTGGTGTTTCTGTCCTTGTTCTAAGGCGAACACTGCGAGACCTGAGCTGCCTTCCTTCTATAAATACTGGTGGCTGGGTGTGGTTTGATGGCTCAGCAATTGCCTGCTGTGTAGAAACTTCCTGGTGAGTCAGTGGGGTAACAATTGGGGTCATTGATGTAGCTGAGGTATGCTGATTAGTTAATGGTTGTAGTTAATTAGTTAATGATTGTCTAATCAGCATACCTCAGCTACATCAACGACCCCAATTGTTACCCCACTGACTCACCAGGAAGTTTCTACACAGCAGGCAATTGCTGAGCCATCAAACCACACCCAGCCACCAGTATTTATAAAAGGAAGGCAGCTCAGGTCTCGCAGTGTTCGTCTTAGATCAAGGACAGAAACACCAGCCTGAAGATGACGAGTGAGACCTCGTTGAAACGTCGCCAGAAATTTCCAAATCCTACACGGGAAGAAACCCGAATATACCAAGACCGTCATACCTGTACCCGTGAATATCTATGAAAACATATATACAGTGTTCCCTTGATTTTCGTGGGTTCAAACTTCGCGAATAGCCTATACCACGGTTTTTCAAAAAATATTAATTTAAAAATACTTCGCGGTTTTTTCCCTATACCACGGTTTTTCCCACCCAATGATGTCATATGTCATCTCAAAACATATAATTTTTGCAAATAAATAACAAAAGAAATAATTATTGTTAATAAATAATTATGTTTATAAATATCAGGATCACTAAGTGTCTTATTCAATGGTGAGTACCAGTAATAATGGTGAGTAAATGGTTGTTAAGGGAATGGGAAAAGGTAATTTAGGGGTTTAAAGTGTTAAGGGAAGGCTTGTGATACTGTCCATAGCCAAAAATGGTGTATTTACTTCCACATCTCTACTTCGCGGAAATTCGATTTTCGCGGGCGGTCTCGGAACGCATCCCCTGCGGAAATCGAGGGAACACTGTGTGTGTGTGTGTGTGTGTGTGTGTGTGTGTGTGTGTGTGTATATATATATATATATATATATATATATATATATATATATATATAAATCAAAAATTGTTTATCTTTCTAAATGCTAAATTAGATTAAAAGTATACTGCAAATATGTACAAATCAAAAGCCATCAGCATTATTACTAAAGTAGTAAAGGATGTGTGCCACTAACACTACAGAATGCATATACATAGCAGCAAATCCTTCAAAATTATATTCTAGTAATCTAAACAGCAGTTTTATAGTGTTGTCTTTTATAAAAGTTGTTCCGGTAAAATAATACATGGGGGAAGGGAAAAGGGAAAGGAGGTTAAAAAGGTAAATCAATTTCAGTTTATAAATTGAGCAAAAAATCCTATGTCACTGACTACATGGAAATTATGGGATTTCTTTTTAAAGACAATCATTTCTTATTTAAAGAAAACATACTTAGAAACATAGATGCACGGATATAGAGAGATGTATTATGTGCCCTAACTCTTTTAAGATAACAGATGATTTATTGCCCTGTAATTACTGGAAGATCTGCCTTATGAAGAGGTGAAAGAAGTCATTTGCATGATTCTCTACAAACTCTGTTTAATCCTGTCCAGGCAAACAGTGTTTTAGAACTTGAAGATGTACAGTATAGATACAAAACCTGTTGCTTACATCTCCCTGAATCACTCTGGGAGATTCAGGTGAACTTTGCACACAAACATCCTCAAACCATACTGACAGACACTTGAACAGCAATGATCAGAAACATTCCATAATTCCCTACATGAAATCCGCTGTTCTGGAATTTTTGAAATTTTCCCCTAACTTTACTCTAACCAAGCAAAGGATAAAGAGCTTTGGTACATCTAGAATATTTGCATGCTCAAATAACAAAATTATTTAACAACCTACACTAATGAGATGAGAGCCACACTAGGCCTTCTTCCTCTTAGTCCAGCACTTTCACTACTATACTACCTTGTGCTCAAATTAAAATAAAGATTCTGAAAGAAATACCAACTCCAATTAATAACTAATAACCTAGGAACTATGAAAGAAGTTTTGTACTTTGCTTCAGTATTTTGATTTCTGCTTTGTTAATATGAATGAGACCCAAACTTATTCCTACTAGACCCTCAATTTGCTTATCAGATACTAATTTATTTCACTCACTTCTGCAGATCCTTTCTGACATTAGGACAAATACTGTAATTATAATACAAAACTAGCGAATTATTTAAAAAAATATAAAATATTGGAAATTATTCCTTTTTAATTTTATATGCATTGAACTTTAATAAAATAGGTGCTTTTGAAGCATAATAAAATAACAGAATGTGTTCCATAATGTGAAAGTGTTTATTTTAAGGATTCTCTTTAAAAATATGCATAATACAAAAACATTATTTTCCCATTATCTACTTGAAATGTTAACTTTTAATGGGCTTAAGCATTCTCAACATTATACAGTGCAACTCATTCAGCTTTCCAAGTATTGGAATAATTCCAAAGTAAATTAATAAACAAAGAAACAAAGAAACAAATTCCAGAAGCCTGCAGAGTCTATTTGAATAACTATTTTTAAATACTGTAATTCCAAAAGTCTGAGGTAGGGAAAATCTTCCAGTATTTAAAAAAATGAATATTTATTAAGCCATAAGCAAGACAAAGTCCACATTTGGAGACATCATCTGGAATTTTGAAAGATCAGAAACATCTGCCATTGAGTGGAAGCAATTGTGAATAGAAGATATCAAGTTAGCAAACTTCAAACTTTTTCAAGGCAGGTGAGTATGTATCCAAGTAATACACCGTGATGCAACCATTATTTCCATTTATTTCCATTTTCTAACAATGCCCATGTGATCCCAGAAGGTGCTCAGAAGCATTCTTATGATGAAAGAATAATGCTAGAGCTGTCTGCTTTGCTGTAAGACAACTTTCTCTTTAAATTTACCACTAAAAGTATAGAAGAAAGTATGAAGGAATCCTGAGGGCCATGAAGGGAAGTAGTTTCAGATACACTTGTACCTATAGGTCCTCTGCTATACCTGTAGGTCCTCTGCTACCAACCTCTACCACAGAACTTTTCTACAACTGAATCCACTGAAGATGTTGTTTATTCTTTGATGTGGTTTATTCTAATACTGTATAGCATAAAATTGAGGGTCATTATGTACACTTTTCAAATTTACCTGTTTCTTTCAAGTTCCATAGTGCGGCTGAGTCTACCTCTCCTGATTTTGATTTCAATGGTAAATGTTCAGAGTCTATCTTTGGTTTCATTGCTGGCTCAATTTCGGACTTTGGTCTCCAGGATGCAATTTCACCATTTATCCTAGGTTTGAAAGTTAAATACTTTTATCAACAATTAAGGAAAAATAAAACATGTAACAAAAACCTTCTATATGCTTTTACAAAAATTACATCAGTTCTTCACATTGTGAATTAGAGGCTGAGATATACGCAGAGACACACTTCTTACAGGCAGGTTTCTTCCTTCAGTTCTCTTTTATCTGTTACTACAATTGATAGTTTACATACTCAGCAATTTATGGTTTCATCATACATTTGAGAAATTACATTTCACTACTCTGTATGTCTGAGAAAATAACAATAAAGAAAACAAATTAAGATGGCAAAAACAAGTGTGAGTGTAAAAACCTATAGTATGTTCTCCCCATCTCAAAATGATTCTTCGGAAGGACAGGGTTATAAATGGTAAATAAGGATGTGTTAATAGTTTTCAATATAGTTACATATGCAATTCTTATCATGTTCAAACTTTGTCTCACAGTAATTTCAAAACAACGTGTCAAAGAATTTCATGCACCCAATAAGATACTTACTTAGAAACTGATGGTTGCAAAACTGTTTTATCTGGCCATTTTGAAAGCAACATCCCACCTTTTAATATGCTATTAGTCTTGTTTGGAGGGACAGGTTTTTTTGGTGGTACTTGGGGAGCCACTGGTTTAGATATCTTCTGATCCAACACTGTTTTTTCATCTGGGAGCAGAGAATTATGTTTAGCATAAAAATAATGTATTTTTCTTCCATGGGCATTGGTGGTTTTGAACAAATACCCCAATTTGCATTCTAGAAACAATTTCAAATAAGACTAAGAAAAAAGCATCACATAATTGAATTAAGACCAAGGAATCTTCCTTCCTTGTTTCCTTCCTTCCCTTGCTTCCTTTCTTTACTCTCTCAGGTCATACAGCAGCAACAGACTCTTTTCAAATGGATACAAGTGGAATGCAGCATATTATTCAAAAAGTCTGTAAAATATTGATTTTCCCTGGCTATAAGATTTATTAGCAATGCTTTTAAATCTACATACATTTGCAATATTGCACAACAGTGTTTATAGTTAGTGATTGCTATTTCAGGGATACGACTAGTTTTAAAATTCTACCAATACTGTATTACATGAATTTTCTTATTTAGCTCTTTTTTAACTACCTACATCATATGCTTATATTAAAGCTGCTTTGTTTTAAACTGCAGTCCTGAACATTTATGTTTTTAGTATCACAGGATAAACTTGATCTTACCTTTTTCTTCATTCCTGAGATGAGGAAACTTCTCCACAGGCAGAAGATCAGCCTTAGAACCTGCAGATAGAGTCAATATTTTAAAAATGCACAATGACAATTAATACTAAAATGTATTGTATATCTATCAAATATGTGGCAGAACTAAAAATCCAATTAGAAGTGCTGACAAGCGCAGGAATTTTAGACCTTAAGAACATGATTTTTTTTAATGTCATAGCCTTTTAAAATATATGACTGAATATATCGTTAAAAAGATTTTTTACTATTGAAAAAAATAATTACACTATCACATAGAATGTTCAGAATTATCTCATTTGTATTAATAGAAGTCATGAATTCATATATATAAATTATTGTATAGGTATGTCACAATTAATGCGAGTTTGAATAGTGAACAATTTGATTGAGATTTATAAAATGATACTAGGCTTGAGCAGTCACCATTGAGATTGAAGATGTGAATTTTGTTTGTGCAAAATGGAGAAGAACTTTTCTGCTCAGGGACAGCTCAGAAAAGAAAATACTGTACTCATTTTGAAGAACTACAGCACAATACAAGAGATACCACATATACTTTGGTATGGGATTACCCTTTTTTGCTGTTATATAGTGTTTCATTAATAAACATATAAAATATATTTAGAATTTTTAATTTCTATTGAACTGGAACCAATTGTTTTATTTTCTGTGCAACTATTATTTTGAATATTGTGGTGAAATCCCATTTCATGGGTTTTGTTAACTGCACTAATTGACACCTACAGTATTTGTATGTATAGCAGAAAGTGATGGCTCACAAGAAGTCACATCATTGTTTCCAATAATGAAAACTGCCTGTTTCAATACACACTGGGTATGAATGGATTTCATCTAATAGGCAACATCTTAAATAACAACCATTCTGATTGAGACTATTAATAATTTCCAATCAACTATACTCTCTTTTGCAATTATGGTCTAATAAAACCCTACCTTGGTTTTTTGCGGGAGGTGGTGGCTTCTTTGGCTTCTGCAAAGAGGACAAAATATAAATAACTAATATTCATGCCATGTATTTTCTTGAATTAAGACCCAGAAAACAACAGGTATACTGTAACTCAATTGTACAGTCTATAAGTTACTGGTGCAAAGATTACAAACCTTAGGCAGACCAAATTTTCTAAAATGATCAGGAAAATAAAAAGTTAGACTGATCAAAAGGCCAAGAATTTGAAGTTAGCAATTTTGCACTTAGCAATTCTATTTTTTACAATTTGGTATCTCTAACTTTATTTCTAACTTTAGATTGCTTATAAACATTTAATTGGTATTATTCTTGGTCCCAGGTCCTTGAACTTCTCTCTGATTTTATTATTTTTCCTTTATTCTTTTATTCCTAGTGTACCACCTGTCTCTAGAATACTTGCCAAAATTTGCTCAGGAATCTATTTTGTAAGTTTGTTAAAGTCATTCATTGAATTCCAAGTGTACAATGTGTTTTGTAACACTTTTTCCAGATACTTCAATTCACTAGTGCAAGCTGCATTTACTTATTCTTTACATACAGAATATACTGTGAAGTTTCTGACACTCTAATTAATTCAGGAGCCATGAGACAAAGTCCAAAAGATTTATTAAAAGCAACACCTCAGCAATCCTCCATTACAGGCAGAACTGAGTTCGTGCAGGCTGGCAGTCGTCATGACCCTGTTTCCCCCCTTCTCATTGACAATGTCATAAATCACATTCTCCAATTAATCATGTTGGTGGGTTGTGAGCCCCACTCCTTCCTTTTTGATTCTGGTAGCCTAGGACACAATCACTAAAATAAACATTTGCGGAATACATTTACAGTTATGGCAGTTAGTCCTCCTCCAGTTCCCCTCCCCTTTTCATGGCAACCTGAAATCTTTGCAAGTTGATATATACCTTGTTCTGTGTGGTTTAGAAAGATTTCCGTAATCCCTAATCACCACACCTAATAACCTAAACAGGCAGTTCAAGAATAACACATGGCCAGGAAGAAAATTTAGATTTTATATAATTTTGCTGAAGGTTTTAAAGATCCAAGCCAGGATCTTTATTTGAATTAAAAATATTTCAGACCCAAAAATGAAAGTACTAACATTATTATAGGTATACATCATGTTGAGTTCACATTTCCAAAAGAAGTTTCAGACTGATAAAAGTGCAAATGTAGCATTTGTCTACATTCAGTAGTATAGTGCAAATGTATGATTTAAGATTAAGAGGATTTGTTTTCAGAAGTTGAAGACAAGGATTGCATCCATGGCCCTGCACATTCTGAAGCAATTTTTGGAGATTGAATTTGAAATACTGAACAGTGGTAGTATTATTATTTTATTACTATTTATTAGATTTGTATGCCACCCCTCTCCGCAGACTCGTGGCGGTTCACAGCAGTAATAAAATAAAACAAGATACAATAACAAATCTAATATTAAATGTCTAAAATAACAACTCTAATATTAAAAGTCTAAAATCCCATTATTTAAAAAGCATACACACAAACATACCATACATAAAACTATATAGGCAAGGGGAGATATCTCAGTTCCCCCATGCCTGATGGCAGAGGTGGGTTTTAAGGAGTTTACAAAAGGCAAGAAGGTTAGGCCACATGATAAAGACCGGACCATTATGTCATTCAAATAAGATTTCTCCAAAGAGCTCCATTGTTATGGCAATGCTATATTAACAGAACAATTGCAAGTCCAAAATAATTGAGCGAGGAAAATGGAATGTTTAATTATGGAAAAAGCCTGGGATACCATATATATTAATCTATAAAACGCACTACTTGATTATTAAACCAGCTTTTTAGAGAAAAGCTAAGTTTTTAAAAACTGCAATAAGTACTTACGGGAAAATCTTTATCAGATTCATGAATCTGAACTGCAAAGTTATCTGGAAAAACTCCTTCTTTTCCATTAAGAATGCCTCTCCACCATCCTTCCTCACCAGTGTCCTAAAACAAATTAATAAATCTATATTCATTTTACACAACAAAAATTTTTCACACTTCATCATCTACCACCAGCTTACATTAAGTTGCAGTTTTTTAGAAATTTAGGCCTGTATCATACTAAACCATTAATAATGTGCTAGTTTAAAAACTTAATATGAGATATGCACATGATCACTGAATAAGCAAGAATTTGCTCTAGGTCCATAAACTAATTTGGAACATGGTTTGATGTTATTTTGAAAGAATTGTAAATGATTATATATTTCTTTGCCATGAACATATTCTTGAAAATTCATCTAAAAGGTATGCATAGAATGGATAAACAAGGAATAGGGAAAATGCACAATGAACACTTTTGCCTGCCTACAAATCTAAGGCCGGATTTGTCTTAGTTTCTTTGCTTTTGACTTGAGTGGTGGTAAATCAATCCATGATGGTTTATTCAAAAACCATGGTTTAAAACTGTCCCCTAATTTTGTATTAGTGTGCTCAGCTATAAAATGTTCATCACAGGTGTGGCAAATATTGATACTATGTTAGAAGGCATCCCACTTTAATCAATGCCAGTAACTTTATTAGTACTTGATCCTTTCCTTCTCAAATGTTAAAATGTAACAGCTGATCAAAAACTTCCTTTATCATTTCTAATTCAGTGAAGGATTGTGCTCTTTCACTATGTGTACTAGTGAATTCTTTCACGGTGTGTAAAATTATAGGGGCTAGACGAGATCTCAGAAGTCATGTAGTCAAATTTCCTGCTCAGCGTATAACTGCTAAAACAATTTGGACTGATGGCTATTCAGCCCATATGAATACTCCATTGAACATATCATACCACTTCATGAGGTTAAGATATATATGCATGATATATATAGAGGCCCCGGGTTCAAATCCCAGTAAAAAGGGTGTGGCTACCTGATGAAGGTAAATAAGCACGAAATAGATCTATAGTAGTCTCCCTTCCTTTTCATTATCAGCAAAAATATGTTGCATATTTTTGCTGATGCACACACAAATGTATGCACACACATACATTTATATGCACATAAAGATAGCCCTTGTTTAACAACTGTTCTGTTATGACAGCGATGAAAAATTATCAATGATCACATTTATGACCTCTGTAGATCTGTAAAGCAAAGGAAAGTGCAGTTTCACTTAGTGACCTCTTTGCTTAACTGCACTGTCATCCCCAAATTGTGATTACTAAATGAGGATTAGCTGTAATGCTCTAGCTTTTTAAACATTCTTTCAACTCAACTCTTGTTGAGAGTTTAACTATATTATCAGAGTGGGATAAAAGGGAAACGTTCTAAGAACCTAGCTGACATATGAGGGAATAAAGTGTGTGTGTAAGTAATAAACAATATTGTTGTTAGGATTCAGCCTTTGCATTACTTCTTATTTTGTTGATATTGCTTCAGTAAGCAATATACATAAACCTCTTTCATTCTCGTAAATATAACTGAAAAGAACTGCTTCTATAGATACTAGCATGCTTATCTATGCTAGTATTACCTAATTTCAACCATAGCCTACTTCTACTGAGTCAAAGTACGCCATCAAATTAGTAGTTGCTACATTCAAATGTTGGGTGGAACTGTTCTCGTATTTAGAAGCAATATAAAAACAAAACCTGACAGTTGACCTTTCTTGAAATCTATTTGTTCATTATAAGTAATCTTGTTAATCTCTATCCAGTCTTCCAGTTTCTCTAATATTGTCTTGATTGGCCACTAATTGGTCACAAGGCTGATTGGTCACTAATTCTTGGGATTTCCCTTGCTCCTTTTTAATGATATAGGTATTATTATATCTAAGCTGCAGAGGTTCTGGCCCACAGAAAAAGTACTTTATGGCCAGTACTCAAAATTATGGCCATTGCACCACTTCTATGGTCATACTATCACAATGATGGCACTTAGCAACAGGCTTGCATTTTTGACCAGTTGTAACATCATGCAGCCATTTGATCATTATCTGCAAACCTGTTTAGTTAGTTTCTGGCAAAAAACCAGAAAAAATATCCACTAGGGAGGCTTAACGGCCATGGTAAAATTATTATAAAATTTGGTCAGACTGACATGTCATGATTCATTTTTATGACTACCCTGACTTCTAACAAAAATTCTGGGCCTAATTGTGGTTGTAAGTGGAGGACTGATATTTAAATATAAATAACACTGGTCTACAAATTTTTGGAAATTATCTACCTCTGAGATAAAATGTATTAATTTTCCATATTTGATTAAATGAATCAGAAAACAGGTGATAAAGTTTTCAAAGTATTTTATAATAGATTTATACACAGGTGAGTATATTTGCCTACTAGGGAGGGTGTGTCTAATGATCACGACGCCTCATAAATTCTCAACAAAGTATGGTAGAACAATGATAGGGGAATTGGTTTTACCAATTGGTCTTACCATGATATGCTCCTTCTCATAGGGTGGAGCTAGCATCCAGGAATAGATTGACCTCATCCATTAAGCATGTAGGACTGAGTCTGTTAAAGTTGAGAAGCTCTGCCTCTGTTGCCAGGACTCCGAGCTACTATGAAGCCGAAGATCATATGCGACGTGGCAATGTCTCAAATGTTTCTCTCAATAGACACAAATCCATCAACATCAAGAACACTGTCATCTCACATGGACCAGGGATTCTTTAGGTGGGGCTGGATGCTAGCTCCTTCCTACGAGAAGCAAGAGTCTGCCACTGATGCTGGACTGTGTCCACAAAGATTTGTGGTATAATCTTCGCCTCTGAAGTATGTTCAGCAAACAATGGGTCGGTGTGGCTGGATGAAGGATCAAATGACAAAATGGAGGCAGACCAAGGTTGGCCAAATTCTTGCCTTTAAACAATAATAACTTGAAAAGACCCGGTTGAAATAAGCTTGAGGCAATGGGGTGATCCGGAGTGAGACCTTCATCATTGGAAAGATCGAGGTCCCTGCACTCCTCCTCATCTGACAGATGTGACTGTCTGCCAATTGAAGAAGCTGATGAGCAGCACTCTGGAACCTAGAACTGGAGCTGGGACCGACTTGCTCTGGGGCTTGTAGAGACGAGCACGAGAGCTCTGGAAACCACTAAAGGCAGCCAGCTGAATTGCTGCAGGCCTGCTGCAATTTATTTATTATTTGGATTTGTATGCCGCCCCTCTCCTCATGGCTTTGGCAATCATTGTCTGTATGCTAGAGGGAATCATGAGGGCCAGTTCTAAGTTGATGGTGGCCCCTACCCAAGATGATGAGGCCATGGCTGCAGTCCCTGAAGAAGCTGCGCCTGAGGATGCCATTGTAAGCAGGTTTGGCCCAGCAGTACCTCCAATATCTGGGTTATGGATGACAAGGTCTGGGTTATCCAGAGACACCAGTAATTGCTCTCCTGATGGTCTCGGAGAAGGGGCTGTGGGATGCTGTCTGCCAGTGGGGTCTCCTGCCCCCTGGAGAGGAGCAGTGGGAGGAAGTGTAATAGCAGACTGCGTGCACATTTTTTGTAGCAGATTTTTTGTCTGTCCCTATGACGCTCATCACATTCTGTAGTTTTCAATGCTCTGGGTTTATCTTGGCACTTCTTGACCCTATTAGGGTCTTTCCTAAAAGTGCCAGGCTGTTCTTCAGGGAAAGGGGGAGGTGTAGATTTTGTATTCTGCTTACCAGACTTAGCCTTGCTAGCTGTCACTACAGAGGCTTAGTCTTCCATCTTGTAGACTGATTTTCTTGCCGCTAACAAAATGGCGCCTAAATAAGATGGCCCACTAAAAGATCCTCTTCCCCAGTTGTAGCATGGCATGCTTAGAGCGCTTGACCAGGTGGAATCAGCTGTGAGAAATTAGACCACATGGTCAAAGAGAATCAGATGTAAGGCGGTAGGCCGTGTGAGCGGGAATCAGCTGTGAGGCAGCAAGATGGTGATCAAAATAGTGCAAGCGGGAAAGAGCTGGAGCTCCAGTTCCCAGGGGCGGGAAAGTAATACTTCTCCCACAGTCGCTCGAGTGTGAAGCTCCTGCGACACAGTCTCCCCATCAATAGCAGCCTCAGCGATTGGCAGTATCTGGATTGGAGCATGGCCTCCTGTGGCCAAAGTTGCTTGAGTGCTAGGCTCCTGTGACGTGTGACTAGGCTGCAGATGGGCAGCAAAGCATACCCATCAAGGAAGTCTCTGCTAGCCCTCTTGAATGCTGCTTTTCTTATTTCCCCCTGGGAAAGCTCCATGGTGTAATCTACCCAGTGACTCTAGTTGGAAATGAGTCAACTGGGGACAACTCAGAGAAGGATAGGGTGTTGAAAAATCCACGAAGTAGCGATCCACTAAGCAACTCAAGATGGAAAATGGGTCTAGAGATAGAGATAACTCATGGTCAGGAATAAAGCTGTAACAATCCACTAGGTAGTCAACAAAAATGTGAAAAAATTAGACATGTCCGTCCAATCTTAGGACTGAGTTGTAACTGGGAGTCCCGGCAACAGAGGCAGAGCTTCTAAACTCAAATAGACTCAGTCCTGTATGCTAAATGGATGAGGTCAACCTATTCCTGGATGCTAGCTCAATGGTACCATTCTACAATGGAGAATGGTACTACATGGAAGTGTATAAATTTATTTTCCTTTTGAGAATAGCAAGGCAGATGACTATAAAAAACACATGGAAATTTGCTTAGGTTCTTTAAAGCACTTGATGCAAGCATGTCACTGAAAATTCACTTCTTACACTCACATTTAGACAAATTCCCTTTGAACTGTGGGGCAATGAGGGATGAGCATGGGGAGAGATTCCACCAGGATATTGCAGGCATGGAGAAAAGATACCAAGGGAAATGGAATCTGTCCATGCTTGCTGATTACTGCTAGAATCTCCCCAGGGATGATCCTATTGCAGTTCACAAGAGAAATGACAAAAAAGTGCAGTTTAGATACTGAATAAAGATGGAACCTTGCCATTTAATCCGATTGTAGAGCTTGTCAGTTTTTCATGCAAAAAGCATGAAGATGTTACATGAAAAATCAATAAATGAATGGAAAGTTATACTGGTATAAATAAAAAGATAAAGTTATAATAATTGGTGTGGCACCATTCTCACTGCTATGCCACATTTTGCAGAAAAGTTATGGAGCTTCGTAATTTTGAATAATTTCCATGTAATTTTGACCTGAAGCTATTTCTTGGAAATTGGAGCCAATTAATTCTCAGAACTTAATTTTCCTTTATTAATGACCCAATTAGCTGGTAAGGTTAAACTACTTTAATTTCTGACGTCTTCTTCTTATAGACCAGTGTAACTTACCTTACTTATTATTTGGATAATATCACCTTCTTTAAAATTAAGTTCATCTTCATTGGTACCTTCATAGGCAAACACAGTTTTGCAGTATTCTTTAGCTTAAAGGAAGGAATAAAAGTTGTGAACACTGAGCACATTCCAATGGTTGTTGCTTGAATACAAATGTCTACATTTCATAAGAAGTAATTAATGTGGAGCTCAGGTGAAAGTGGAATGTCTATTAAATCTGAATAGGATCTTGCATATGGGAAGTGAATGTTATATACAGTGGTACCTCTACTTAAGAACTTAATTTGTTCAGTGACCAGGTTCTTAAGTAGAAACATTCTTAAGTAGAAGCATTTTTTCCCATAGGAATCAATGTAAAAGCAAGTAATGCATGCAAAACCATTAGGAAAGAAATAAAAGCTTGGAATTTGGGTGGGAGGAGGGGAAGGAAGAAGAGGAGGAGGAGAGTTGCTGCTGAAGGAAGAAGGTGAGGTGAGGGAAATAAAAAAAATCCAAAACTTTAAGGCTTAAAAAAAAAGAGGGACTCCCATACATCCGGTGTGAGGGTGCCTCCCATACACTGGCTGCTGCTGCTTCTACCTGCTGCCTCTTCCTTCCCATGCTGAAGGGTTTCCTTTTCCTCTCACTCGCTCACTTTGTAGCGGGCGCCTTTCCTTCACTGTGGTGACTCCTCGGCTGCCCAGAGCGAAGGGAGCATTTCTTTTCTCTGGGTGCTGATAGAGTTTTATTTCCTCTCCAAGAGCCCAGAGAAAGAAAAATGATTTGTTCGCTATGGACTACCAAAGCCTACTTACCAAAAGGCTCCTCTGGCAGCCCAGAAAAGCCCAAGATGGCCAGGATTAAAGGGGGAATGGCAGGAAACTGGCTGAGTCTTCATGCCACTCTCAAATTTCCTGGGGAATTTTTCAGGGCTCAGGTTCTTAAGTAGAAAATTGTTCTTAAGTAGAGGCAAAATAATCTTGAACACCCAGTTCTTATCTAGAAAAATTCTTAAGTAGAGGCATTCTTAAGTAGAGGTACCACTGTATATGGATTTTATGCATGCATATTTTACACATACATAAAACCACTGATAAGATTATGTAATGCATATTGCAGACATGAGTCACAGAAAGATTCTGCCCAATGCATTCATAGTCAAATGAGCCATGATCACTTTAGTCAAGGATTTACTCTATTTTATGTATTTCATTTGTATTACTTTACATGAAGTGTGGCACATTACTATTAATTATTTAAAAGCTATGTTAGTAAAGGATATAGAATCACTCCACAAAATCATTAGGAAAAGATAGAAAGAATTAGTGAAGTCAAATGGAAATTATACTAGGATACATATTCTTCACTCAGCTTTTAAGGATATTTTCATCAAAAAACAGGAATAAATTGTCTGCCTTTGAGAATATTGTACTGTATATTAAATATTTTAAAATTAGAATAAAGTAGATATAAAATCATACGTTTTTGTTTGCTTTCCATTTCTGCTTTTACTATTTCTGTGGCCATTTCTGATTTTGTTGTGCCATGGAATGAGGTTACTTTTGGTCCAGATGGAAGATTAGGTAATGGCTACATAAGAACACGGAGATAAAAACAAGAATTAGGCAAACACCAAATGCATTTTAATTTGTATCTCTGAATCACTCCAGAAAAATAAATTGCAAATTATAAATCTTACAGAACAAGAAGTTAATAAAATGTATTTATTTTTAATGCATTTAAATGCAATAAAATATATACTGCTTGTAAATCAAAATATTATCTATCTATTGGAAAGACTAATAATAAGCTGCAAGTCAAAACATATGTTATTTAGATATAATCAATTTTTTGAACCAGCCTTCAGATTTCTCTGGGTATCAGCTCATCTTCTCCAATGTGTTTCATCTTTATTAGCATTCCATGTTTTTTCATTGAGTGTTATTAATGTGCATTAAAGTTTCAACACTACTGGAATAACAACAACTTCATCTAATGACAAGAGGGCAACTTTAAATATAAGAAATACAAAATAAACAAGGCAGGACAACCCTTTATATAACTGGAAGGAAATTACACATGGCAATAAAACTAACCTCAAGTACCTGTGAAAGACTTCTAAAGTTTATTTTGCAAAGGTTCTTATACTAGAAACCACAATTAATCCCGCCAAAATATAGATACACAAACATGTATGTATAAAGTGTTTATATATAATAAATCACAACAACAGACATGAAGATAAGATTGCATCTCAGAAGAAAGTATAGATCAAATAATAGATATGCTATGGACGGTTGGCCATAACATTTAAAAGGGTCAAATAGCCTTTAAAAACTATCTCAGTTTATGGAAAAGGTTACAACTGCAACATTAAACTATGAATTTTTCCCAAATGGATTTTGAGCAATGAAAGTACAACTACACAAGTGCTATTTTTTCTGAGCCATGGCAGCAAAAGGCCTTTACATAGTTTTATTATCAGAATGCATCATTTACAAAGGAGCACTCTGTGCTGCCTTAAGTACCCAACGTAAAGTCAGATTATATGCATAGTCCTCTTTTAGAAATTTTCCCAAAAACTAGTCAAACTAGTCAAACCCACTGCTAATTTTAATGCCAATCTCATGTGCTATTTTACTCATACACAGTGAAGGGCTACCAAAATTTTTACTACCACACTGTGGGCGTGGTTTATGCAGGGTGCTCTGCATTTTCTTTCAACATCTTTCAGTGCAAATTGGGTGCTCTGTGGTGGAGCTCCATTTTCGCTATCCCACTGCGTTCCCCTTTGTCCGGGCAGTATCCCACCCCTGCTGGTACAGACATGAGCAGGCATCTGGAAGTTTTTGCTTCCTTTTAGTGACTTATCCATTCAATTTGTATACTGCCTGACTCCCGATGTGTTTTTTGCTGCAGCTCGCCATACTCTTGACAACCTCCCTTTTTAATTTGGATAAAGCTTTCAAATGACAGTTTATGCCACTGGTTGTTTTTTTTTAATTGTATCCCACCATTAACTCGGGGAGAAAAATAAGTATCCACAGTGATCTCCCATATCTATTTGCAAGAGGGTTTGGATTAAGAGTGACTGCAACAAAGTTAGTGAGCTTCTGTGAGCTTCTGTGGCTGAGGGTGAATTAGAACATAGATCTTCCCACTTCTGGTCAGACTTTTTCTGGCTCTCAACTTTTTCCAAATTATACATAAGAATGGAATTTTAAAGATGTGCAGAATATGGTAAACTGCTTAATGTAGAAGGCATCAATTGGATGCCTTTTACAACCACTGATCCAGAATAATATTACATGTGAAACAGCAACTCTTAAGAAGAGGTAGAATAAACTTATTCAAAAAATAAACAATCTTGTTTTTATAAATGTACAAAGTACCAAGCTTTTTATCACAACATATACAATTGCTACATTTTGAAGTCTGTATCATTTAGGCCCATTACCTTATCTTGCTTTTTTTCTTCTGAATCATTACTAGACAATCTCGGCTTAAGTTTTACTGAGCCTTCTTTGAAAATATCTCCAAACCCAACTCCTCTGATTTTCTTTGGTTGTGCTATCTGTGGAGACTCACTACCATTCCCTGCTGAGGTAGGAGACTGTGGTCCATGAAAAACAGATTCTAAAAATGGAAAAATTAGGTTAGCACTTATGTCAAACATCCACATAGGACTAATTAAGTATATGCTAGCATTGGGATTTTCATTGCAGGATCTATTACATTGTAACTTCTACAGGAATGTTAGGTCCACTTACACTCTGTCCTTAATAATATAATTATTTATTTATTTATTATTTAGATTTGTATGCCGCCCCTCTCCGCAGACTTTAATATACATTTTTAAAAAGGTCGGTGAATTCTATTTTTGCTCTGCCTGTTTCTAGTCCAGGGTATTAATCATCTCACCAAACTCATGAGGGGTCTTATTATAGTAGTTTATGTTATACTTTTATTGTGGAGACTCTTTGATTCTAGCTCAACCATTAGATTTTACTTTTGTGTTGTATATAGTAACCCTCAAGTTACAATGGCAATAGGGACCGGGATTGTTTTGCTAAATGATGTGGTTGTAAAGCACATCAGATGATAGTATCACTTAGTAGCAATCCTGGTACTGCTAGCTTTCATTGTAACTCCAGGAAGTGCAGGTTGTTAGATGGGAAGCAGGTATGGAGGCCAGGGAGACCCAGTGTAGGCCATGCAGAACCACAGGGAAGAAAGATAGTGCAGCATCGTGCAAGTGCAGGGAGGCCTGAAGTTTGAAACCAAAGCATCCACAAGGCATGAGAATGAAAAGTTATCTATTCTGAGACAATTGGGGCTGTTTTCACTAGGATGCCCTTAATCTCAAGCTCTGTCTGAGATCTAACTGATGAGGTTCCATTACATGATGTTTTTATGACTGTAACCTTTCTCCTCATTACTTGTGTAAAGAAATGAAACACTAGAATGGGGTGAAAAGATAAAGATGACAGGAAAAGAACAATTCTCAATGGAGAGGAAAGTCAGTGATCTGGTTGTGCTGCCACGTCAAGCTCTGTGGAAGCGAGTCAGAAAAATTGGGGCCTATGGGTAGTTCCAGTGCTTTTATATTCTTCTGACCCGGCCACGCCTCTGACGAGCAAGTACAACCTATCCTGACTGGTGACTCCTCCTCTCCACGGAGTAGAATCTATCCTTGACATATTTAATTAAATGTAGCAATACTTAATAATAATAATTACACTATCGTGGAAGGGCTGTTGATCAAAACAAGGTTGTATCTAACTAGGATTACACAGTAACATGTGTAAGTTTGCTTCCAAATGATGAGGAATATAAATTTAAATTCTTCAAATACTTACATATGTTTAGTTTTGAGCATCTCTAAATGGACTAATAAATGTGCTTAAAATTAACTACCTCATGCAATTAACTAAAACTAATCTTTAACTGCACTCTATATAAATGATACTACATATTACTAATTTAGAGTAATGCTAGTTTGGAATTGCCCAATTTCAGAATGACTCTGTGAAGTGTACTCGCAAAAAATAAAAAACAATTTTTAAAAATTATATGCATTGGACAAGCTATATTCTATAGCCAAGAAATACAACTATCAGAGGCTCTGCAAGCACCCTACTCCAAGGCCATGTTTTTAAAGACATCCGGAACATCATCCAAATGGATGTGGATCACTGGGGGAATAGCATTTTAGAAGATAGGTGCTGCAGTGAAAAAGATATGGGTCCTAATACATCAATCCAACCTGGCTGAGAAAACTATGGAAAATAAGTAGTCTCTCAAATAATTTGGTTCTATGCCATGGAGATACAGATGCTCACTAGCCTCTTGGCTCTCTAAGCAAACGATATAAGTCCAAGACAATTTCAGGTTGTTCACTAGTGCAAGTCTATTTAAGACTAAAGAAGGAAAGACTCCAGATCTGGGAAAATGAAAAATCCACAACTACTCAGTCTTGGCATGAAGGAACCTGAATTCCTTTTTCCCCACCAGACCTTCAGACCCAGGGACAAGTCACTGAAGTTCACTTGGCTGACTAGAAATGTACACCTAAATATCTTTTACATACAGTGGTACCTCTACTTAGGAACTTAATTTGCTCTGTGACCAGGTTCTTAAGTAGAAAAGTTTGTAAGAAGAAGCAATTTTTCCCATAGGAATCAATGTAAAAGCAAATAATGTGTGCAATTGTGGAAGCCACAGGGAGGGTGGAGGCCGTTTCCTCCAAGGAGATTCCTAGAGATGTCCCACAGAGGCTTCTCCCTGCCTTTTCCGGCCCTTTTCCTCCCAGAAGATTCCTAGAGAGACCCCACAGAGGCTTCTCCCTGCCTTTTCCAGTTAGTTTTGGAGGCTTGGGTTTGTAAGTGGAAAATGGTTCTTGAGAAGAGGCAAAAAAACCTTTAACACCCGGTTCTTATCTAGAAAAGTTAGTAAGTAGAGGCGTTCTTAGATAGAGGTACCACTGTAATATTATTTGCATTTTCTTTTATTTGTATGGCTGTCCATCTTAAACCAAACTGGGCTGGTCACAACAACAATAAAATCCAATTACTGTAAAACATAACTATAAAACCATAAAATGGTCAAATGAAAATGACAACCTTAATCATGTCCTTAGCCAATTCCAATTACCCTTATTCTAATCTAGTCTATGTACTCTATTCTATTCAGCACCTGGGTAAAAGGCCATATTTTCATAGTTTTCCAAAAATTTAAATGAGTGGGAGCTACCAAAATCATCAAGGGGGGGATGTGTTCCATAAGGTCGCGGCAGCCATGGAAAAGACACAATTCTGAGATACCACTAAGTGGCAGGATTTCAGAGAAGGAACCCCCTTGGAGGGTACCTATCCTATTCAATCTGGAGATATAGGCAGATGTTTTTAGAGATAGGTAGTCTTGCAAATGGTCTGATCATGCTATTTAAAAGTGATATCCAGTATGTTTAATTGCACCGTGGCGGAAGCTGAAAATCAATGCAGTTCATGCAAGAGGTGTAATGTGGGCAAACCTACCAAAACCCAATACTGTGTGCACCTTCACATTTGGGACCAGTTGAACCTTTTTAGTTGTCTTCAACTCCCTTGAAACACACTGCAGTAATCCATTTTACTTATGTTTTTTATTCTATTTTTTAAAACATTATCTTATTACTATTCTGTATCTTAGAAACATAGAAGACTGACGGCAGAAAAAGACCCCATGGTCCATCTAGTCTGCCCTTTTACTATTTCCTGTATTTTATCTTACAATGGATATATGCCTAATGACCTAATGGCTAACCAGTACAGAATTACATGTGCTGGACTCCAAACTATGGCTGACCTTTTTCTGCAGTTTTAGGTAAATGGTAAACAGAAGGAGATAGTATTGATTCTTAAGGCATCCCACGGTTGAGGGGCAGAGAACACCATCTTGGTTGGACTGGAAGGCCACCACAGTGCCTTTCAGTGCTATGATGCTGATTCCTGTCAATGCCAACTGGAACTGACTGCTGAGGAAAGGAGGAAATCACCACATTACAGTGCCTTCACTTTCTAAGCCTACAGTCGATCCACAAGGACATCATGATCAATAGTATCAAAAGATACTGAGAAGATCAGGGAGAGCAAGGACGCACCCAACTCTCCATCCTGGCTCCACTAGGTCATCAGCATGTATGACCAATGCAGTCTTTGTATTGAATCGCAGCCTGAAACTGAAAAAAAAATAAATCCAGATAATTAGTCTACCTTCTGATTGTCTGCATGTTATTACCTGTGTCTTCTAAGCTTTCTTGTACATCTCCATCATCTGTTATCTCTAGTTCTTTTACAAAATTAGAAGGAAAAAGGCCTGTCTTGCCATTTAAAGTCCCACTCCACCAGCCTTCTTCCACCTGTGGAGAAAAATGATGTTGGATTACCTCTAACATGAAAAGTAAAGATGCTCACCAAAGGTAATGGTTCTCACCATTAGAACAAAATACCATCAGAAATATGCAGGAATTCAGGAGTACATTGAATATGCAGGACTAAGGGCAGGTTTCAGTTGAATTTTTCTACCAGTGCGCATCTGTGTACATTCACGTGTCCCACCGCACAATTTCACATGCTCAGGGCCACATTGCAAGCTGAAACATAGCTGAGGAGTTTCTCAGCTGTGCTTGGACAAAGAATAAAGACAGGACAGGTGGGAGGGCTTCTTTCAACACAGACACACTAAAAAAAAATAGCAGGAAATTGCGAACTAGACTGCAGTGGTAGGAACTCACTACTATGCAGGACTAGTACATATAGTGACCATACTTAAATGGTCAGACAATGTGAGGCAAGGAATAGTGATGTTGGACAAAGAATAAATCGTTCACAAATGGATAGAAATTGCTCTACCTAACGCTATGTTCAATATTGGGTTCCTACCTGGACCAGGGTGGGACGGCGTTCCGGTAGCAAAAATGGAGCTGCATGTGCAGCTCTGGGTGACCAGTGAGCAGGTGCGGCGAACTGTGATTTGGCTTCTGTGCATTCGTAGGAAGCAAAATCTTGAAAGAGGCTGCATGGATGCGAAAGATTTTGATGATTTTCGGCGATTTTTTGTTTCCGTTCATGCACAAAAGCAAAATTACCAAAATCTGGCACACTCGCGCGTCTTCTCACAAAATTTGCTTCCTGTGCATGTGCAGAAGCCAAATCTCACTCCCACGTGCACACACGCCGGTCACCCAAACCTGCAAGCGCATCGGCACCAGTAGTAGAGGTAAGTTTCAACTCCCGTCTGAGTATGATACTAAGAAAACAGAGCAGTGGGTGATACTACTCTGTTCAACTTTACTCCCAACATAAGTATGACCAAATATATTATAAATAACAAAGTAAAAACTATTTAGGAAAACTGACATTCTGGGCCAATGTCTTGCAACCAGAAGAGAGAAAATACTGTATAGTGGCAGTATAAATTGAAAGGAAAAAAGAATAGTCTTTAGTTTTCTTTTCCCTTACATTAGTAAATGATTGCAAGTTCTAAGGAGTCTGAAAACTACTGTAAGCAAGAAGTTTAGAAGATAAGTTTGATGAGGACTCTTAGAAGGCTGAGAAGAGAACTGTTTCAATGGCTTGTAAGATCTGTAGCATATTTGTTTTTGCTGAGGATGTACAACTGGTACTTTTGAAAAATCTGCAACACAAGTGCTCCTCATTTAGTCACTACAATTGGCACTTGTAATGTTATGTACTGAAAGTTGTACACGGTTTCATTCAGGTCCAGCATTTAAATGGGAGAATGCTCAAACGCTATTGGTTGTTGCATCTGACAGTTCCCTATAAAAGGGCTAGCTGTCAGACTGCAAGTTGTTGGTTGTCTTGAGCAGTTGCTGAGTAAAGAGCTATTCTGAATTCTATTTCCTGTCATCATTCACACAACTTAACAAGTAACTCAGTGGCTAAGTAATGCAGTCATTAAAAAGAAAATCATGTGACTGCTTCTATGCTTATAATTTTATTTCCTTTTTCCTTACTTACTTTCTTACATTCCTTTTTTCCTTACTTCCCTGCCCTTTGGAATGCTCAGATCAGCACTGGGATAATTAGCAAGAAGGGAATTAAAGTTGGTATTTACATTCACTGAGAAAGGAAGGGATTACAAGAGAGCAAACAGGCACACAATGGGGAATACACATGGAAAGGAATGTGCAGCAGCAGCTATCTGCCTAATGTATTTGTGACTTCAAGTACCCATGGTTAGGAGGAAAACAAAAGCCCAAGGTGTGAAAATTATTAATGTATTGTCAGTTATAGGCAGCAGCTGGCAGCCAGATAATTAAGGTAACAGAGCAGAGCTTGTTAAGTTGCAGTTAGCACCTTTTGGAAAAGCACTGCAGAGAAAAACAGATCAGGAAGAGATCAATTGTTTTAAGCAATCTCTTCACTGTCAGAGGGAAGAAAAGGGGGGAAATGGTCAAACACAAGACAATGTGTACTAACTATAATGGCAAACACCTGACCAAGACAAACACATTGAAGATGGTCAGTGCATACTATAGTCACAAAGTTATTTTTTGCAGCACCACTAATTCTGAAGTCATACAAGTAGTTGGTAAACAAGCTATTTATATAGAGTCAATTGTAGTCCCTATCTTTCTCATAGTGAAAGAAGACAGAAATGAAAATATCTAAAACATTTTTTTAAAAATTTATACTACAGTGATCCCTTGATTAGTGCGGGGGTTACGTTCCAAGACCTCCCGCACTAATCGATTTTCCGCGGTATAGTGGTGCGGAAGTAAAAACACCATCTGCGCATGCGCGCCCTTTTTCCATGACCATGCATGCGCAGATGGTGGAGCCGGGGAGCAACGAAAGTGCGGAAGCCGACAAAGATCGCTTTGAATGTCGGCTGCCCCCACCCCCCCAACACCCGCCCGCCCGCCATTCACCCGCCTGCCTGGCCGCTCGCTCGCCCGTTCACCCGCCCGCCCTCTCGCTCGCTCGCCCGTTCACCCGCCCGGCCGCTCGCTCGCTGCTCGCCCGTTCACCCGCCCGGCCGCTCGCTCGCCGCTCGAGAGCAAGAGGGGGAGAGATAGAGAAAGAGAGAGAAGGAAAGAAAGAGATGAGAGAGGGAGGAAGAGAGTGTGAGAGGAAGAAACAAGATAGAGAAAGAGAGAGAAAAAGAAAGATGAGAAAGGAAGGAAGAGAGTGAGAGAGAGGAAGAAAGAGAGAGAGAGAGAAGAGTGGAAGGAAGAGAGAGAGAAATGATAGAAAAAAGGGGAGAAAAAAAGAGAAATGAGAAAATGATTGAAGCAGAGAATGACAGGAAAGAAAGAGAAAGAGACAGAGAAGTGACTCTTGGTGATGACGTATGACGTCATCGGGTGGGAAAAATCGTGGTATAGCAAAAAAACCGTGGAGTATTTTTTAATTAATATTTTTTGAAAAACCGTTGTATAGCGTTTCGCACTAATCGAGACCGCACTAATCGAGGGATCACTGTAGTGCATGAGTTTGAATTTGGTTTATGTGGTTCTTTAAATTAAACTGAGAGATACTTCCAGATCAGGGGTGTCAAACTTGCAGCCCATTGAATGGATCTGTCATTTCTAGTATTTTACTTACTACAGTAAATCTATATAATAATACTATCAGACCTAATTTTCCTATTTCAATTTTTCAATCCTTATTTATATCATAAACAAGAAATATACTCTAGTAACTGTCTAGTTAGCTGTAAGATAGAAAGACAGAAATTGTAAGATAGAAAGTAAGATAGTCATTGTCTTTTTGATAGCTTGGAATTGTAATAGCAAAACAGATATTTCTAGAATTCAATTCAATTATGACTTTCAGATTTAATTCTTCACAAAAATTCTTTTAAATAGCTTACCTCTTCATTCACATCTACAATGTCACCTACTTTCAGTTCTAACTCATCCTCATTCTGAGGAATATATTCAAACAGAACTTTACATGGTCGCTTTTTTGACCCTGTTGATAATAAGAAAAGGTATTCAAAATAAAGTTTCATTAAAACAGCAAGATTCTATTGTTAAGGATACTTAAGGATACTTAAATGATAAGTGTAAATGTAGAAAGTTCATTGATCTATAAAAGAAATAAGTTGATTTGTAAGTCCTTTAAAAATATGCATATATTTTGGCATAAAATTTGTAGCACACTATCCCCCCAGAGTTAGAATCTTAGGCAGCAAACTGGGTATAAAGTACTATAAAAGGCTTCTGTTCTTGGCCTAAAGTATCAGCCCCTCTCTCCAACACCCCACTCTTTTTGTATTGAAAGAGTTGTGGATGACTGTTTCCTTTTCCTTCAGAGAAGTAACTCTGAGCTCACAAATATCCAGACAAGGAGAAAAGCACAATATACGTAATGAAGGGAAGAATAACCTCAGGCACATTGAAATAATTCCTTTTTTATACTGCAAGAAAAAAAGATTGAAGTAAAGTACTTTAGGGAATGACTTTCCCTTCTTGAAATCCCACCAGAGATATCAGCTCATCAGAAATGGATGGAGAGAATTTGGACTCTGGATCATATTCATTTTAGTTTAGCGGGAAGGATGACCAACTTATTCCAACTCAGTGCATTTCTGTTTTTCATCTGTAAACAACTTTAACTGTAAACACAAAAGTTCTGTATGCTTAAAGCTATACTTCAGCTTCAACCACAACAACACAAGAGCACACAACAGATTCATGCTTAATATTAACTGCTCCAAACGTGACTGTAAAAAATATGACTTTAGTAATCGGGTTGTCGAAGCATGGAACTCCTTACAGGACTCTATTGTATCATCCCCTAACCCCCAAGATTTTACCCTTAGACTATCCATGGCTGACATCTCCAGATTCCTAAGAGGTCAGTAAGGGGCGTATATAAGCGCACTAGAGTGCCTTCCGTCCCCTGTCCTATAGTCTTTGTGGTAGATAAATCCACAGTAACTGAATTTAAACATGCCTGGGATAAACATATATCCATCCTAATATAAAATACAGAAAATAGTATAAGGGCAGACTAGATGGACCATGAGGTCTTTTTCTGCCGTCAGACTATGTTTCTATATCTCGTATTTCTTCTCTACTATATCCTCTATAACCTTCATTGTGTATTATTGTGTATTGGACAAAATAAATAAATAAATAAAATAAATACCGGTAAATACCGCGCAAAGGTTGTATTAGCATCATTTCACTTAGCGAAATCTACAATTTGAAGGCTAAAGTGCCTAAACCTTTATATATTGGAAAATGCTGTTGGGGACGACAGTTATGACAGTTGGGGGCGATCGTTATGACAGTTGGGAGCGACCGTTATGACAGTTGGGGACCACCGTTATGGCAGTTGGGGATGACAGTTATGACAGTTGGGGATGACCATTATGACAGTTGGGGTCGTCCGTTATGACAGTTGGGGACGCCCGTTATGACAGTTGGAAATGACCGTTATGACAGTTGGGGGTGACAGTTATGACAGTTGGGGATGACCTTTATGACAGTTGTTGGTGGCGACCGTTATGACAGTTGAGGATGACCATTATGACAGTTGGTGATGACCGTTATGACAGTTGGGGGTGACCGTTATGACAGTTGGGGATGACCGTTATGACAGTTGGGGACGACCGTTATGACAATTGGGGATGACCGTTATGACAGTTGGGGGCGACCGTTATGACACTTCGTGATGACCGTTATGACAGTTGGGGATGACCGTTATGACAGTTGGGGACGACCGTTATGACCGTTGAGGAAGACCGTTATGACAGTTGGGGACGACCCCAACTGTCATAACAGTCTTCTCCAACTGTCATAACGGTCCTCCCAACTGTCATAACGGTCCCCCCCAACTGTCATAACGGTCCCCCCCAACTGTCATAACGGTCACCCCCAACTGTCATAACAGTCACCTCCAACTGTCATAACGGTCATCCCCAACTGTCATAAGGTTGTCCCCAACTGTCATAACAGTCATCACCAACTGCCAAAACAGTCGCCCCCAACTGTCATAACGGTCCCCCCCCAACTGTCGTAACGGTCATCCCCAACTGTCATAATGGTCATCTGTGCTGCTAATTGCCTCTCAGGGAATTAGAATGAAGCCAAAGAAGAAAAACCAGGAGTCATCTGCCACATACAGTGGAAGGGCTGTAAGAGTTACTATAGTTAGTCCTCACATAGCTCAAAGTTATAATGGCTTTGGAAAAATGACTGGCAACCCGTCCTTAAAGTTACAACTCTTACACCATCCTTGCAAGAATGTGATTGCAATTTGGATGCCTAGCAACCAGTGTGCATTTATGACAGTTGCAGTATCTGGGAGATATCACATGACTGCAATTTGTAACCTGCCCAGCCGGCTTCCAAGCAAGCCAAGTCCAATGAGGAAGCCAGTCACATAACTATGTGATTTATTTAAAGGCCACATGATTCATAATAACCATGGTGATTTGCTTAACAACCATATAAAATGGGCATAAAATCAGATCAGTCATGTGATGACTCACTTAATGATCCCATAGCATAGTGACCAAAATTCTGATCCCAATTGTGACAGTACAAGGACTACCTGTGCGTAGAACAGTTAGGCAGAAAACTAGCAGAGTGAATTCATGAATAACAACTAGCAATCAAAAGATGTAATAAAAACTCCTGAATCTTACAACACATGGATGGACACAACCACAGCTCATAAATTGCAGGCATCTTGAACCAAGCTAAATCCCTAAATGCTAGGGAATTACTGGAAGCTTGGGATCCAAATAAATGAGCCATCAATAGCCACCTACCACTGAGATAAACCATATTTACACACTATCCAAAACAGCAATAACCCCCCCCCCCCCAAAAAAAGAAAACTAACAAAAAGAAAAAAACACTCAAAACCCAGAACATATCCTCTCCATTGGCCAATACAAGCAGGGATTAACAACAGACAAATAATCAAGCAGAAAATATTTGAAGCAAGGAAGTAACAAAAAGAAAACCACACTCCCAACAACATTGGCAGGATGTGATGGAATGTGCACAGGAGAATCAATACTTTAAGAGTTTTAGTAAACACAGAGCTTTACCCGAGAGAGGGCCAGATCAAAAGACTATGCAGTTCTGCGCTGAATGGAGGGGGAGAAGGGAATGAGGGTAGCCACACCCTAGAATCTCTCAAGATAAATCTAGTAGATTAAAAGATTATAGTTTTGGTTTGGCAAGATTCTGCCCATTAGATCTAAGCAAATAAAGGTTTTGATTCAACTGGATCTCGCTGCATAATCTTTGGGTTTGGGGTTGACCCAGGGCAGGTTATTACAGATAATATGGGAGCAAATTCAACACTCACTTGTACTGATGATGTTACCTAGCTGGATAATAATTTTTTTCTGCAAACAACAAGAAAGCTCAGAGAACACCAAAAACACTACATTTAGTAGAATAATCATTTCAATGGATTGGCAGACACTGAGAGTGACTGGAATGTTTAATATTCCAGTTATCGCTACTCAGAACCTACCCTTAGCAAAGAATAATGCAAGTTCAGAGTTGCCCTGTAAGAAGGGACATCCCATTTGTTTTTTCCAAGAAGGCAGGAAAGAAACAGGTCACTCTGACTTCTTTACTTTTGCAATTTATGAATATTTAAAGGGTTGCTCTAAATAGAGCGTTCAAATTTCCCACTTTATGAATAAAAAGATAAATTCAAAAATACAATACCACTTTTTCTAACCCAATAAAGATCAAATTAAGCCTCTCTCGATTCCTTTGTGACTTCACAAATATATTATAAATATTATATTTTAATATAATAACATAACCTAAAGTAACGTAACATAATACAACATAACATATTTTTAAAAGTACCGTACTGGAGAAATCAATTGCAATACATACTTCTTCTGAAGCCTTTACCCTGAGGCTGAAATGCTCCAGTTGGAAGCCCATAAGTACTCATACGCTGAACAAGGTTGGCTACATTTCCATGCCTTTCTCTTTTGACTGGCAAATCATCTTCTTTAGATTCCGTTTCTCTTTTAACTTCCTGGTAAATATAAAATGGGAAATTAATGGCCCATGTTAACTGTTTGGTTCATAGGAAAATAAATGTAACATGATTAGTGTCATTTTCCTGCCATATAAATATAAATTGCAAAAATGAGCACATTTAACAGGTACACACCTAGAAAAGTTAAGCAGAAGCAACTTAGCCAGGGATTTTAAGTTCACATGCTTTTACATTCTGAAATCAGTTTCAGATTCCCTTATTTAATATTTATCCATAATAAAGATGATCCCCTTTGAAAGGAGTGTTGTTTTTGCATAGCATACTTCAGAATTTGACCCCCCCCCCAAAGATATTACTACTTTGTTTATTAATATATTTTATTTCGTTTGTTTAAAATACTATTATGGCTTCTTAACTTTTAAACAACAATCTCTGTCAGTTCACAACAATAAAGCACAAAAAGGGGCATATTTCTTTTTTCAGGGAGATGTCAGGGCAACTGAAAGTAGCTGAGTGTTTACTGGCTGGATGCCCTTCCTGAAACCCAAATGGAGTTTGCAGCAGATATTTTCTTTGAACTCTGATAGAGAAATATCTGTTGCTGCCTAGAATTGGACACACAATCTTCTAACTGGAAGGTGAGCATCTTCATTTCTAGGCCAAAGCATCACTCAAAAGGGGACAATAATATTAGCAGCAAAAAAATACACTTTGCCCTGCCACTCCCAAAGCACCTTGTCATATATTTGCTGGGCTCCAGCCTTACCTTAGCAAATAGTGATGCTGAGATCCAAAAAGGCCAGGATGAATGTGCCAGCCCAAGTCTGACCTTCCCAGAAGTCATCTGCACATACCACCAATGCTATCTCAATTTGATCTGAATTGTGATGATAGTCCTCGACATTGAATTCCCATCATTAAGTGATGCAGTCATTAAGCTTGACTACATTGCTTAGTGATGGCAATGCACTCTTTTAAATTTCTTTATGCTATTGTCTTTTGGCAAGAGTAAAGTCAGCTTGTCTCCTGTCACTGGCTGGAGTGATGCCAGGGAAGCCCAAGCCCTCACCCACACTTTGTAGATAGAATAACAGACTGAGTTGGAAGGGACCTGGGAAGTCTTCTTGTCCAACCTCCTTGTACCATTCTGGATAAATAGCTGTCCAAACTCTTTCTTTCTTTCTTTCTTTCTTTCTTTCTTTCTTTCTTTCTTTCTTTCTTTCTTTCTTTCTTTATTTATTTATTTATTTGATTTGTATGCCGCCCCTCTCCGTAGAGTTGGGGCGGCTAACAACAATAATAAGACAATATAAACAAATCTAATATTTAAGTTAATTTAAAAACCCTAATTTAATAAACCAATCATACATACAGACATACCATGCATAAATTTTTTTGTAAGCCTAGGGGGAGGAGAATATCTCAGTCCCCCCATGCCTGACGACAGAGGTGGGTTTTAAGGAGCTTACGAAAGGCAAGGAGGATGGGGGCAACTCTGATCTCTGGGGGGAGTTGGTTCCAGAGGGTCGGGGCCACCACAGAGAAGGCTCTTCCCCTGGGTCCCGCCAAATGACATTGTTTAGTTGACGGAACCCGGAGAAGGCCAACTCTGTGGGACCTAACTGGTCGCTGGGATTCGTGCGGCAGAAGGCGGTCCTGGAGATATACTGGTCCAATGCCATGAAGGGCTTTATAGGTCATAGCCAACACTTTGAATTGTGACCGTAAACCGATCGGCAACCAGTGCAGACTGCGGAGTGTTAGTGTAACATGGGCATATTTAGGGAAGCCCATGATAGCTCTTGCAGCTGCATTCTGCACGGCCTGAAGTTTCCGAACACTTTTCAAAGGTAGCCCCATGTAGAGAGCGTTTACAGGAGTCGAGCCTCGAGGTGATGAGGGCATGACTGACTGTGAGCAGTGACTCCCGATCCAAATAGGGCCGCAACTGGTGCACCAGGCGAACCTGGGCAAACGCCCCCCTCGCCACAGCTGAAAGATGTTTCTCTAATGTGAGCTGTGGATTGAGGAGGACGCCCAAGTTGCGGACCCTCTCTGAGGGGGTTAGTGATCCCCCCCCAGGGTAATGGATGGACAGATGGAGTTGTTCTTGGGAGGCAAAACCCACAGCCACTCCGTCTTATCAGGGTTGAGTTTGAGTCTGTTGACACCCATCCAAACCCCAACAGCCTCCAGGCACCAGCACATCACTTCCACTGCTTCACTGACTTAGAAACCTCCAGTGATAAGAGCACTCACAATTTCTGGAGGCAAGCTGTTCCATGGATTAATTGTTCTAACTACCAGGAAATTTCTCCTTAGTTCTAAGTTGCTTCCCTCCTTAATCAGTTTCCACCCATTGCTTCTTGTTCTGCTTCAGGTATTTTGGAGAATAGGTTGACTCCTTCTTCTTTGTGGCAACCCATGGTATATTGGAACACTGCTATCATGTCTCCCCTAATCCTTCTTTTCATTAAACTAGACATACCCAGTTCCTGCAACCATTCTTCATATGTTTTAGCCTCCAGTCCCCTAATCATCTTTGTTGTTCTTCTCTGCACTTTTTCCAGATCTCAATATCTTTTTTTTTTTGAAAAAAGTTTTATTAAGTATGTACATTAAAAATACACAACAAGGGACAACATATTGACAATATATACATATAAGACAGATATGAAAAAAAGAGGAAGGGAGAAGAGGATGAGAAAAAGTAAAAGAAAAAGAAAAGCAATAAAGCATCCTGCTTTATACATAACATATTTGGTATCATTATTTACAATTTGCACTACTTGAAGAGTAGTGTAATTTATGTGCAGCTTACGTCTCATTTACAAAGGAATATCTTCCTTTTAACAATTGTTATATATTTAATACATAAATACAATCTTATAATTTCCTTGTCAATATATCAATCATTTTACTTTTATGTGTCTTATATCCTTTCTCCAGAGTCCTTTTTCTCTTTTTTGAATTTATTATTTGTTTTCAGTTCGTGAAAATTGGTTCTCCACCCACTTTTCTCTGATCTCTTCCCACTATTTCCCATTTTACCCCTTGATGATTCTTTTTAGAAGGATATTCCCCTCTCTCAACTCTTTTCTTGCCACTATATATCCCAGTGAAATCATCAAGTTGTTTTTTACTTTCAGTCCCTTCTTCTTCAATGTAATTTTCTTGTTTGTCTTTATCTCTTTTACCACCTCCTCTCCTGCTCCTTGCACTGTGTATTTCAGCAAAATTTCTTATTTTTTATCACTTTTACAGTTTCATGCACATTTTTAACACGACAGATAATTCCTCATACAACCAAATCTCCATATTGCCAATTTAAGCTTTTTATATTATATCACACTAAATTAAAACTTAGTCCATATAGTCTCTTTTTATTTTCAATTTCTTATTGTGTCCCATTCAAATAATAGTTCAATCCATTCCAATTACATTTATTGTCCTCCACAACTGTAGAAAAATAAAGCCAAACAATATAGCCAAAACAAAGACTCCTTAAAATTTCTGAGCCTTTCCGCATTATCTTCTTAGAGCCAAGGTGAGACAGTTGCACTTTCTCTCCTACAATCCACAAGTTGTTGCAGTATTTTCTTCTCTCTGGTAGATGGCACTCTCCAATCCCCAATATACTCACACAGCTGATGGTCAAAGCTGTCAAAAGATAACTTGAAATCCACAAAACAAAACAAAAGGACTTTCTCCCAAATTTCTTCCTTTTGTTATTTTATATTTCTCCAATTGAAATTATATCCAAGATACAAATTATCTTCTTGGGCTTTAATAATTTAGCCTCCATGTTTGTTTGTTTTCTCCTTTCCTCTTTGCAGTTTTCTGGTGCCAATTAGCTGCTATTTCAGCATGGGAAATTCTTTTAAATTCCACATTAAAAATTGCCTTTTAGCTGTGAGTTGGTCACTATCTCACCTGGTTTCAGCACTTTGTCCAAACACCGCTCCTGCACATAAATGTGGTCTGGTTGCCCCAGCTTTGTAGTGGTCATTCAAAAATGGCCTTTGCCCCCGCAGCCAGTCCAAAGAGCTGTCTCTGGCCAATTGAGGAAATTGCCTGCTCCTGGATGTCATCCGACATGCTTCTCCTTCTTCACCATTCCTTTAGGACACTTCTGGTCTGAAAAACCCCCAGCAGTGGTTTGTCAGTCTGAATTTTGTGAAGCTCATCGGAGCTCGCTATTTCTCACCCTGTCTCACCGTGATGCTTTTGGTTGAATCCCCTACGTCAGTGATGGTGAATCTTTTTTCCTTGGGTGTTGAAAGCGTGTATGATATGCTATCAGGCATTTGTGAGTGCCCACACCCATAATTCAATGCCTGGGGACGGTGCAAATGGCCTTCCCAACCCCTCCCGGAGGCCCTCTGGAGGCCTGAAACAGCCTATTTCCCATCCTCTGGTGGGCCTGGTAGGCTCATTTTTTGCCCTCCCCAGGCTCCTGGAGGCCAGCACGCACATACACATTGGAGCTGAGCTAGGGTAACAGCTTGCACGCCAGCTAATTTAATTTAATTTAATTTAATTTAATTTAATTTAATTTAATTTAATTTAATTTAATTTAATTTAATTTAATTTAATTTAATTTAATTTAATTTTTTTATTTAATTTAATTTTTTTATTTAATTTAATTTTTTTATTTAATTTAATTTTTTTATTTAATTTAATTTTTTTATTAGATTTGTATGCCACCCCTCTCCGGAGACTCGGAGCGGCTCACAACAATCACAACAATATACAAATCCAATATTTAAAAAGAAAACAAAAACATTTAAAAACCTATCATTAAGAATCATACAATACAATCATACCATTCATAAAAGCTATGTGTGCTCAGGGGTATCTCAGTTACCCCATGCCTGGCGACAAAGGTGGGTCTTGAGTAACTTGTGAAAGGCAAGGAGGGTGGGGGCCGTTCTAATCTCCGGGGGGATTTGATTCCAGAGGGGCGGGGCCGCCACAGAGAAGGCTCTTCCCCTGGGGCCCGCCAGACAACATTGCTTAGTCGACGGGACCCAGAGAAGGCCAACTCTGTGGGACCTTTATCGGTCTGACCTTTCCATGGCTCTGTGTGCCATATGTGGCACCCGTGCCAAAGGTTCACCATCACTGCCTATGTGATCTTGATTCTATCCTTCTGTTAATGCAGCCTAGGACTGCATTAGCTTTTTTGGTGGTTTAGTATACAGCCTGCTCATAATTAAATCGCTGTCTCTAGGACTCTATATCCCATTCACAGTTGCTGCTATTGAGCCAGGTTCCACCTATTCTATACCTAAGTTTAAAATCTTTATTTTCTCTATATTGAATTTCATTTTGTTAGTTAGGTCCCAATATTCATCTGTCAAGTTTCTTCTGGATCTTGAGCCTATCTTCTGGGGTGCTGGCTTTTCCTATCATTTCAGTGTCATCGGCAAATCTGGTGAGTTCCCCTTCTATTCCCTCATCCAAATTGTTTATGAATATATTGAACCTAAGGCAAAACATTTGGGACCCCACTGCTTACTTCCATCCATGTAGACGGGTGGGTCCAAAATTTCAGTTGTTAGGTGGGACAGGTGTTCAGTGAGTTTTGTTCCATTTTATGACCTTTCCTGCCACAATTGTTAAGGGAATCGTTGAAGGTGTTAAGTTAGTAACTCAGTTCTCAAGTGAATCCGGATTCCATTGACTTGCTTGTCAGAAGATTGCAAAAATCACATGACCCTAGGATACTGAAACTATCATAAATATGAGTCAGTTGCCAAGCGTCTGAATTTTGATCATGCGACCATGGGGATGCTGCAATAGTCATCAGTATGAAAAGTTTTTGTTAATAAATAAGGAGGAATGATTGTTTCTCACCCTTTTGGCTAAGATCAAATGTAGAATCACTTTTTTGGTACTATTGTGACTTTTAACTGTCACTAAACGAATGGTTGTAAATTGAGAACTACCTGTAAAATTGGAGGGGAGGGAATGCTTCTCTTCTTTTCATTTCTTATTACTTTTGTTTTCAGTTCAGCAACAACATAACTCAGCAAAACAACACAATCCCTTATTTGAACACAAAGTGAAATCTGCAGCGTTTGGAGTCCTTCATAGAATTCCAGGTACAGTGGTACCTCTACTTAAGAACGCCTCTACTTAAGAACTTTTCATGATAAGAACCTGATGTTCAAAAATTTTTTGCCTCTTCTTAAGAACCATTTTCTACTTAAGAACCCGAGCCCGGAAAAATTTCCCAGGAAATTTGAGAGCAGCACAAAGGCCTGGCCAGTTTCCTGCCATTCCCCCTTTAATCCCGGCCATCTCAGGCTTTTCTGGGCTCCTCCTCGCTGCCTCAGATTCCCTCTTTTTTTTTTAAGCTTTAAAGTTTTGGATTTTTTTTATTCCCCTCACCTCACCTTCCTCCTTCCACAGCGACTGTCCTCCTCCTCTTCTTCTTCCTCCTCCTCCTCCCACCCAAATTCTGAGCTTTTATTTCTTTCTTAATGGGTTTGCACACATTATTTGCTTTTACATTGATTCCTATGCTTCTACTTACAAACTTTTCTACTTAAGAACCTGGTCACGGAACGAATTAAATTCGTAAGTAGAGGTACCACCGTACTATATTTCCATCTACTCCTTTCCACTGCATCCCATTTCACTTCCTCCTAATTTTCCATTATTTGACTCTTCATTCAATATTCCTTAGTCACTGAACAACACATGCTCAGCTCTGATTGCAGCATTTGCAAGTACGTTCCCAAATATTTTTGGATTACCCTTTTGGCTGCGTAAACTATTGGGTTTCCTAATAGGAAATGCTTCCCTCATTTCAAACTATAGATTTCTGTGTACTATTTATATCCTTACATGACATCCTAGTCAGATTATTAAAATTTAAACTACCATTACATTAGCAATGCAACAAATAGTGAACAACAGGTAAAAACCTTTTAAGGTTAACCTAATGCAAGTACAGTGGTAACTCGTCTTATGAACGCCTCATATAACGAACTTTTCATGAGACGAACCCGGTGTCTAAGATTTTTTTGCCTCTACTTCTGAACTATTTTCACCTTATGAACCCAAGCCACCGCCGCTGGGATGCCCCATCTCCAGACTTCCACTGCCAGCCGAAGACTCCCCTCGCTGGGAAACCCCACCTCCGGATTTCTGTTGCCAGAAGTGCCCGCTTGTGCACTGCTGGGATTGCACGCTTGTGCACTGCTGGGATTCACCTGAGGTTCCCCTCGCTGGGAAACCACACCTCCGGACTTCCGTTGCCAGCAAAGTGCCTGTTTTTGCGCTGTTGCGATTTCCCTGAGGCTCCCCTCGCTGGGATTCCCTTCATTTTGAATTTGAATTTTTGCTTTGAATCCCAGTGAGGGGAGCCTCAGGGAAATCGCAACATCGCAAAAACACAGAAGTCCGGAGCAAGGGGAGCCTCAGGGGAATCCCAGCAGTGCAAAAACGGGTGCTTCACTGGCAACGGAAGTCCGGAGGTGGGTTTTCCCAGTGATGGGAGCCTCAGGGAAATCGCAACATCACAAAAACACTGAAGTCCGGGGTTTCCCAGCAAGGGGAACCTCAGGGGAATCCCAGCAGTGTAAAAACAGGCGCTTCACTGGCAACGGAAGTCCGGAGTTGGGGATTCCCAGCGAGGAGAGCCTCAGTGGAATCCCAGCAGCGCAAGAATGGGTGCTTCAGCTGGCAAGATAAGTCTGCAGGTGGGGATTCCCAGCGGCGTAAGGCGAAAGGGGTGAGTTTTGGGATTGCACGCATTATTCGCTTTTACATTGATTCCTATGGGAAACATTGTTTCATCTTATGAACTTTTCACCTTACGAACCTCGTCATGGAACGAATTGTTTGTAAGACAAGGTACCACTGTATATAAGCAGTTTAGCAGAAAACATTTGAGTATTTCCTTTGTATTATTTTAAATTAATACTGTTACCTATGTACTGCATCACAATTGCCAGTATTACCTAGATAAAACACTGATACACAGTATGCATTCTATTACTTTATTGGTATATAATTGTATACACAATTATATACCAATAAACCCATCATCAATGCCTTTCTCCATTAGAGCTCAGGAAGAGATAAAAAATCTCTAACACAGGAATAAAAATAATTTAGAAATTATAATATTATTATTTCAGTTACCAACCAATTAAAAATTCCTCACCAAAAATAACAGTTTCCCAGCATAGTTACCACAAAGAAGCTGATTTAAATAACTGGATGCAAAAGAAAATAAAGCATTCCATTTGTTTCAGCCTTAACAATAGTTATAGAGTTAGTCAGGTTTTTTTCCACAAAAGAGCTGACTTTTATTTGAAAACATCTTAAGTGCCTGCTTTGTTTTTTCCTTTCAGCAAGATTCAAAAAGAAATGCACAATGAAATAAGCTTAACTTTACCTTGTTAAAGTCATTAAAGCCCATAAAATGGAAGCAATATCTAAATCCATATCCTAATTAAAACATTATGTAAATCCAAATAAATAAAGTTTATGAAAAATAAACAGCTGTCTGAGGCTGAAAAAATATATTATTTGCAAACAGTCCTTTAGACAATGCTGTGACATTACATTAAAAAAATCATGATTTAACTAGGTTTAGGTAGTAACTTCTAGCAAGATTGTTTTTTTAAAAAACTTACTGGTTCTAAAGACATATTTGCTTCAACACACCCAGGTGTATGTGCTGCAGAAATTTTTACCTAGTTGTTGCAGTGGCCAAAGTTCAAATATTAACTAAGCAAACATTTCCTGGTTTGCCTACGCTTGCAGCATTACCTACTTACACCTATGAAAGAAGATCAACAATCCTCCACCCCCCACAAAAGTTATTATCCCTTTGTACTTAATGGTACAGTTCACCTAAGAAACTGTCAGCAACTTTATGGTACTGACCATTACCCTTTTCAAAAAATACTTTTTTACAAAATTAATAATGTTCATTGTCAGTAAGGAACCTGCTATTTATACTTCTCAGATCTTTTCCCATCTCTTTTCCTAGAAAAAGAAAAGAAAAAGCTTAGACATATGCTTTGTATCTCTTGCCTTTTATGTCTATGAATTTGGGATCTGTGAATATAAAAGGATTATTAAAGAATTATTAAAAATATTTTTTTTTAAATGTTAATTCAACCAAAATGCTTGCCTAGTCTTTTTTGGTGCTGCCGCTTAACCCATATTAGTATAAAAAGAGTTATATTTGCAGTCTTTCCTATCGGTGCTGTGTGACCCAGTCATTGCAGTTGCTAAATCATGGCTTGCATTGTGTGCCAACACAGGCAAGCTTGGGCCTGCAGAGATGCTAAGGGCACCATCCTATATACAACATTAACAAGTGTTCTGAACAAAGTTTTGCCATGTGCTGCAAATGCATCCTATTGCTTCAAGGATGGAAAAGGACAAAGAAGGGTTTCTGTGCAGCTCTAAGGATCTCCCTCTCAGTTAATAGAGGTTGTACTGCAATAACATAAATCCAGATTCACAAATGCATGCTAACTTCAAATTTCTTCAGATAGAAATTTGGAAGTGGTTGCAACACTCTAATTTGGCTAAATTACTTGGTTTCATCAAAGATGTATTAGGTACAAAATGGTGACTCAGCTCATGCTTTGTCCAAAGCATTTGACAAATCCCAGTATAAGTTTATGTCCTGACCATGAATATCATTTGATTTAACAATGGAATATTTCATGGGAAAATACTATAATACTGCATTATTCACCTGTTTTAAATTGGTGCTAACTACCCAGAGTCATTGGGAGTTGGATGACATATATATCAATACATTATTTTTAATAATGTGCTCTTGATGCCCTCAAGATTTCCACAGCTAATTAAATCCAGATTAAAATAATCTGAGGGTTCTTTAAAAATAGGCATAATTACTATTAATTTGGTAATTAATAGTAATTCATTCTATTTTGGAACCAGTAACAAAAGAAATTTTTTAATGAATTTTTATTTTATGGTTCCTACTTGTCATGATACAAAATATTGTTGGAATTTGGAAGGCAGGGAGGGATTCTTTGGCTAGATAAAGATTGATAATTTTTGGAATTCAAAGGAATTCAAGGAAGCAGTACAATTTTGCTTGTGAAACATATTAGCATTGTAATATAAAGAATTTATTCTATGTGAGTTAGCACCTCTAACTCAAGAGTTACACAATTACTGGTTGGTTTCTGGGTACATTTAATGTATTGTTTTGTCACTTTTAAAGGTATCTGGACAGTTTTTGGATGAACTAACTCTGCCCATCTAATAAGATTAAAAACTGAGTGCTCAGGTTTGGTCCCCACTCTGGAAAACAAGGGTCTTTTCTGCTACCAAATCTCTGCTAGGGAACAGCATTCCAACATGGCTTTCTTCAGAGGTTTTTAGGCATGACTGAGAATTGAGTCTTCCTCAGCTGTAAATTATCATTATTTTGCATATGAGTTTTCTTGTTGTGATATCACTGGTTTTAAATTATTCATTACATTACTTTTAGGTAATATAATGAATAATTATAACATTATACAGTAGTTTGCTTCTGGTTGCTCCTATTTCAATATTTTCAATATTTATAGGTACAGGGTGATTGTCTTCTTTTTTTGAATGCTATGTGTGCAAAGAAGCCTGAATCATAAGTCATGTTTCCTGGCTTAAAATTATGGAAATACTAGACTTTGAATTTTTACAAAAAAATATAAATAAATAACATTTAGAACTATCCAAGTATATTTTTAGTTTTGCTCCACAAAAAAAAAAAAATTATTTTTTTTAAAAAAATGATTTTTACCTATCAGTGAAATAGTATCTACTAGTAAAACATATTACTTTTCTTTATTACCTATCAGGATATATTGATGTCACAATTTCCTGAATTCCATTAAGTATTTCGGAAGGAAAGGTCAAGACTAGACATATCAATAGACTAGGTCCCTGAAGGCAAGTACAGTACTGTACATTATTTTTATCATGACCAGATTAGCATGAATTGAATACCTACTATTCTATTTTCAGTTCAATGTACAACTAGCATCTACATATAGAAAGGATGTAGTGATTACTCACTACAGAAATATTAACAAAAGGAAATGCCATCAGTCCTGCCTTAGGCATGAAAGCCGGCTAGGTGACTTTGGGTCAGTTACTCACTTCTCAGCCCAACCCACCTCACGAGGTTATTTACTTATTTACTTACTTACTTACTTACTTACTTACTTACTTACTTACTTACTTACTTACTTACTTACTTACTTACTTACTTATTTATTGAGTTATTTATTGAGTTATTTATAAAAATAATAAAAGCAGGATAAAAAAAGCACACTGAAATATCTTATGTAAATATGCTATGTTACATCATTGTTTGAAAACCCTTTTTCTGATTATTTTCATCTCTAAGCTAAATTCTCACTAGTATAGCAATAGCACTTAGTGTTCCCTCCATTTCCGCGGGGCATGCATTCTGAGACCGCCCGCGAAAGTCGAATTTCCGCGAAGTAGAGATGCAGAAGTAAATACACTATTTTTGGCTATGAACAGTATCACAAGCCATCCCTTAACACTTTAAACCCCTAAATTGCAATTTCCCATTCCCTTAGCAACCATTTAGAGTATTACTCACCATGTTTCTTTATTAAAGTTTATTTTTAAAAAAATTATTAAAAGTGGATCCAAAGACGGGCTACAAGAATGGTGGAAGGTCTTAAGCATAAAACGTATCAGGAAAGACTTAATGAACTCAATCTGTATAGTCTGGAGGACAGAAGGAAAAGGGGGGACATGATCGAAACATTTAAATATGTTAAAGGGTTAAATAAGGTTCAGGAGGGAAGTGTTTTTAATAGGAAAGTGAACACAAGAACAAGGGGACACAATCTGAAGTTAGTTGGGGGAAAGATCAAAAGCAACATGAGAAAATATTATTTCACTGAAAGAGTAGTAGGTCATTGGAATAAACTTCCAGCAGACGTGGTTGGTAAATCCACAGTAACTGAATTTAAACATGCCTGGGATAAACATATATCCATTGTAAGATAAAATACAGGAAATAGTATAAGGGCAGAGTAGATGGACCATGAGGTCTTTTTCTGCCGTCAGTCTTCTATGTTTCTATGTTTCTATGGATGAAAGTTTGGTGATGACATATGACGTCATCGGGCAGGAAAAACCGTGGTATAGTTTTTTAATTACCGTATTTTCCGGCGTATAAGACGACTTTTTGACCCCTGAAAATCTTTCCCAAAGTGGGGGGTCGTCTTGTACGCCGGATACTGATTCCATAGCACCGTTCCCCGTAGGCTGCGCCCGCACAGACCAAAATACCGCCCCATGCGCCCTTTTCCATGGGCACGCAGTCTCCATCCCCCTGCCAGCCCATGGGGGTCGGGGGCGGGTAGGCGCCGACAGTAGAAGGTGCTGCCCCCGCCCGATCCGCTCCCTCGCCTCCTCTTCCGCCAAAAGAAACGCGCCAAGCCTCGCATTGCTCCACCCTGCTTCGTCCTGCCTGTAATCCTCCGTTGTGTTTTCGGGGGGGGGGGGGGAAGCGGCTGGAAAATCCTGTGCTTTCCGTGATAGCAGCGTGCCTTTTAAACACGCTGTTTCCTGGACCTCTTTCCTGGGGGGGGGGGAGGGGAGTGGCCTCCTCCCCCACCCACCCAGGAAAATGTTGCAAGAAAGCAGCGTGTTTAAAAGGCGCGCTGCTTTCACGGAAAGCAAACCCGGCTTTCCTGGCCAGCACAGGGCTTTCCCACCGCTTCCACCCGAAAACACAACGGAGGTCCAGGATGACAGGCGAAGCGGGGTGGAGCAATGCGAGGCTCAAGCTGGTACCGGAAGACCTCCGTTGTGTTTTCTGCTGGGGGTGGGGGGCAGGAGGACCTTCATGGCTTTTCCGGGCAGCTGGCTTGAGCCTTGTGCATGTCAGCAAAGCCGGAGACGTGGAGAGAAAGGAAAGAGAGGGAGGGATAGAGGAGAGGAAAGAAGGAGGGAGGGAGGGAAGGGAGAGAAAAATGAACGAGAGGGAGAGAGAAAGGGAGGAAGAGAGGAAGGAATGAAGAGATAAATATAAAGGGAGAGAGGGAGGGGAAGGAAGGAAAAGAAAAAGATAAAAAAGTGGAAGGAAGAGAGAAGGAAAGAAAGGGAGAGAGAAAGAGAGAAGACAGGAAGGAAGAGAGAGTGAGAGAGGGAAAGAAAGAAAGAGTGAGAGAGGAGAGAGGAAGGAAGAGAGAGAGAGTGAGAGAGAGGAAGAAAGCAAGAGAGAGAAAGGAGTGGAAGGAAGAGAGAGGGAGAGAGAAATGATAGAAAAAAGGGGGGAAGAGAAATGAGAAAATGATTGAGGCAGAGAATGACAGGAAAGAGAGAGAAGGATTTAGGGGTAGTGATTTCTGACAGTCTCAAAATGGGTGAGCAGTGTGGTCGGGCAGTAGGAAAGGCAAGTAGGATGCTTGGCTGCATAGCTAGAGGTATAACAAGCAGGAAGAGGGAGATTGTGATCCCCTTATATAGAGCGCTGGTGAGACCACATTTGGAGTACTGTGTTCAGTTCTGGAGACCTCACCTACAAAAAGATATTGACAAAATTGAACGGGTCCAAAGACGGGCTACAAGAATGGTGGAAGGTCTGAAGTATAAAACGTATCAGGAAAGACTTAATGAACTCAATCTGTATAGTCTGGAAGACAGAAGGAAAAGGGGGGACATGATCGAAACATTTAAATATGTTAAAGGGTTAAATAGGGTTCAGGAGGGAAGTGTTTTTAACAGGAAAGTGAACACAAGAACAAGGGGACACAATCTGAAGTTAGTTGGGGGAAAGATCAAAGGCAACATGAGAAAGTATTATTTTACTGAAAGAGTAGTAGATCCTTGGAACAAACTTCCAGCAGACGTGGTTGGTAAATCCACAGTAACCGAATTTAAACATGCCTGGGATAAACATATATCCATTGTAAGATAAAATACAGGAAATAGTAAAAGGGCAGACTAGATGGACCATGGGGTCTTTTTCTGCCGTCAGTCTTCTATGTTTCTATGTTTCTATGTTTCTAAATAGAGAGAGAAGTGACTCTTGATTTAAAGCATATGGTAAAAGCACTTAAATAATAACAGAGAAAAAAAAACCCAGCCCTCACCTGTTTTTATTAATAGTTATGTTTTTGGATTTGCTGGTTGTTTTAGTTTTAATAGTAATAGTTTGGTTTGGTTTTATTATTAATTTATTTTAATAAAAAAGTAGAGATTTTTTATTATTTATTTATTTATTTATTTATTTATTTATTTATTTATTTATTTATTTATTTATTTATTTATTTATTTATTTATACTTCTATGCTGCCCAGTCCCAAGGGGACTGCCGCTCAGACACTATACTTTTCCGCCGCTTCTTTCTTCTCCGCCTCGCCTCCGCTACTCCCGCTGCCACCTTTGCTCTCCCTGCCGGGGGTAGTCTTATACGGTGAGTATATCTCAAATTCTATATTTTAACTGGAAAAGTTAGGGGGTCGTCTTATACACCCAGTCGTCTTATACGCCGGAAAATACGGTAATATTTTTGAAAAATCGTGGTATAGACTTTTCGTGAAGTTCGAACCCGTGAAAATCGAGGGAACACTGTACACCATTTCACAGCCTTCTCTAAGTGATTTACAGAGAGCATATTGCTGCCAATAATCTGGGTCCTCACTTTACCGACCTTGGAAAGATGGAAGGTTGAGTCAACCTTGAGTCACTCAGAATCAAACTGCCGAACTGTTGGTTGCCAGGAGTAAGCAAAAGTAGCCTGCAGTACTGCACTCTAACCATTGCACCACCATGGCTCTTAATATAGATATAATAAATAAAGTTAACCAACAACTTTAATGAAGAATGAATAAATAATAAATAAAGTTAACCAACAACTTTAATGAAGAATGAATGCTTACCTTGACAAAGTTATCAGGAAACATGCCCCTTTTCCCATTTAATTCTCCTTCTAGCCATCCTTCCTCTTCAAGCTTTTTCACATTCCTTATGATTTCACCAACTCGAATGGTTAGCTCATCATCATGTACAGCATCATAATTATATTCCACAACATATTCAACTGAGGTAAGGAAAGAAAAAGTCAGTTTAGTTGAAAATAAAAATGTAAAAGAAAATAATTTACATTTTAGAAAATATAAAGTGAAAATGAACACAGGGCTTTCAGAAGAGCTACACAAAGTATTCAATAAGGTTGCTTTGCAAAGTATATTAGCACAGCAAAACATTCCTTGAAGTTAAAACAATCTTATCTTCTGAGAGTCAAGTGACTGCTTTGAAATGGCATGTGTATATACAGGTACCATGTATACAAAGATCATTCATAAAATGAAATGATTGTGTACACATAAGATAACCTGGGGACAACTGCAAACCTACCAAAGAACTTGGCTACCCTAACTTTTCAAGAATGGATTCTTTAATTTATGCTATTGCAATCAAGCAGGTATAAGCAAAAGAAGTTCTTCAGTCATTCAAAATCCTTTTGATTTTTTTTAATGACTGAAAACTTTCATCTCAGCCCTATCATAAAGGTTTAAAATTCCTAATATAAAAAAGTGTTACTGAATCAATTCCTTAATATATCACCACATAAACTGCTTGTTAATTAGCTGGCAAACCAACAGAAAATAGGTTCAATCTGAATTTTTTTCTGACTGTCAGGAACAAATTATTATTATTATTATGGCTTGTCACCCAGCCAGTCAAGAGTTTAGACTGGATTTGGCATCCCACCTATCAAGTCCTTCCCAAGGACCCAAAGTAGGTAGATGTTGTTGCTTCATGGTGTTAAAGGTATTATTGCAGGATGGAAGCTGTCCCCAATAAAGCTTACCTTTTACAATTAACATATTGTCATTTTGTTAATGCCAACTGTCTTTATATGGTGCTCTAGTTATTTTGGAACTGGGCATTACTTATATGAACAAGGTTGGATCAAGTAATTAGAAATAGAAAATAGAAAAATGTGATTATGTCAGCCAGGGTGTTGTCCAGTGTACAGTGCAGAGGAGGCCACAAATTATTGGTGTCAGATAACTTAGAAAATTGAAAAACTAGATATGCCAGGAAGAGTTGACTTAGAGAGCGTATGTAGTGAGACTATAATATCAATATAAGGAATTTATTTGGTACTTTTATGAGAGAACTTGAGGAACAAGGGGAGGCACAAGAAACACTATGAAGATTGAAGAGAAAAAAAATCCCCAAATTAAAAAAAAAGATTAATGTGATTTTTATAATAAGTGATAGCAATAGGAAAGATGGGGGATAAATGCTTTCAATAGTAAGTACAATGATGGAACAGTAATTTGCAAAATTACCATATTTTTTGGAGTATAAGACATACCAGAGCACAAGACGAACCTTAGTTTTGGGGGAGGAAAATAGGGGGGGAAATCAGACCTTGTAGGCTGGTAAGAGCTGGGAACATCATTAGTACCTCATTAGGGCTGAAAGGAAACATTCAGAGCAAGTAGAGCAATTTTTTTTAAAGCCTGCAAAGACTTAGGGATTGGAAAACATTCTTTGCAGAAAGAGCCTGCAAGGTAAAAGCTGGGAAGATTGTTAGCATCTAGTTAGGGCTGGAAAAAAAAGCTTCGAAAAAAGCTACATTCAGAGTATAAGACGCTCCCAAATTTTCAGCCTCTTTTAGGGAGGAAAAAAGTGCGTCTTATACTTCAAAAAATGTAAGGAATAGGGAAAGCTACCTCAATTAAAAATGTCAATTAACAGACAAAAGTAACAAAATAAAAACAAAAATGAGGTCTTTTTAAGAAGATGAGCAAAATTACCAGAAAAATTACCATTTATGACATAAGAGTAGTCAAGAAAGAATTTTCATAATGTTAAATGAAGTTAAGAAAGATAGTGCAAACACCTTGTAATGGAAATAAGAGACCATTTATCAAATACCAAATCACCAGGTGCAAGTAAAATGCCCCTTCATCGACTTAAATCTGCAGAAGAGAAAACAGTTGGACATAAACAGTTCTGTGTGAACAAATATGGAACAAAACTATGAGATCTAGAGTATGGGGCAAACATGAATATTGTCCTCATATCTGTAAATTACAGAGCAAATATAAAATTTGCAGGATTGAAAAATGAACAAAACTGGAGATAGAAACTCTTATAGACAACTCTATTAGCTAAAATAAAAAATTCCTAAAAGAGTTCATTATGGAAATAAAAATAAAAATGAAAAAGAAAAGTTAATATTTCAAATCAAAAAATTAAAATGACCATTTAACATTATTAAAATTAACATTGATATGTTAAAATTAACATGTTAAGTGTTAAGTTTAAGATGAAGCAATGGATATGAGTGATCCCTCTATTATCGCGAGGGTTCCGTTCCAAGACCCCTCGCGATAATCGATTTTTCGGGATATAGGGTTGCGGAAGTAAAAACACCATCTGCGCATGCGCGCCCTTTTTTCTATGGCCGCGCATGCGTAGATGGTGGAGTTTGCGTGGGCGGCGGGGAAGACCCAGGGAAGGTTCCTTCGTCCGCCTAGCAGCTGATCTGCTCGGCATTTCCCTGGGTCTTCCCCCGCCGCCCACAGAAAGGGGAAACCCGGATCTTCGGCTCCTCGCTTCCTTACGCCAAACGCAAGCACGCGCACCCTTCGCTACAGAGGGAGAGGGGGGTCCCTCAGCCATTCTCCCTCCTCCCTCTTTTCCTTCTGCACAAAGCCACTCCCAGAAGCAGCTCAAAAAATACGCGTTTGGCGTAAGGAAGCGAGGAGCCGAAGATCCGGGTTTCCCCTTTCCGTGGGCGGCGGGGGAAGACCCAGGGAAGGTTCCTTCGTTCGCCTAGCAGCTGCAGGAGGAGCCGAAGATCCGGGTTTCCCCGCTGCCCACGGAAAGGGGAAACCCGGATCTTCGGCTCCTCGCTGGTGCTGCGCTGCAAGAGGGGGAGAGATAGAGAAAGAGAGAGAAGGAAAGAAAGAGATGAGAGAGGGAGGAAGAGAGTGTGAGAGAGGAAGAAGCAAGATAGAGAAGAGAGAGAGAAAGAAAGATGAGAAAGGAAGGAAGAGAGTGACGTCATCGGGTGGAAAAATCGCGATATAGCGTTTAGCGAAGCTCGACATCGCGAAACTCGAGGGATCACTGTAGTTTTGTTTTCTTGAACTCAAGTATAAAAGTATAAAAATTGGCAATGTGCTGCTACAGGAGTATAAGAGAGATTGAGATGCAGTTTATAGAAGATACAGAGGTACTTCTCTTTCTTGGAAGAATACTTCAATAACAATGAAGTTCAGGATAATTAATGTGATGATTTACCTATGTTAATGTACATCTGTGAACTGTAGCTCTGAGAAAAAATGAGAGAAAGTATATAGAAGCCTGATAGATTTGGTGGAACCATCAATATTTGACCGCTGATTGTTCCATTGAAGTGATTAGAAATCCATATAATTTTACAAAGTGGTGAGAAAAGAAGATGGATTGGGAAGAAATGACTATAGTTGTTAATGCTGTTGGGAGTAAAAGAAGAGGAAGTCAATAAATATGTTTTTGGACACAAATATTCTTGGAAGAGCTATAGACTGACAGTGGAATTTTCTTATATAATCATCAGAGATCACCAACTCAACAGCCCCAACTATTCACCAGATTTTTATACTGAATATACTAGTAAAGGGACTTTTCTGTCATATATTTTAAGAAATTTTAATTTTAGGGAAAGGTATACAGTGGTATCTTTACTTAAGAACTTAATTCGTTCCATGATCAGGGCCTTAAGTAGAAAAGTTCTTAAGAAGAAGCAATTTTTCTCATAGGAATCAATGTAAAAGCAAATAATGCGTGCAAACTCATTAGGAAAAAAATAAAATCTTGGAATATGGGTGGGAGGAGGAGGAAGAAGAAAAGGAGGAGAATCGCTGCTGAAGGAAGATGAAGTGAGGGGAATCAAAAAAATCCAAAACTTTAAGGCTTAAAAAACAAAAAAAGAGGGACTCTGAGGCGGAACATGTGCCTCCAGTACACGGGGCGCGAGGCTCCCTCAATTACACTGCACCGGAGAGAGAAACCCTGGCCGGTGAGAGGGGGAAACCTCTCACTCATTTGACTGAAAGGTGGCTGCTGTTGCTACCTGCTGCCTCTTCCTTCCCATGCTGAAGGCTCCCCTCTCCTCTGGCTCGCTCGCTTTGTAGCCAGCGCCTTTCCTTCGCTGTGGTGACTCCTCAATTTAGCTGAAGCTAAGTTGATCCAGCTGGAGCGAAGCGCCCCCTTTTGCCTTTCTGTGTCTAGATGCTCCGGGAGGCAACCTCGCGCCGGGTGTATGGGAGGCAACCCGAGGGAGTCACCACAGTGAAGTGGTTTATTCCCTCTCCAAGCACCCAGAGAAAGGAAAATGCTTCCTTTGCTCTGGACTGCCAAAGCCTCCTTAAGTGCCACCGAAAGGCTTCTCTGGCAGCCCAGAAAAGACCGAGATGGCTGGGATTAAAGGGGGAATGGCACGAAACTGGCCGGGCCTTTGTGCCACTTTCAAATTTCCTGGGAAATTTTTCCGGGCTCGGGTCCTTAAGTAGAAAATGATTCTTAAGAAGAGGCAAAAAAATCTTGAACATCCAGTTCTTATCTAGAAAAGTTCTTAAGTAGAGGTGTTCTTAGGTAGAGGTTCCACTGTATCTTTAAAAGTAAATATTGGCTTCTTTCTTCTTTTTAGCATTTGTTTATCAGGATAGCCATTACCAAAATCTAACATACTTTTCTAAGATGCTTCATTAGAAAATGAATGTAGGCAGGCCCTCCTGATATGAAGAATGAATGAAGATATAAGAATGAACTCATTAAAGCTTCTTTGAGCGTATTAATTACATTTATAACAGAATAACTCAAGTTCAAACTGAGGGAAGTTACGTCAAGCCAAACCAATCACTTTACAAGAGAATGTATACTATAAATTATTTTATAAGAAAGAAGAAATAAAAGGCCGATCTTGACTTTCTTAAAAATATATTCTGGCCTAGCAACTTTGAAAGGAAAACCAGAATCACTTTATATGAAGTGGGAAGCTCTATACATTTACTAAAGAAATAAATTCAATTTCAGTTTTAACATTTAAAATTTCTAAATTCATTCTATTTATATATCAGAAATGAGAGATTAAGAAAACAATTCAGCAATGTTTGATTACCTTCCTTAATTATCTAGATACTGTAAAGCAGGGGTGGGCAATTAATTTTGCCATGGTGCCGCATGAGGAATTGGGATGGTTTTAGAGGATCGGATTAATATAATTAACTCAGTTCTACGCAATACTGTAAAGACCCAGATCCTGGCCTGACCTAAACACCCAGACCCACTCTATAGACCCCACCACCACCACAGTCACTGCGCTGAAGTGTTTGCATGGTTTCTGTGCTCGGCTGCACTCGGTAGGAGGTCGGGGTCCACTCCAGCGCAAGGATGAAAGAGATCATCGTGTCTGCTGGGACTCCTCGGGTTCCTGCTTTCCTCATGATTCATGAGAGGAGTCCCGGCAGACGTGGTAAACTCTTTCATACTCGCACTGGAGCAGACCCCAACCTCTGCAGACCGGTCACAGACATCGGACGGGCCACATGCAGGCCGCGGGCCGCCCCTTGCACAGGTCTGATCTAAAGGATGAATTATAACAGTTTAAAGAGAGCCAAATTGGTGTCTATGGAGTCTATGGAAAAAAAGCACCTTTGTGGTAGTTAAGGCATCAAACGAAAACCTGGAGAACATCGGTTCAGGTCTCACCTTAGGCCACAAAACCATCAAAGTGACATCAGACCCAGTCTCTCTCTCCTTCTCTCTCTCTCTTGTCACTAGGAAAGAGGCATTGCTTCCAACAAGTGACATCAGACCCAGTCTCTCTCTCCTTCTCTCTCTCTCTTGTCACTAGGAAAGAGGCATGGCTTCCAACAAGTGACATCAGACCTAGTCTCTCTCTCCTTCTCTCTCTCTCTTGTCACTAGGAAAGAGGCATGGCTTCCAACAAGCAACATCAATAGAGGCAAAAATGAAATGGGGCAAAAAGCACACTTAAAAATGTCTCACTTGGCAACATAAATTTTGTGCTCAATTGTGGTAATACATTGAGGACTACCTGTATAGTGAAATGGACTGAAAATGAAAGAAAAATATCTAAAGTCCTGATTTATCATAATTATTTGACAGTTTTCAAATTGATAAATACATATAACATATAACGGTGGGGTTCCAATTGTCTCACTTCACTATCAAATTGAATAATAACTTGTAGATCCCTGATTATAGTATTGGGGAGACTTAGTTAAACTTGTTATTTTCACCAATTTAATCTTTCATGCAAATCAGCTTTTTTCATAGCGAATATGCCAAACTATGTGGCAATTCCCTTCAAGAACTTCTATCACAGGCCTAAACTCTTAGGGCCAAGCTGGGAACTGAGGTTCTTTTACCCATTTAGGGATGCAACTCTGAAAACAGCAAATAATTACCGGTAAGTTCTAAATTAAGAGCATTATCCTGCAAATATCCAGAGAAAGTAATTTCTTGCTAAATTAAGATAATTAGGAAAAAGACACCATTTTGAAGAATAATTTAATTGTATATTTTCTCCAAACTTTCTTTCCAAAATTCTTTTGTCAATGGAAGAAGTTCAAATGTTCTATTTTGAGTTGGACATCCCTAACAACCACTGTATTTCAATTGCTTCAATTTTATCAACAAACCAATTCTAGCTAAATTTACAAATTCTATAAACACGTTTTCTAAGCCATAAATATTTGTCAGAAATATCACTAGATGGCACTAGTATTCATTGACCTCATTTTTGAAATGCCAAAATTTTGCAATATTTCTGTTGTGTGAATTCTTGTAAAAATTTCAGCCAAATTAGTTCTTTGTCTAAAATACTTTAAAAAAAATATTTTAGACAAAGTATTTTGGGTTATTTCTCCCATTCAAAATTATCAAAGGCACGTGTTTGAATCGCTAATACCTGCTAAAATCCTTCCCATTCTATCAACAAGTACTTGAAAAAATCAAGCCTTTCTCTCCACTCACTTTCTGCTATTGAAGAAGGCATGCAAGGGGTGGGGAGCATTGGTTCTTAATAATGTGTGCATATCCCTACCTTTATGGAAGTCTGTTACGTGTAAATTATTGTACAAAACTCATTTTTTCTTCTCCTTCATAAGCAAAGCCTTATTTCTAAAATTTAGGAACTGTTTGGGGAAACTTTTTTTAACTGAAAAAAGGTGTACTTCTGTATTGTAATAGCTTTCACTGCATTGTAATATATCTAGAAGGAATTTCGCCATATTATTTTAAAAGATGTATACTGAATATTGGAAAGGTTCTGAGAGATATGCTATGACTACTCTTCTTTATATTATATTGGTGCTGAGTATCACATTGCAAAATATCCTTTACTGTAGTGTTAACTCTTGTGCTGTAACTCCTCCAAATGATCCTAAAGTTATCTACTCTAGCCCCTGATCTCTGCATTTCTAGTACTGCTTTTTTATTGTACTCAAAATCTATCAGTGCAGAGAAAAATTGTATTTTTTTTTAGTTCTGAGATATATTGCATATAATTTCTTAGGAAATGAAAAAAGCCACAGCATTGGTGTGGGCCTATTGATATAACATTTGCCAGTAGGAAAATGTTTCAAAATATTGTCCTGTGCAAGTTTGGAACCCAACACTGTGCTTACAGAGAAAGGCCAAGAAGAAAGTTAGGTACAACTTTATCATAAATACATGAGACTTCACTACTGACTTCTATAAACTTTGTACAGTGGTAAAACAAAAGTTATCGGCAGGTACTTCTGTTCCAAATCATAGCCTTAGAACTATCCTGCCTATGAAGTCAATAATCAAGAGTTAATTTTAGTTGCCTTTGAGCATCTGCCATTTTTCTACCACATAAAAGGCCACAAAAACATTTACTGCATAGGCAACTGTTTTCTGTTCAAGTAATAAGCAGTTTAAGAAGAAAGAAGGAAGCTTTCAGGAATTTTATATAAACATGGAATTTTTATACTTAAAGGACAGAAACACAATTTTAAAAAAGCAACCGAAGTTTATTGCTAAAACTTGAATGATAATACTGAATACTAATGCTATAGTAATCAATATCTGATTATAGCTCAAGCATATTAATTATACTGGTATTCAAATGTTCTTAATTAATATGCACTATGTTATACTATTTTGTAAAATGTTGTCAAAATAAAACTCATTTGAATTATCTAGTAGAAAAGCCGTCAATAGAGCTGAAGCCCCATTACACTGAATTTGAATTTTTCATAAAATTATGCTATTGGAACAATCTAGATTAAGTCAAAGTCTGGAAATCATGGTAGGAAGCAGCAGTATGGGCACAGATGTGAAGTGATAATATTAATAATTATTTAAAACCAAGAATTAGAACAAATCCATGATTTTGAGAGGAAATTGTACAAACAAAAGTTTGATGCATGGAAATTCCTCCCAATTACATTAATTGAAGTGATTATTTTCTCACTGGCAGTAACAGCAGGAAGGTATTTCTCACATAGAGTTAGCGCCACCTTTGAGATTATATGAAATAATTTTGCCCAAGAAACTTACTTGAAAAAGTGCCTGTCAATCTGTAGCTCTCTCTTTTTCAAGCTCTGCTCCACCCTATTCCAAAATTACTGTTAATACTGCAGTGCATACTATTTGTATTTACTCAGAAGCAATTTCCACTGTTCCCTGTCTGAACTGCCCTCTAGATAATATGTGAGCCTTTTATACTTCTAATGTGTATCCCAAGGCTGAAATATTTAATTGTGAATCAGCTATTAAATTTCCACAACATAAATTGAAGTATATAATTTACTTGTTGAAATTATTAATAGCCTGAAATATGTCTCCTAAGATTGCCAAGTAATGCTCCAGGTTGAAATGTGCTTGCCTACACATCCCAAAATGATTCCAGACTCACTGTTACTTCGACATATAAACATTTATAGACAGACAACAAAACAGTTTGGCTATGTTTGGCCAGGGAGGCTGATCCTGTTTAGAATGACAGCAGCAGTCATTGTATGCAAAATTATCACCAATGTTTAAAGACCTTACCTACAATATAGCATGTCAGGTTTCTCCAGAAAAAGAATTAAGACATTGATCCAATTATCAATACTAGGATGCCGAAGACATGACTTTTGCTACATCCAGTGCACAAAACTGTACTTAGTTTTTTTAGAGTAAACTAGTAATTTCAAAAAACAAACAAAAATAACCAGTTCAAACTTTTTGTTTTTAAGATTTATCACTGTACATAAACATCAATACATATTATAAATAAGAGATTACTACATATATAAGATCTAGCAGTATATTGAAAAAGGAGATGTAGTTTATAGTTTGAAACAAGTCAATCATTGACTGTAGATAAGACTGTACATGATTTATTCTGTTTGGGTATGAAATTTATGTGACAACTGTAATATACTACTCCTTTCATTTGAATATCTACAGGCAATGCTTCAAATGTATTTATTTTATCATTTATTTATTGGATTTGTATGCCGCCCCTCTCTAGAGACTTGGGGTGGCTAACAGCAACAATAAAACAGTGTACAATAGTAATTCAATACTAAGAACGATTAAAAACCCATTAATATAAAAACCAAACATACATACATACATACCATGCATAGAATTGTAAAGGCCTAGGTGGAAAGAGGATCTCAATTCCCCCATGCCTGACGGCAGAGGTGGGTTTTAAGTAGCTTACGAAAGGCAAGGAGGGTGGGGGCGACTCTAATCTCTGGGGGCAGTTGGTTCCAGAGGGCCGGGGCCACCACAGAGAAGGCTCTTCCCCTGGGTCCCGCCAAGCGACATTGTTCGGTTGACGGGACCCGGAGAAGATCCACTCTGTGGGACCTAACTGGACACTGGGATTCGTGCAACAGAAGGCGGTCCCTGAGATAATCTGGTCCGGTGCCATGAAGGGCTTTATAGGTCATAACCAACACTTTGAATTGTGACCGGAAACTGATCGGCAACCAATGCAGACTGTGGAGTGTTGGTGTAATATGGGCATATTTGGGAAAGCCCATGATTGCTCTCGCAGCTGCATTCTATTTATATAATAATACCACAGAATCTAGCAGGATTTCAGTACATCATGTAACAGATCACTCCTCTTAGGTATACAAATAAATACTGTATTTTTGGACTATAAAATGCACTGGTGTATAAGATACACCACGATTTCAAAGAGGTAAGTAAGAAAAAAAGTTTTTGTCCTCCCTGGCCCCAGGAGCACTCTGCAGGCCTCACAAACCCTCTGTGCACCCTGTTTTTTTGCAAAAACAGACCTGTTTTCCACCTGTTTCTTGTAAAATTGGGGTTTGGGAGGCCTGTAGAGAGTCCCTGGGGGCTGGGGGAAGGCAAAGACATCTTTTTTTTGCAAAAAATGACACATTTTTCATCCATTTTGTGGGGAAATGGTGTGGGCAGAGGGTCTGGGAAGCCTGCAGAGAGCTCCTGGGGGCCGGCAAAACCACCCCCATTTCCCCCCCATTTTTTTTTTTTAAATGGTGTGGGCAGAGGATTTGGGAAGCCTGCAGAGATCTTCTGGGGGCCTGGGTAAGGAAAAAATGCCCCCGTTTTAGCAAAATATGACCCACTGTCTTCCCCCAGCCCCCAGGAGCTCTCTGCAGGCCTCCCAAACCCTCTGTGCACCCCATTTTTGTAAAAATGAGATGTGGGGCGGGGCTTTGAGGCCAAAAATTGTTGTATTCAGTGTATAAGACACACCTACATTTCCACCCTCTTTTTTGGGGGGGGGGTTTAATGTGCATCTTATACTTTATAAATACAGTAATAAAAATCTGAAATTGTGCAAGAGTATGAAAATATTGTGATTTCTTCATTCTTCCTTATATATAAAACTACAAACAGCTGAGATTTCTGCCATTAAAAAGGTTAATGTTCATATATTTAATGTTGGAATGCTATGGATACTGTACAGGGTTTTATATTGATGACCCTTGCAGTAGCATAAATGGCAAGTTATTTGTTATATTCTATTTATTCAGTAACTGAAGCCATACATTTTCTATTTTGAAGGACTAGTTTCTTAACAATAAAAGGAGAACCTAGACTCCATTTCCATTGTCCAAACATTAATTTTCATGTAATAAATACACAGTTAAAAATAAGTCTGGACATCAGTACATATTTAACCTTGTCAATATCATATATGGTATTATTGTGCATATATGTATATCCTTAAAACAAAGCAAAAACTTATGTTTTAATAAGACATTATTCTCATTGCATCTCCAAAGACATGATTTACTCATTCCTCTTTTATATAAATATAATGGTCCTAAGATCTGCTGAAATTTTTGTTAAGCTATTAAGACAGTTTCCTTCTGTGACATTTCCTGTTCCCTATTCTTTAAAATTTGCTTATCAAATTAATGTACATTGTCTGTCTATTTGTAGGTCAGTCAGTCAAAAAACTAATTAATACTAAATATGGCCAAATCCAAATCACACGGTCCTCTTTTTTCTGTTTTCCAACTGAAATTAATGAACACATTCATTTTTATATTAATTTTCTCCCCACAAAATGCAGTTATACAATATACTAATAGTGTGTGTGTGTGTGTGTGTGTGTGTGTGTGTGTGTGTGTATTAGTGCATGCTAATGTATTTCGTGGAAACCAGTTAATATTACTGCAAGGCAATTACCAACCTGCCCAAGGATCTTGTTTTGTATCAACTCTCTAGAAACTTCAGAAACTACATAAATATCAAGTTTCTGATATTACTTTATGTTTATGTTTTAAAAAACATTAAAAAATTTCAAAGTTTGAATGAGAATATTTAAAATAAGATTCAGAAATTCTAGCATCTCACTATTCTATTCTTATTTTTACTATTACTAATTTATATTATTCTATTTTGTATTTCCTGATGAAGACACCACATCACTGAATGCTTAACTTGGTAGCTTTAAAAGGGAGCTCTACCCTGATAAAGAAACATGGGAGAATAGGAGATAAAAGCATGTACAGAAACAGGAAAAGCAGGAAATGAATGTATATAGGGAAGAAATGTTTTTTTAAGTTTTAAAAACTTTCCTCTGAACTATAAGATGGCAGGGAAGTATATGACAAATTTACAACAAACCGAGACTATAGGAAAAATTCTGTCATCTGATTATTGGCCAAATACTGAAGTTCTTACTGTATTTTTGATCCTTTTGCTGTTTCTGAGCTGCAATCTTGATCCAAGCAGTGGTAACTGGATTCCATTTAGGCTAAATACCAAATATTCCCCAGATGGAGAAGGAAAATAACTGCACAGTAGCAATATGGATTTTATACCCCCACTAGTACAGACTTTTAAATTACATGTATTCTGTTTTTTAATATCTATTATGGGAATTTTGGCTAAAATTGTGATTGGTTTTGTACACTTCCCCCTTCTTATTATGTGAAGATTTTTTTTAAAAAATGCATTGTTCTATGCTGTATTTGGATATAATAATGTTAAGCTTCAAGTTTCACTGACAATGAATATTAAATGGGTGACTGTTGTTATCCAATATAAGCGCATCTCTGAAATCTGAAACTGGCATGCCCTTACCCATTTTTTTCCCCAAAGTGTTCAATGGAATAGTAGGATTCCATGAAAACTGGAAGATTAGGGACAAAAAAATCATTAACATGTAAATAATTTTCTACCAGCAGAACTTTACAATGTTGTAAACATGGTTGCAGAACTTGCTAGATTAAAAAAATTCTCAGAAATAATTCTCATGATTATTTATACTTGAGCACTGCATTGTCCAATACTTAACAATGATACATGAAACTAATTGTAAAGATAGTTCAGGAACTGCAGCCTATACTGAATTGCAACTGTCTGTAATGTCCTATTAAGCCAATGCCTATACGCACTTGTCTGCATTTTTGAGATCAGAAATCCATTCTGACATTCTCTGTGAAGAAAGCAAGAAACAAGTCTAAACTCTGGTGACAACCTAGTTCTTGAACATTCTCTTGGATACCTTTCTTCAGGCACACCTTTTGACATTTTCAGAGGAAATTAAACTATTTTGCAAATCCAGTGTTTTGTTTCCTCATGTTCCATACTTCTATTTCATTGAAGTTTATTTCATAGATAGATAGATAGATAGATAGATAGATAGATAGATAGATAGATAGATAGATAGATAATAGAGATATAGATATGAATTTGGTATACATGTTAATAAATGATAGTTATTAGCATTGATAATGTCGTCTACTAGCCAGACTCTGACAGGATTGCCAATCCACATCCCCTCAGGAGAGATTCTATTGGTTCATTTACAATAGTAAAATTTTCTAGTGCAGAGGTGGCTAACCTTTTTGGCATGGAGTGCTCAAACAGAAATGCATGCCGGAGTACCGAAACCGGGAAGAGAGCAGCTGGGTGGTGTGCATACATGCAGCAGCCAGCTGCACTTCTGAGTTTCATCGTGCACATGCAGGGTGACCAGCTAATCATTGGGTCTGCAGGTTGACAGAACCTGGAAGAGTGTACATGGATGCACGCACATCATCGCTAGCTGCACTTCAGGTTCTGTCCTTCGCATGGGCATAGACCAGCTGGCCAGCATGTATGCACACAATGGAATCCAGAAGTGCAGCTGGTAACTGCGCACATGCCCACAGAGAGGGCTCTGCATGCCACCTCTGGAACATGTGCCATAGTTTCGCCATCACAGTTTTAGTCCATCCTTCTAATGGAAATAAAACAAGGTTTGATCCCTTTAAAATATGAAAAACATAGGACTACAATTCTTCCTCATGTCTCCTAATTAAAATTTCCAGATATCTGGAGGACATCCAGGTAAATAAAGGAGAGGAACTTTTTCTTCAGAAAAATCACTAGTCAACCCCTTCATTGTGGTAGCAGCTGAAGTGTGAAAGACTCAAAAGCTTCTTGGAAGAAAATGTTTTGAGACCTCCATCCTTCTGCCAGTAGTAGGATCAATCCTTAATATTTTAGGATTGACTTTGAATAAGATCAGTGACACAGAGAAACCTTACAGTGGGGAACCCATCTTTCTTCCTTAAAATCAATAATTGTAAAATATATACGGAATACTTGAAAGAAAAAATAGGTCACCACTAATCCCAAACCATCTATCCAAGTCTTTGCCATGGATTTTCCTTGTTGTTCTCTCAATTTTTATGTTTAACTGTACTGATACCTTTCTTATCAAATTTATCATTTCAGGAGGGCTTTCAAGATATTATGTAAAGTGAATAGTGTTTTTCATTTTATGTTCTATCAAAATAATGATCATATTGAAGAAAGTGTAATGGCCAGATGTTACTCAATTTCAAATAGGGCAGGATAAGTCAATTTTGAGACCAGACAAACAAGCCTAAGTGCATTTTGAAAACACTTCCACATCAGTATACGTATATTTACAGAATGTTTTCCGTGTTGGAAGCATACTGTATATATTCAACTCCATCTAATTATACAGGATATTATACAAGAATAATCACAATGGAGGATTTGGCTTAGCCATAAATGGATTGTAACACTAGGCAGGCCTACATCAGAATACTTTTGGATTGGAATTTTATTTTTTATTATTTATTTATTAGATTTCTATGCCACCCTTCTCGAGGCGACTCAGGGTGGTGTGATTGTTTATAGTTTGTGTATAAAAGTTATTGTTTAACTTCTGTCTTTGCAAACAATACATACAATAGCTCATCAAGAAATACACTGAATACATGAAAAACTAGCTAAAATATGTATTAAACAGGGAATAGTATATTTGCATGCAAAGAAAAAAAACTTCAAGAAACAGGATGTAACTACAAAGCATTTACACATTTAATACTACACATTTAATACTACTACTGCTGCACTAAATAAATATCAACAACATTTAACAACAACAACATTGCTTCAGCAATACCAATTTATAAACAATCACGTTTAAAGTAAAATCCACAGTCAACCACAAGTCATTCCTAACTGGGAATTTTAAAAAAACCCTTCAGGAAACATTATCAAATAACATTACATAATTTTTCCATAGAAAACAACTTTTAAAGTAGACCTGAAGCAATTGCTAATTAGCAACCAAAACAAGATTTAGGTTTTAGCAACCACTACCACTTCCTCCAATTATAACACTGTCAGTTTTTGTTCTATAGCAATAAATCAAGTACTTTGTTTTCAAAACAAAAATATCCAGATAGTACTTCCTTTTCCCCTTTATTTTAAAGAAACCGATACAAACCCCCCAATACATAAAAGCATCCGTTTTAGGCAAACAACTTATCATAACACTGATCTGCGTAACACAGAAGCAAGGCAAAAACCTACACAATGTCTGAACTGTAATCCAACAAAAATCTAGAGACTCCCAACCATAGCGCCTTGCAAAACAGCAACAGATTTTCACTAGTCCAAACATGTTTTCCACCCGAAACAAAAAACCAAGCCATAATATTAAAAAGCACGCTCACCTGAATAAATGAGAGTTTGCTTTCCCATCACTTTCCAACGTAAATAAAATCAATAGCAAGTCAGTAAGGGTATAAAAGTTCCTACATACTTTCTAAATATAGGGGGGGAAAGTTTAGAGGAACCAGGAAGTCAACTGGTGTTCCCTAGCCTTAATTTGGGAGGAAGCCCATTCAGACTTCCTGCCCCGTATCCTACCTGTTCGCATAATTATGACTAATTGGGATACTCTGGAGTCTTCCAGGATGAGAAAATATGCGCCTCCGCCAGCGTTTGCGCCCAGGGACTAGTAGAAACCTTTGATGCTGGAGGAGGGGTGGACCGCAAAGGGGGGGAAAAGCCACTTTTCCCCATCCTGTTTGGGTCTGGCTTGGGGAAGAGGGCGAAACCAGCCAAGACTGCTTAACGGAGGGTGGGGGGAGAGGGAAGAGTCCAGCGTAACACTTTATGGGGCGCCGGGAGGGGTTCCTGTAGTGTGTCCCCCACCCGCCCCCAGCCAGCCCGGAGTGGAGGCTGCGGAGGTGGAGGAGCGGGGGGGGGGGCAGGTTGTGTTCCGCTAACGAGGCGGACTTCTGGGGCGGCCCAAAGGCCAGGAAGGGAAGGTCATTCCAGCGGCGTAATGGAGCGAAGGCTCCCTCCTCTCCCGCCTTACCCATGCTGCGCGAATCCGGCTGGGCTGCAACCCCCCCGCCGCCGCTCCTCTCTCAGCCTCCGGGGGCCTCACGCTTGTAGCAGCCGCCAAGCTCAGGCCGGACTCGGCAGCTCCCCCATCGGCAGTCGCACGGCACGACCTGGGCAGGAGGAGTCGGGCTCGCTCCGTGGTGGTGGTAGTGGTGGCGGCGGCAGCGTTCCGCAGTCTGGTCCAGGTCCACTCGTGCTTCCTCTTCCTTGCGTACTGCCCGCCCGCCAGACACGGGAATGGGGGCCGGCCTGGGGGCGACAAATCCCGCGAGACCTCGGCGGGCCCGCTCCCCGTCCCCTCCCGTAGCGCCGGGCAGAGCTGCCAGCTGCCTGCGGTTGCCAGGTGCGGGCGGTGCTGGTTGCTCCTTCCTTTCGAGAACCCGTGCCGCCTCCGCGAGGAGGGACAGGAAACCGTCCTTGGCGCGCTCGGTATGTCCCGGCCTTTCCATAAGGAGCCCGTTCGGTGTTAAATGGAAAGCAACACGAGGAAGGGGAGGTGCAGGCGCCATTCGCCGCTGATCCTAGTTTGTACCCAGTCTTTCTTGCAGCACGTTAACTTCAACATAACTTTGGAAAGAGTCTGTCAGGCAAGAGGAGTCTGTTTTGAGAGGCTGTTACATAGCCACCCTCCAGCGAAACGTCAGCAGTTTTATGAGACCGTCCCACCTGCTTGGGAGGATAAGAGCTGAGAGATATAACATTTATTTATTATTTGTTGATTACATTAACTCCAACTCCCCAAGGACTCTGGGCGGCGCCAACATCTAAAAAGACAATTTAAAACAACGTAAAACTCAGCCATGCAACCTTCTTGTAGCCGGATCTGGAGATGTATTGTTTGATCAATGGCCCCAGGCCTGCCGGCAGAGCCAGGTCTTTAAGGCTTTCTGGAATGATCCGGAATATTGTTTGCAGGGTAAAGATTCTAGAGACAATCTGGGGCGTCTCCTGTTAAAAGGAAGATGTAGCCCATGATGGGGGAAAAAGTCTCTGAAAACCATGATGGGCTGGTTGGAACTAAAACTTCAACCTGTTTTCAAACTGTTTCCTGATTGCTTAGAAAACAGCACTAAAGCTTGCTTAGTAGACAAAATGGACTAACCCTCTTTAGGAGTTCCTTTACTTTAGATTGAGAGGTACTATTTGGGGTAGGCATATAAATAACAGGATCCCTGTCTACTCTCTTCAGTTTGTGATTTCTGAGGCCATCCATTTTAAGACTTAACAAGGAGAGTAGGTAGGTAGGGCCTATCATTACACAAACTAAGGCAGGAGCAGGCGTAGAGCAAGAAGTGACAGCCAGCCATTTAAGAAGAAAACACATTCTGTACACCAGATGTTCTAAAACCTTCAAGGTAGCTAGGAGGAAAAAATAATCTCATCCTACTGCTTAGGTGTCGAACTGAAATTCATCTGCCAATTCAGGGGCTTTTTCTAAACTGAATACATGGAAGCCTTTGTCCTTCGTTATAGGGATCAAAATGCCCTGGGACTGGGACTATTTCCCCATTGATCCCCCAAATGAAAAATTTAAATAGAAATTTTTACTAAATCCAAACTCTTAACTTGGTAGACTAATTTTATTCATTTTGTTCAGGAGATCCAATTAGAATAGAATAGAATAGAATTCTTTATTGGCCAAGTGTAATTGGGCACAGAGGGAATTTGCTCTCAGTGTACATAAAAGAAAAGATACATTTGTCAAGAATCATGAGGTACAACACTTAATGATTGTCATAGGGTACAAATAAACAATCAGGAAACAATCAATATCAATTGTAAAGATACATGCAACAAGTTATAGACATCACTATTCTCCAATACACTGCTAAGGAGAGTCCAACATGAATCAACTCTAGTTGGTTGCTAGGGACTGACTATTAACTTATTCAAATTGAAGCGCAGCCTCTAGCTGCCTAGCAGGTCAGTTTTTAAAACTGTCATATTCCTTCCTCCTGACTAATTAATCCAGTTGGACTCTCCTTTAATAAATCACAGACTTCATTTCAAGGGGAAAAAAGTCATTTTGTCTGGACAAGGGCTGGTTACAGCAAGAACTGCCTCCTCTACATTTCTTTTTCAGACAGTGGTCCTTTTTCCCCGAGAGCAGCCTACCCCATGTCTCCCGCCATATCTGCCTCTCCCCAGCAACACTGGGATGTTTCGGCCCTCTACCACCCCAGAGATAGGCTCCCCCACTCCTCCTGCCTTCAGGCCATCAGGTGAACTGACCCTTCCATTCATCCCATTCATTTACAAATTCAAACATTCAATCATGTCCATTCATCCAATGTTACAGATAATCTTCCTTAAAAATAAGTTAACTAAATACCTGAAATACAATAATAAAATATACATTTAAAATATACATTTAGTACTATACAACACTAAAATCTATCCAATCAGTCCATCTCATTCATACACATTCATCCCAATTTAATTAAAAAATTATTAATTAAAATAACCATTGGGTGAGATCATCCAATGGTCAGAGTCCCTTCCCTCCATGGGCATAACTCCTTAGCCTAGCTGCCATTCCAAAAATCCAGTTTGGAGTCCCTGTCCTTCACGAGCATAACTCCTTTGCTTGCAATCAGCCTTGTCTTGCAGTCTCTCTGCTGTGCCAAAAATACCAGATTGGCAGGGATCGCACTTTTTCAGTGTTGGGAGACTGCTTCCACAGCATCTGGCTTTCCGCCATCGCATTGGAATGGAGCAGCGCACTCAAATTCAATTGGCTTTGGCTGGCGGGTCACCATTTTGGATCACTGACATCATCTGTTGCCAGGCAGAGTCTAACAAATTTATTTGAATTGCGCAGTTGCAGTAATAGCCTCTTCAGAGAATCGCTTGCTAGGCCTATGACTCAACACCCTCAGACACGAAATTCAATGGTCTGTAACCATTCTTCTCATCTCTGAATGTGTCAGTGGCCATTTTGACTGCAGTTTGTTGTTGGAAAGTTGCTGATTGTGCAGTTTGCCTTCTGGAGTTCAGCACCTCGATTATTGAGATATATTATTTGGTCTAGAATTGCACTTAGAGGTGAGTTTCTCTCCGCCCTCCCCCATGCTGAGGGATAGTTACTGGTTTCCAGTGCTTCAGTGCCTGCTAGAACTTCCACCTTGTGGTTCTTTGGCTTAGCTTGCCTTCAGCTTGTGCACATTACCATCATGGCTGTTAACGGGGACCAATACCCTGGAGAGGAGTCTTCCATTGCTACCACTCCCATGAAAGCCAAAGAGAAAAGTCATTCATCTAAGGGCAAGGGCAAGGCCTCTGCATCTTCTTTGGTATCCCTTAAAGAGGCAGAGCAAAGAATCAGAGCTCTAGAGAAGCAAATGGGGCAGGCACGAAAGCAGGCCTTCATTCCAGCTTTTTCTCAATTTCAATTGCCTTTAGCTTTGACTTTGCAACCAGTATTCTTATCACCATCAAATCAGACCAATCCAACACTGCCCTTGACTCAATCCGACCTAGCAGGGACAGCCACAGATAGGGATTGGTCCCCTGACCATCCAGGGATGGCACAGACTCTAGCTTCCACAGAACACCCAGGGCCTCAAAGGTTGGTCACAAATAACACTGACTAGTGCTAATGGTTGATACTGGTTGCTGCCATCATTCTAAATATCAACCAAGTATCTTCTTAAAATATATGATGTTCTGAGTAGTACAGTTTTTTGCAGTTCCACTGGTATTATTGCAGGAAACTGCATTTTCTTGATGTGTTTTGTGAAATTCTTGGACATGGTACCAAGTGCCACGATGACAAAGGGTATCACTGTTACATGTTTCATCCATAGCCATGTAGTTTCAATGGTCAGGTTGTGATATTTTGTAATTTTTTCCTGTTCTTTTTCTTTGACTCTGGCATCTCCTGGTGCAGCGATATCAATAAACTGTATTCTTCGTCCCTCAACAACTATGATATCTGGTGTGTTGTGTTCCAAATGACTAACTGTCTGTATTCAAAAGTCTCACAAGATCTTTACTGTCTCCCTTTGTGCTCCCATGACATTTTGGATACAGGTATGTCATAGCATTTACATAATGAGCAGTGGGCTAATTTAGCAACTCGATCATGTCTAATTTTGTCATCAGTTTGTATGATTTTGCTGCACTCACATATTAAGTATGAAACAGTTTCAACTTTCTCGTTGCAAAGTCAGCATTTTTTATTAAATTATTAAATTACAGTTGTTATTATTATTATTATTATTATTATTATTATTATTATTTAGATTTGTATGCCGCCCCTCTCCGAAGACTCGGGGCGGCTCACAACACGTGGAAACAAATCATAAATAATCTAAACAGATTTAAAATATTTAACGATTTAAAAAAAAGACCCCATATACTAACAGACATACACTCAGGCATACCATATATAAATTAAACATGCCCAGGAGAAGATGTTTCAGTTCCCCCATGCCTGACGGCAAAGGTGGGTTTTAAGGAGTTTTCGTTGTTATTGTTGTTGCTATTATTATTATTATTATTATTATTATTATTATTATTATTATCTTTACAATCTTCAGGTGGTCATGAAGATGCAAAGCAATTTCTTGCACCTCTAGCAAGATCTTACCAGCAACATCATATGAGTGACTAGCTCTTTTAGTGAAATTTCATCACAAGGCCAGCAAAAGAGCTATGCCCAGCATGATACAACCAAAGAAAAGCAATCAGTAAATCAAATCATGACTTGATTAGTAGATAAAGACTGCAAAAAACCAGTTCCACTAGTTCTAGGGTAGTCCTAGCTTTTTCTGAGGGCTCCCCAAACAATGTGAATGAGGCATGTTTGGTTTGGAATCAGGAGAGATAAGGTATTTATTCTCCTCCAGACATTTTATGCCTATTAAATAAAAATTAAGAACCAATTATTTTCCGCAAGTGTACAGATAACAAACTGGTTTTTGCAAGTCCCTAAGCTTTCCTTGCTCAGCCAATCCCTTGCTTACTTTTTAAGCTAAATGAAAAAGCTGGAACTCAGGTAGGATGTACCCTGCTTTGTCTGACATTCTGCCACTATAAAATATGTATGGGCATTGGGGGGGGGGAGATAATGGCCTCTGTGAGAGGGAAAGGTCTATGGGAACCCCATGAGGGAATAAAAAGCCTATGGAAACCTAGTGGGGGGGGGATGGGAATGAGATAGACAGCACTGTAATATCTGTTTTCATTCATAACAGCAATCGCAGGTGTGCAATCACAGGTGTGTGGCACTGGATGTACCTTCAGTACTGGCTCATAAGTAGCTTTTGGGGGGAGATGCACCATGATTTCAAATAATACTGGACTCTTCTTATCTCAAGAGATGTTCCACATTTAGAGAATTCTAGTCCCATAAATGAAATCCTGGCACATTCCTTAGTGTAGCAGTTATGGTGCCATGAGACAATTGCTCAAAAGTCACAGATCAAGCAAATGTTCAATGTAGTTATTACATTTGAAATATTTCCAGCCCATATTTATGATGCCATTTTTTTTACTAAAGTATCAAGTAAATTTTCTCCTGAAACTTAGTACTTTGTGTAGACAATCCGTGACCTCTTCAGTCATCTTTTCAGAAGTATTTCTTTATCAGATTCCTTAGTGCCTTCAACAGTTATAAGAGTTCTGTATTGCTTCACAGGAAAACTGGGATATATTTGTGTTGAAAAACTTGTAGTCAGAAATTAGCACAGGAAAGATCACATTCTGAAATATGTGAATCACTATTTAATGATAATACGATGTCATAAAATGTTTTATAAAATTTGCCAAATTTCTGTTCCATGGGAATCATGGATCCTGGATTTTGAACAATTTTTTTGTTATTCTAATTTTTTTATTCTTTTAAAACTATTGTTGACTATAATAATTACTATTTATTAGCTGCCCCATCAATTGATCAAATGTTTGGGACAAAAAAGCCTATAAATAAATCAAAGAAAAGTTAATGTTTGTAGGAAATAACTACCGGTATATATAGCTATAAATCTCATAAAATAGGGGTAAAGCAAAAATTATTAAGTTTAGCGTAATTATTCTTAGGAGTTATATTCCATATAGAACCTACGATAGCTATGAGAGCTATTCACTAGCCTGAATTAAGTTAAATTGAATTGAATTAAATTAAAGTGATAAATCTTCATTAAAAGTCATTTTTCTTTTAAGGCTTTCATTTGAATATTTTCATTTTAAATGTAATAATTTGAAATAGCTGGATATTATTTTATGTGCAAACAAAAGGCACATTCAAGGACAAGTCTATAGAATAAAATTCAGGCATTTCAATTTACAAAATGTTTTTCTAGACTTTAAAAATAAATTGTTTGTGAGTTTGCAGTGAAACATTCCTAAACAGTAATTATAGAATCTTTTATTAGAAGGGAGACAAACATGGCTGTCCCAACAGGAAGGTAAGAGAAGGCAAAGTCTTACTCTGTAATTATGCTTCAGGAATGCCAAGTATCTACCTTTCTTGCTCTATTTTAATATTGACATCAATCAGCGCTAAGCTTCTTTAAATCCATTCAAAAGCAGGAATGGATTTGCTGAAAGATGAATTTCTGATAACAAAAACAGGTACTGTTTCACTACAAACACTCTTGGCTATTACTGCTGATTATTTGTGTAATTTTTCATGCCATGTTTGATGCACATGGGATTCAGTCAAGCTTTGGCTATAGATTCTTGCAACATTCAATGCTCTCTGCTTTGTGTCCAGGAAAAAATAATACTACAGAAAATATATTTCGGACTTATTGGAGAGGATTTTTAAAAATGATTGGAAGGTTTCCAGGAACTCGTTAAGACTCACCACTGCCTCTGATGAGCAAATCTTTTCCCCTAGAGCCTGGTCATCCATTTTAAACAAGCAGTTTTTTTCAGAGAAATAAACCACTTCAAAAGCTTGTGAAACTGCTTTGATCAGATTATAGTGGAAGAAAAGATGTCTGTGTATCAAAAGCTCTTAAATCTCTGTTATCTACTCAATTATCTTTTGTTTTGTGCCTAATATAATACTATATGCCCAAAGAGCTGCTAATATAGTTCTACAGGGAAATTGAGTCTGTCATCTGTATGTCTATAATTGTCTCGTAATCAGAACTGCAGAACTGCTTTCTATTGAGGACCTCTATACTGCAGGAGTCAAAAAGAGGACTGTCAAAATATCTATAGACAACATATATTTTGCACATAAATTGTTTCAAATTGTACCCTCAAAATGACATTATAGAAACTGCACACCAGAACAATTAGACATAACATTATTTTCCGAAATGCCATCACTCTGTTAAACAACTAATTCCTGCAACACTATCAAACTATTTAACACTGTAATACTATTATTTTTCTCATCCTACCTATTATCTGTCTCTTCCCACTCATGACTATAACCATATTGCTTGAATTTTTACAATTTATATTCTGTTTGTTTCCTAGTATGATTTGATTGCTTATTATCACTGTTGTCTCTTATGATTCTTGATGTGTGTATTTTTTCTTCCCCCCCCCTTTATGTTCACTGAGAGCATATGCAGAAGAAACAAATTCCCTATGTCCAATCACACTTGGCCAATATAGTATGTATGTATTGGTGTCTGTCTGTTTGTCCGTTCGTCTGTCCATCCATCTATCCATTACAATAAGAACAGATTCTCCTAGAGATAATGAAGGCAATGCCCACATTAAAGTACAGCTGAGTGCTATTTCCATTAAAATATAATGATAATGATTCATCTGTTTATTACTAAAACAATTGAATTTCAAGTAGTGTTTTCCAGCTTAAAACTTATTCTAGATATCAAGCAACAAGACTATCAGATAAAATGCTTTTGACAGTAGAAAGATAGTTGACAGCTTACAGTAAGGCATTCCAGGGCCTGAGACCTGTGTCTGAAAAGCCCAGCTCCTTTTGCATTTCCTCTGAAGACAAGAAAGGATTTTCCTAATTTTCCCATTCAACCTTGGACAGGCTGGCATGGGAGAACAAATATTTATAAATTGTCTACTTCCAAGCCATATGGAATTGTAAAAGACATAATCACAACTTTACATTATTTTCAGATGCTAAGTGATAACAGTGAACTGGCTATAACAATAGAGAAGAATGCTGCTCTTAGAAAATTCAAGCTTGTATTCACAGATTTGTGGGCCACCCTGATCAATTGATGGAGAGATGATTAGACAAGGGAATCTGCAGCTTTATGCTCTTTGTGTAGGAAGGCTTATTTTACATGTTTTTACATAATATGCCTCCAATTGATGTCTTCTCAAGACTTACAATCCCTTGCTCTTCTTGATGCACTCTCTGCCCACACCCTTTGCAGATGTTCCTTGCTATCTTTAACCTACAGGTACACTAGGTAACTTAGGCTTTTTTTATCCCAATGTTACTTCCAAAACTTTTTCTCTAAAGCTTTCTACAAATACAATATTCATAACTTTGTTTCTACACATTTTTATTATTGTGCAAAGCTAAAGGGCCCCAACAGGAAACGTTTCTTGTGACATCTGAGTAGTAACTGGAATAGTATTGCCTCCTAATGGTGAAATGGGGAATAAAACAAAAATCCCCAAATTTGGCCTTGATTGAATTTCCAGCATATGGTATCATTTGTCTGTTGGCAGCTGTATCAAATGCATTAATATTTTTAGTATGATTTGTCTCTATGTGTTCAAAATGCTTACAGAAACATTTGAAAATACACAAAAATATTTCGAAAAATACTCAAATTAAAAACTAGGTTCACACTAAACAGTGTAGTTGCAGGATGTTTGCTACTGCCCGTGTGATCAAGAAAATGCAGAAATCTGATTATAATTGATTTCTATAGAAAAAATACTTTTGTAAAGCTTTACAAAGAAAAATCTTTAAAATCAGATGGATATTTACTAAGTAAGCAAGATCTAAGTAAGAAGTCTTTGCTTTTAAATAAAACAAAATGTAGAAATAGCTAACTTATGTTTTTTCTTAGATGATTTTTAAGACTGATTCCAGAATAAGTTGTAATCTATAACCCTTTCTTACGTAATACTTTTAAAGAGAGCATTTATGCTGTTCTCTATTTTATCCATCTCTGTACCCTCACTGCTTTTTTTCTGTGCTGTAATGGCTCCTGGAACTTAAAACACTATGCTGCATAATTAGCTCATCAGGTTTCTTGGTATTTCCACTAAACATGCTAAACTAAAAATGGGGCTTTCTGTAAGGTATGACGATGCCTTCCCACTAAGACACCCACTATCTTTGACAGTTGTGAGATGGCCTCATTAGATGCCACCTATGATCCCTGCTCTTAATCAAATAAAAGGCTGGCTCATAGTGGGGAAATGGCCATATGTGTGTCTCAAAATATTATCTGAATGAACAGATATATTTTTGTCAGTAAGAGAGAAACTAGGCTCTATAAAATAATTTAAAAGCCCAATGGTTTTACATCCTTACTAAACCTAAATCAGGAAAATATATGTTCAGCATACAAAGTGCCAAGTATAATACAAAGTATACAAGTTTGGGCATGTTGCTGAAAGCTTTACAATCTACCTTTTCCAAAACAAAATGATACAACTGAATTTCTTCTTCACAAACTTCCAGAAGTTGGCTGCCAAGATGATTTCTTGTCAATAAAAGGATATTTACCTAAGAAATTTAAGCATGATTTACTTCAGGTAAGTACCAGAGATATTATTTAGATGTTTGACCATCACTGCAAGCTAGTCCCTTGTTTATGATGCTCCTTTTTCCCTTCCCGGGACACCATTTGTATATTGTACAGGGAAAGACAACAGATGGGAAACAATAAATCCGAGGTATCAAACGCGCATGTCACAGCGGTGTTATGAGACATATCATGAGTTCCCCCTTCACTAAACCAGGCATGGACATGGCCAGCACATGATGCATCCGGGCCCCAGGCTGTGAGTTTGACAGCCCTGCAATAAATGGACAGCTTTGTATTAAAAACACTGTCAACGTTGGTCCATCTGAGGACCAAAAAACTCATTTGTCAACTTATTTTTTCCATTACTATTCACTCAATAATCCTACACATTCAGGAGAACCCTACATCATCGCTATGCAAGGCAGCACTACCTTGAGGAAACTATGACTATGGACTATCCTTCGCTGCAAGATTAAGCTGCTGGACTATCAGGTATAAACCAGCTAGAAAGGAATCCAATTAAGAAAACCTTTTCTGCATTTATATCATCCCCTTTATTTGCTTTTCAAACAGATGTTCAGACCTCTGTCTTCAAAGTGGAGCAGTATGAAACATCTAGTAAAGTACACTGTGTAACTTTAAACTTATGAACAAGGGAAAGCTTGAAATATAAAATGTGTAAGACTTCTTATGAATTCTATAGAGTAATAATTCTAAAATATGGACATCAAGTTTTAATTGCTATCTAGTGGCAGGATAGTTTATAGGTTTATTCTTTTATTAGTAAAAATAGCAGTAACACACCCAATGAAAATGCATTGTTAATAAATACTTCTGAATAATTTATGACTATGAAGAAGAAATACAATGAAACTACATCTAGATATAATTGTACAAATTATTGTAAATTTACAGTTTTCATATGAAGAATGCATCTTGTGAATTTTGCTAATTACAAAAAATAATTAGCATTATGCTGATAGTTTATGATTCAATTTTTAGACCTATTTTTGGCTAATAGTCCATGATGATTTATGCTTTTTCCTAAATGGCACCAACTGCAAGGAGATCACTTCTAATCAGTGCTTTGAAAGCCAGTCATCAGAGTTTGGAGAAGGTAACACAGTTCCAGCTGATTGGAGGAAATAATGTAAACTTTGGAGGCTATAGAATGAGGTGTCAAACTTGCATTGTCAGGCAGCATCACGTGATGTATCTGGACTTTTTTCCCCTTCCCTAAACCTGGTGTAGCATGACACATACAGCCTACGGGCCGTGAGTTTGACAGCCCTGCTATAAAAGATACAAAAAGTGGCATCATAATTTTGGTAGTATTTTAATCCTTTTCCTCCATGTTGTTTTTCCAATTCCTTGCTGCTCCAGGAGAGTTGGGTGGCCATGGCTGGCTTTGGACCTCATGGTAGGCAGATATATTGGTTTATGACTTGGTACAATGTGCAAACTCAGAATTTGGACTGATTTAGTAAACTAAAATTCAGGTAACCATGAAGGAATATGTTATCCAAATACAGTTTGCATGTGGGAGGAAAATATGGAAGAAAAGTGAGTGCTACCAGAAAAATGGCATAATGACATAAAAAGTTTGATAGTCCATTCTAAAATGACATGAATTCCGCTGTCACTGCTGCCGTATTTACTATTTGAAAAACACAAAAGCAGAAATAAAAGGGGCAAATTTTGTAATGAAGAATCCAACTCCAGGCATCTGTTCAGTTTCCTGAGATTCAGAATATTTTTCTGCAGAATTTGAGAGAGTACGCTGGCTTCATTATCTAACAGGATTTGTTATTTATCTCTATTTATTCCATTTGATAGATATAAGAAACCTGAACTCAGAATTTTAGAAACCAGCAAACCCCTATTAGACGAGATTGAGAAATTTGGAATTGTTGCTGGCTTAAAAATAAACAAAAATAAAACTAAGATAATAATTAAAAATATGACGGCCAAGCAGGACTAGAACTAGAAGATACTTTAGGAATTAGAATCACGAAAAAGGTTACATATTTGGGAATAACACTCTCTACAAAATGTAGTTCAATATAAAAGGACAATTATGATAATACAGTGATACCTCGTCTTACGAACACACCTTCATATGAACTTTTTGTGATACGAACCCAGGGTTTACGATTTGTTTGCCTTGTCTTAAGAACCATTTTCATTTTATGAACCTGAGCCCGGATGTGTGGGCTCTCGTACTGTGCGTGCGCTCTCTGACTGCCGCAGGGATTCCCCTGCCTTGTGACTGTCACCGCTGGGATTTCCCATTTGATTACAGCCCCCACCAGGGTTCCACGCTCAGAGAAAGTGCGCTCGCAGCTGCTTCGTTGGGGGCGCTTTTGCCGAGCGCTTCCAGAACGCCCGCCCTGCCTCTCCTGCAGCCCCTTTGCTGACAGCCCTGGATGAAAGCGCTCCCAGCGAAGGGGCTGCATATCTAGATCCCTCTCATAAGCCCTACTGTTCAGTTAGTTATTGCCTACCTGATCCCTGTGTAGCTGATTTTCCTGTCTAAGTACAACACCTTATTTTTCTTTCCATTGAACTGCCTCTTGTTGGATAGGACCCATTGCTCGTGTCTGTCAAGCCCTCTGAATCTTGAGTCTATTTTCTTAAGTGAATTATGCAAAAATGGACTAGTCCTCTTATCACCTTGGAGATAACTGGCAATGATTGGATACAAAGGCAACAAAGTAAAGCAGAAAGTAGAATAAATAATTTTTTTAGCATTCACATGTATGTTTTTAGTACATGTTTTATGAGGATGTGTGTAGTCTTTCCCATCCTTGGTAATTTTAAGAAGAATGGAGTAAAATTCTCAGAATTCCCCAACCAGCATAGGAGTTGAAGTCCGCATATCTTAAAGTTACTAAAACTGACAAACATACTGTAGTCATATAGTCACTTTCTCAAACCTATTGTGTTTTTCTTATGTATCTTAATTTTTACATTAAATTCATTTTCACTAGTACAATACAGCGATCCCTCGATTTTCGCGATCTCGATCTTCGCGAAACGCTATATCGCGATTTTTCAAAAAATAATAATTAAAAAATACTCCACGGTTTTCCCCATCTGATGACGTCATACATCATCACCAAGAGTCACTTCTCTCTCCCTTTCTCTTCCTTTTTCTCTATCCTTTCTACCTCTTACTCTTTCTTTCTCTCCCTTCTTCATTCAATTTTCTCTCTCTCCCTCCCTTTCTCTCTCTTTCCTTTCTCTCCCTCACTCCCTGTGCCTGCCCTGCACCACCCAACAGGGACGGACAGCCCCCGATCGTCGGTTCGTGGCCCCTCCCCCCACACAGAGGGAGATCGGGCTGCGAGGGCAGTGGATCCGCGTCCCCAGCCACCGGCTTGGATTCCCCTCCCGGCGGCATTGGGCTGCCCTGCATCACTCACGTGCTCGACTGCGGTGGCTGCTTTGGCAGGGAAGGAGGAGTTTGGGGAGAAGATGAAGGCAGCGGGCAGCAGCTGAAGCGAAGCGAGGCGAAGGCGGCGAGGAGCGGCGAATCCACCTCCCCAGATCGGGCTGGTGGGGGCGGCAGCCACCAGAGGGAGATCGGGCTGGTGGGGGCGGCGAATCCACCTCCCCAGCCACCGGAGAGAGATCGGGCTGGTGGGGGCGGCGAATCCACCTCCCCAGCCGGGCAGCGGCCGGCCGAGCGAATGGGAGAGCGGCGAGTGAGTGAGCGGCCGGCCGGGCAGGCGGGCGAACGGCGAACGGCGGGCGAGCGGGTGCTGGGGGGCGGGGGCAGCTGACATTAAAAGCAACCTGTCGGTTTCCGAACTTTCGTCGCTCCCCAGCTCCACCATCTGCGCATGCGCGGCCATGGGAAAAAAGGGCGCGCATGCACAGATGGTGTTTTTACTTACGCACTGCTATATCGCGAAAAATCGATTATCGCGAGGGGTCTTGGAACGGAACCCTCGCGATAATCGAGAGATCACTGTAGTTGTATTCCCATCTCTGCTAACTACCGTAGATGCTCTATTCCATTATATTAATGTCGCCACTAGAGGTCACTATACTGATAGTCAGATTTTGGAAAAGCAAATTGGATACTATAATATATTTTTAGGTTGCAATATTTTATTATTAAGGTATAAAGAGATGAAAAATGAAACAGTTGAAGTATGGGGAAAATTAAAAGGTGTGTTTCCTCAAACGAATAAATTCATGACATTTGGTAACTAATTAATTGGGACAGTCAGAAGGGCAATTCTCACAAATATTGTTAAGGAACAAGGGGAAAAAGGCAACTAGCAGTAATTTTAATATATTCTTGTTTTTTTAACATTATGATAAATAGTTTTTTTGTATCTAAATGGCAGTATTTGGAAAATAAGTGCTTGTAAAACATCCTCTATACTTAAATGCTTTGATTTGAATTGATATAAATTATTAATAATTTATAATGATTAATAAAATGTTCCCATTAAATGTTTCATTGAATAATTCAGCTCTTGAAGAATTTGGAAAAGAAATTACTTCAGAAAAGATTAGAAAATTTCTTTTAATATAAATAGCACAATTTTTTTAAAGTTACTTTTTTACTTAATCATCACTATACATATTAAATAAGAATTGGGGTTTTATAGCTTCTTAAATTTATAGTATTTCATGAAGAACTGAATTTGCATGGCCCTTACATAGGATTTAAACCTGCAAATGTGGAAAGTGGAAGTATAGATATACTAAGGTATGACCTTAAAAAGTGACAAATACAGCAAAATAATTTAAACTGCTTTAACAGAATTATCTCTTAGATTTTTAAAATTTGGCAATTGTTTTAATAGAGATTTCATATGCAACATTTCACCAAGTTACAGAGAAAAATCTAGATAAATTAAACAGGTCATTGAATTCCTTTTCTTGGTTACATTTCTGTTAGAAACAATAAGTAGATAATTAGAAAATCTATAATCTAATCACTGTGTAAAATATTTACTTCTCTTCTTTGTTTTAGAAATATTTATAGTAGTACTTACTTTTAGCCAACATAGATAACGGGAGGCATTGAAGATATTAGCTATCAGTAAAAGGGCAATGATTTTATTTTGGTACTTATTGCACATTAATAAAGAATGGAATTGCTCTTTTATTCACTATATGTGAATGAACTAGCATATACACTGGCATCCGCTCCCTACCCCCACTTTTCTCTTTTTGCCATTGCCTTTCTTCTGATTCCCCACTGCACCCATCTCACAATAGCTTGAAAGAGAGTTTTGTACACCTTGGGAAATGAGAAGGAACAACTGATTATATGGAGGAATGCTAATTTCTAACAGAACTATGGAACCAGATCTATATTCCCTAATGGGAACCCTTCACTATTAATGTTTCATTGCCTGTGTTAATTTTCTCTTATGCATCTCATGATAGCTGGCCTCCATCTTGCATGAGAACTAACTAGACAGAGAGCCTGTTGTTTTTTATGCTTTGATAACAATCTGAGATGGCCTATTGTGGACATAAATATGCCACAGTTAAAAGTTTCTTTTCAAGACCAGACACCTTACCTCAGGTACATAGTACCTTAAAGCTGATGTAAACATGGATTTTTAACAGCATCTTCACTGTTTCAAGAACTCAGTTAAGAAAGGCTGGTTTTCATCATATATCCTCTAAGACATTTTGGGGTTGAATTTTGCATATGATCAAATTATTTAGTCAGTTAATTTCAATACTATGAAGACGGGATGGAGTAAACAAGCAGCAAACAACTTTTTGTTATAACAAAAATTTGTTTGTTATATATAACAAAAACCATTTTTTGTTTTCATATACAAATCACAACAAATTCCACTGCTAGAATTAGTTCATTATCCTGCAGGCTTTCTGAGATACAACCATTTGTTTCTACTTTTTTTCTTTCTATCACCCTGTAATCTCTTAATTAGGGTAGGATCTGAATGGGGTTGAGTGTTTATTGTCTACAGAGAGTTCACAGCAGATATTTTCTCTTTGCTCCCTGAAGATTGAACTTTTAACCTTCTGAGCTAGAGTCAAGCGTTTTCACCTCTAGGCCACCACACCTTCTGAAACAGAAAACAATGGGGTGTGTATTTTAATATTGTATTTTGGTTAGAAGAAATGATTTTTAGATCTATATGTTCTAACTAGTAGCTGCCTAGTTTCATCATTTTGAATTCTTGATCATACTATTAAACAAAAAAAATCTTACATATATTCTTATGGATTTTATGGATTCTATTTAAGAAATTAGCCTAGGGCAGTGATGGCGAACCTTTTGTTCCTTGGGTGCCAAAAAGGCATGTGCATATGCGTGCTATCATGTAGATGTGTGTGCCCACACCCATAATTCAATGCCTGGGGAGGGCAAAAACAGCTTTCCTCACTGCCTGGAGGCCCTCTGGAGGCTGAAAATGGCCTGCTTCCCAACTTCTGGTGGGCCCAGTAGGCTCATATTCCTCAGGCTCCAAAAACTTCCCTGGAGCTGGGGGAGGGTAAAAATGCCCTCCCCCATCCTCCGAAGGCTCTCTGGAAGCCAAAAACACCCTCCCAGACCCTCTGTACGAGCCAAAAATCAGTTGGCCAGCATAGACATGCACATCGGAGTTGAGCTAGGCCAACGGCTCTCGTGCCAGCAGATATCACTCCATGTGCCATCTGTGGCACCTGTGCCATAGGTTCACCATCACTGGCCAAGAGTGTCAGGGTTCCAAATAGCATTGGAAATTAAATCAGAATCCGAGGCAAAGTATTCCTCAAAGTTCCAATTTATTAGCAGAGCCATGTTGGCACAGCTGGCAGAAACCCAAATCTGAAGTCCTAGGGGTTTCTCAACCAGTTGAAAGTTAAATCTCTTGTTCCCCCACACACAAGTTCATCACATTGATCAATTTTCATCTGCCAAGTTGGCAGCAATTCCCACCTCCTTCCATGCAGGTGCAGAAGATGACCTTCACAATCCAAAAGGAATTTGTTATGGCTACATGCAGACATCCCTCATGCAATGATTCTTCCCAAATTCCCATAGCAAACAATACATTTTTAAATAGCACAAAGTGTGGCAGGCCAAAGACCCCAACTGAAATGGCTTTGGCCTGACATAGGATTTATTTCTGTTTCAGTTAACTGGAAGACAAAGCAAATGTTGGTCTTAATTATATGAATGGAAGAAATGTGCATATATTTTTCTGTATACAGTGGAACCCCGACATAAGAGCTGCTCGACTTAAGAGCTACTCGAGATAAGAGCTGGGAGAGGAGAGACATTTTTTTTTTTATTTATTTATTACTTGGATTTGTATGCCGCCCCTCTCCGCGATACGAGCCGAGAAGAGCCGGGCTGGCTTACTTTCCTTCCTTCCCGCGCTGATGCAGAGCCACTCGAACAAAGCGTCGCGCCCCTCTGATGCTTTCGGCGGCTTCCGAAGCGACGCTGGGCTCTTTTGCCGCCAAAAGCGTCAGGGGGCGTGACGCTTTGTTCGAGTGGCTCTGCATCAGCGCGGGAAGGAAGGAAAGTAAGCCAGCCCGGCTCTTCTCGGCTCGTATCCCGGCACTTGGTGAGTGGAGAGGCGGTCGCCTCCCCTGCCGCCCCACTCTGGGGGTCCTTGGCTTCTGCTGGGGGTGGGGGGATCCAAACGCTGTTTTGAATTTCACATTCCGAGTGGCCCAAATGCCAAAGGCGAACTTCCGCACCTCAGGAGTTAGCTCGCAAACGGCGCGGCTGTTTTAAAACATCGCTGCCGGCCTGGGGGGGGAGAGGGAAAGGGGGGAGAGGGGGGAGAGAAAGAGAGGGAGAGAAAGAGAGAGGGAAAGGGGGGGAGAGGGGGGAGAGAAAGAGAGAGGGATAGAAAGAGAGAGAGAGTGAGAGATGCTCAGTGAGCCTTTCTTTGAAGTTGCCTTTCTTTCTTTCTTTCTTTCTTTCTTTCTCTCTCTCTTTCTTTTTCTCTCTTGCTCTCTTGCTCTTTCATTCTTTTTTCTTTCTCTTTCTTTCTTTCTTTCTTTCTCTTTCTTTCTTTCTCTCTTTCTCTTGCTTTCTTTCTTTCTCTTGCTTTCTCTCCTTCCTTCCCTCCTTCCATTTCTTTCATTCTCCCTCTCTATTTTTATTTCTCTTTCATTTTCTTTCTTTCTCTCTTGCTTGCTTTCTTTCTTGCTCTTTTTCTTTCTCTCTTTTACCTTCCCTTCCTCTATTTCTTGCTTTCCTTTTCCTTCCTCCCTTCTTTCCTCCCTCTACAGGATTGGGTGGCAGTGAAGTTACTCTCCCCTTTCATAAGTTTCCTTGCTTCCTTCCTCTGTTCCTGTCCCTTCACCCTTTCTTTCTTCCTTTCTTTCTTTCTTCCTTTCTTTCTTTCCTTCCTTCCTTCCTTTCCTCCCTCCATTTCTTGCTTTCCTTTTCCTTCCTCCATTCTTTCCTCCCTCTACAGGATTGGGTGGCAGTGAAGTTGAATAAATAACTACAGTTTAATGAATAAAAATAAAAGTTTGCCATGTTGATTGTTTTGGGTAAAAAGAGGAAGGGAAGGAAAGCTCTCAGCTTATCATCTTATTAATAAGTAAAGTTACATTTATTCTTGCAATGTCTTTTTGCATAATTTAGACTAACTTTGTGAGTTTTTTGAGGGCTGGAACCAATTAAAATTATTTACATTAATTCCTATGGGGAAAAGTCGTTCAAGATAAGAGCTGCTCGACTTAAGAGCGCAGGTCCGGAACGAATTAAACTCGTATCTCGAGGTACCACTGTAATTAAAAAGCATAAGGAAAATGAAGCAGAGAATTTGGAAGAGTGGGTAGCATAAATTGACCTTTTTGGAATGTTGAGTACACACTGAGCGCATCCTTACAAAAGGGATACCATGGGCACAGCATTCACACACCATTTTCCGTATGATAAATTCTTCTTTGGGACTGGTTAATAATAATAATAATAATAAACATTTATTAGATTTGTATGCCACCCCTCTCCGAGGACCTTCCAAACCTTCCAAAGGAAGCTTAGACATACATCATTTCTACTGTCTTAAATGCCAATGGAACATAATATTAAATTATGCGTACATTATGACAGGTTGTTTTACAAATGTAAAATCCCAATGTGTTTCTTTTGAAAATAATATTAATATAATATGGGATGGCAAAAGTAATGGAGGTATTTAGTATTTTATACTTTATAGTGAATGTTTATGTTTTATGTTACCCTATGGATAATTTAATAGTTAATCTTTAAGGTGCCATGGGTCTATTTGATCTGGAAGCATTCATATTCAGTAAAGAAAGAAACCTAATAAATGTATTGAGAATCAGTTTGGTGCAATGGTTAAAGCATCAGACTACAAACTCTGAGATTATAAATTATAGCCCTGCCTGCAGGGAGACCTTGGATCGGTCACTTTCTCTCAGCTGTAGGAAGCAGATAATGGCAACATTTCCCAAACACTTTGCCAAAAAACCTGCAAAGATATTATCTTAGTGTGGATTTCTGATTTTTCCTTCTGTGATTATCATGGCTAATTCTGTTTTTTTTAAAAAATATTATTATTATTATTATTATTATTATTATTATTATTATTATTATTATTATTTAATAATTAGATTTGTATGCCGCACACAAGAACACAGTCAGAAAAGAAGAAAAAACTCCCCTTTCCAACACCTCAAAATAACAGGACATGAAATTGATTTTGAAAGAACCAAATTAATCTCCAAAACCGAAAACTTCAATAAGAGAATAATTATGGAAGCCATTGAAATAGAGAAACACCCCCACAGCATGAACAAACGTGACAATACCAGACATCTGGAAACTAGCCCTAATCAACAAATAAATCCCAATCATGAAACCCAACACCGGAACCAGAACAACACAGGGTGCCACCACCAATCACCCTCACCAGACCCAAACCGATACCCACCCCACAGACAAAATATACCCACACCCAGAAGCAAACCATGGCGGCTCCTCCAACTGCTGCATCCCCCTGACACACACACAAAGCAAACTGGCACATGCAATAAACCCATAGCCAGACCACAAACACAGAACCAAACCAAAACCTGGGATGTTACACTACAGACATATGCTACAAAACAGCCGACTAATCTTCAAACATCAACTCCAACAACGAGTCAGGATGTCACCCCTAATCTGCAAACATCAATTAATCTGCAAATATCAACTCCATCAACTACTCAAGGTGTTACCCCATCAACTAATCAAGATATTACAACATAGCTAAGCAACCTGCTTACAGCAATTAAGCCAGCATTCCATATCCACCCATCAATATTTATAGAAAGACGGCCGCTCTGATCACCCTTTGTTTCTCCTAGCACAAAGCCAAAAACACTAGCCTGAAGATGATAAGTGGGACCTCATCGCAACATCACCAAAATTCTATCAATCTTATATGGGAAAAAACCCGAATATACCAAGACCTACACTCACACACACACACACACATTATTACAACTGTAATGAACCTAGGACAACCTCTTTTCAGTTTATGGTATGGTCTTCTGGTTAAGAATCCCCAATATCTAACTAAAGAACAAAAACGGTAGAGTCATAGCACTGGGACCTTGGAGTCTTCTACCCCAAACCCCTGCTGGACAAATGGTTGTTCAACCTTTCCTTGAAAATCTCCAGCAATGGAGCACCTATAACTCTGGAAGGCAAGCAGTTCCATTGATTAATTGTTCCCACTGTCAGGAATTTCCTCCTTAGTTCTAGGTTAGAAGTCTTTTCATGAGTTTCCACCCATTGCTTTTAGTCCTGCCTCAGGTGCTATGGTGAATAAATTGCCTCCCTTTTGTTTGTGACACCCCTTAGACAATTAAATCTTACACAATGAAAATATGATGTGAAATTACAGGAAGGTTTTAGAAGCAAAACAGAAATCTCTGGCCCAGTAAATCATATCAAGATAATAAACGGAATCTTATCCTCAATTTTTGGTAGGTTATATTCATACAACACATCAAATTATACTTGTAAAACCTGATTTATTGAAGTAACCCAATTGATTTTGTTTGCACTAGACATAGAACCATACATTTACCATTATAGTTCAGTTTACACAGCAGTATACATTTACTCTACTGTCACCTTCCATCATCCAGTATTTATAGCACACTGCCTATAATTCAGGAAGTAGAAAACTGACTTCAGAATTAGGAATTATAAATGACCTATGCTAACTACCCCATTATCTTCCTTGTTATCTGACTGTTCTATAAAACACTAGACTCAAATATTATTGTAATGATTAACTAATGATTGATGATTATTTGTCATCAAGTCAGTATCAATTCTTAGTGAACACATAGATAAGATTTTCTCCAGGGCAATCAATTATTCATTCAATCAATAGAATTAATAACTAATACAATTTAAAGTTTTAACAGAACTGATACAGAGGAGACATGATCGAGGTATTTAAAATCATGTGTGATGTAATGCATTAGCACTGTTCAAATATGTCATGCCACCTGTTTTAATAAAATGTAGACAGAATCAGAACCAATAGAAGGAAACATTTTTTATATAGTGGACAGTTAAACTGGAATTTGCTAACAATAATTGTGAATTGTTTTAAAAGGGGCTAGATAGACTGACCAGAGGGTCACACTAGTTGGGGTCTGACCAATGCATGAGGGGGGAATATTTGACCTCGGATGGATCATAGAAGTTTTTCTCTGGCCTAAGCAGGTTAGGAAAGTTAGCAAAGAAGGTCATCATCAGGGGTTGATGGGAAGCTTTTAAAATTATTTTGGCCATGTCTCTCAATGTTTTATTCCAAATGTATGTGCAGGACCATTAAGATGTTGAAGTATAAAACAAAAAGTGCCTTTTTAATTGCTGTTTTAAACTATTGGAGGGGAAGGGAATGATGAAAAGCCTGAAAGTTTCAGTCTAGCCCCCTGATGGCAAACCTATGTCACACGTGCCAGAGGTGGCAGGCAGAGCCCTCTCTGTGATCATGCACGCCACCACCAGTTGTTCTTCTGGTTTTCAGTACAGCTGGTCCTTGCATGTGTCAGAGCACCAGAACATGGCCAAAATAGTCCCCAAAAGGCTGTTTTTCGGGCCATTTTCAGGCTGTGTCTTATGGCACTTTAAAGTTGTTTTTCAGTTAGTTTTCAGGCCGTTTTTGGCCTGAAAACTAAGCCCTAAGGCAGTAGGAAAAGCAAGTAGGATGCTTGGCTGCATAGCTAGAGGTATAATGCGGATGCCACAAAGTCCCTGTGGGGAACAGGGTCTTCAGAGGGACTAAGGGCAACCCAGACGGGTGGGGTCACTCATGAAACCAAATCCTAGAAAGAAAACCTGGACACATTTCTCTCCGGGTGAAATGACACAGTTTTGGGCCGTGCACTTCCTTTTATTGGGGGGAATATGCAAATTGGGTAAGGTTATACGTATATGTCAAGTGGTATACAACATCCAATAACATAACTCTAAGATATGACACAACTTCCAAGTCCTTCCTATCTACATATGGCACGTAACTAGCTTCTACTGAACAAATGTCTCTTATGGCCAATTTCCTGGGCTCTTTGTTGTGAATATGGTTATCTCCTGTTTACCACAAAGCAAGGTCTTTTATTGCTGTTTTTGTCCGGTGTGCCCCAGGAAATGTAAACATGCATCCTTTTATCACAGTTCTCATCCTGCTGGCACATTCTTGTTATTCGAGGAGAGCTGCCTTTAACTGCTTTATGGCCAGTCACTTCCAAGCAGATTTCACCAGAAATGCAGACTCACTTTGTGACCTACGTGCAATCCTGTTCCTGGCTAATGGAATAAAAGTGTATAAGACAGTTATGTTAGAAGTCCAGATATTGAATCCTATCCTAACATGATATGGCAGCCACAGTATAACAAGCAGGAAGAGGGAGATTGTGATCCCACTGTATAGAGCGCTGGTGAGACCACATTTGGGATACTGCGTTCAGTTCTGGAGACCTCATCTACAAAAAGATATTGACAAAATTGAATGGGTCCAAAGACGGGCTACAAGAATGGTGGAAGGTCTTAAGCATAAAATGTATCAGGAAAGACTTAATGAACTCAATCTGTATAGTCTGGAGGACAGAAGGAAAAGGGGGGACCTGATCGAAACATTTAAATATGTTAAAGGGTTAAATAAGGTTCAGGAGGGAAGTGTTTTTAATAGGAAAGTGAACACAAGAACAAGGGGACACAATCTGAAGTTAGTTGGGGGAAAGATCAAAAGCAACATGAGAAAATATTATTTTACTGAAAGATTAGTAGATCCTTGGAACAAACTTCCAGCAGACGTGGTTGGTAAATCCACAGTAACTGAATTTAAACATGCCTGGGATAAACATAGATCCATCCTAAGATAAAATACAAAAAATATTATAAGGGCAGACGAGATGGACCATGAGGTCTTTTTCTGCCACCAGTCTTCTATGTTTCTATGTTTCTAAAAATGGCTTGAAATGGCTTGAAAATGGCTCAAAACAGCCTGAAAACAGCTCCCCAAATGGCTTGAAAATAGCCCCAAAAGAGCCTGGAAATGGCTTGGAAAATGGCCTGCAAGTAGCCAGAAAACAGTTATGTGTGTGGTGGCCAGTTGTCCACTTCCAATACTGTGGTGTGCACAAAGACCAGCTGTCCAGCATGTGGACTGGCCAACTTGTCTTCAGGTTTCTGGCGCCCCGGTGTGCACACATCCACATGCATATACATGCATTCTTGTTTGGGCACACAAATTGAAAAGGTTCACCACCACTGGTCTAGCCAATAATAGCCATATTACAGAGTAGCATGCAAAGTAATTATTTTAGACTAGAGAAAGAGATGAACATTCAGAGTCCTTTCGCTAACTATTGCCATATGTAATGATCCAGTAGTCAGTAGATATATAGTTGGAGAAAACCAACACATCCAACATGAAAGATGTAATGAACAGTTTTGGCTCAATAAGGAGAACTCTTATTTGATTTGTTCCTCCACCCACCTACCCCCTAAAAAAATTGTTCCCAATATTTTAAAAACCATAATACCATGTACACCATATGAAAAATGCTGATTACAGGAATCAGTTCCCTTTTGTGGTAAAGTTATAAGACCAAGCAATGTCCTTGAAGAATTTAGCAGACAGGTCTAGTTGGAAAAAGGAACAGAGTTTGAAAAAAGCAGTAGTCCCTTGCACAATACTCTGTACAGTAGTCAGCAATTTTAGCAGCAACAGAGAATAAAACTGGTATTAAAGTGTAAGGATGACACTTTCCCGACTAAGATTGGGCAAATGCTAAAGAACTCTTCTCCTTTGCATTACTATTTGCTTGCTTGGATCTTCGCAAAACAGGAACAGATTTTGCAAGAAGTTATCTGCATAAGATCATCTAGTTAGGCCATGAATTTTTCCTAGCACATTCCTTCTATTACCCAAAATAATAATATATTCTTTTTTTATTTTTAACTTATTAAAAGTTATTGCCAACAATAGAAAATCAGTATCATAATATATAAAAATGTTTCATGCTAAAACACTGAAGACAGGCATAGTCGAGAGTGTTGAGGGAATTATTTGTTTAGCAGAGTGATGGCATTTGGGAAAATCCTGTTCTTGTGTCTAGTTGTTCTGGTGTGAGTTTAATCCAAGGAATAATATGGGAAGACCATTTTAGAATTGCGATATCATCTTTTAGTTGACTATCTTGTTCAGGAGGAAGAGGAAGCATCCATCTTTCTAAATGCAAAAAATAAAGCCTGTGACAACTTGATGTTTGTTCAAAATGGTGTGAAGATTTTAGCCATTAACTAGACAACCTGTGACCTGGGCCATCTTTTCAGAGATATTTCCATACCTAAATAGAGAAACAGAAAGACCATGGGCTGATGGTTATTGTTTTGATTTTAAAAATAAAGAAAAAAACCTCTATCATTTTATTTAAAAAAGAAAGATATAAATGTAAATGCTTTTTGTTTCACAAAATATGCTTTTGATAAGAATATTATTTCCTTGACTTAGAGTGATAGTTAACCATGCTGGAACACCAGTTTCTCCAGATAAAGCAGCATAATTTCCATGGTTTTCCTTTGCAGTATGAAAGTAAAGCACGGCTATATTAGAAACTGTGTCCACTAAAGAGGGTATTCTTCATCTCCTGATCAATTGATCTTAATTTTTGGAATCATGACAAGGTCATTTTTGAATGAATCAATGTTTATCTTTGTTACAATAACATTCTTGTGGAGTTTTCCCACTATCACCTGCGTTCCATTGCAAGCCTTGGAAGAACCAAGTTACTCATTAAAATAATGGGAGAGCCTATCTTCAATTCAGTTTATGTGCTGATAATCCAGAGACTTCAGTTAAGGAATCGTGTTGGGAAATGAGTAGTGCTAGCTCCTTCACTGACAGCATTGAAGAAACACTATTCTTTCATCACTCCTTGAAGCATCTAAACTACTTGGAACTGAATACTGGTGAGAGAGAGGTTTCCTGAAGATGGGCTCCAGCACAAGTCCAAAAGTTTGGAAGACTTAAACTCTGGATTGGATCCTACAACATTATCTTGGGACACATATATTTGTCTTTATTTGTGAGTACTGGAACAGCCACAACATCTCCAAATTTCATTTCCCCCCCCAAGGAGTGATTAGTTCTGGGTCTTAGATACATTTTGTAAGTTAGCTTATTTAGTTCAAAAAATGTTTTTGTCATGACGAGAGTTTCATAGTATATACAGATGGAAATCAGTTTCACTGCCTAGTATGCAGTTTTGGTTTCTTTTGAGTGGTGGTAGAAGGATGATTAGAGAATAAGCTCTGAATGGTTCCCCAACTGTGGGTAAATATGAAATTATCAGGGGTTTTTTATTTTTATAATTTTTATGATGATGAAAATATTAAAGAGTTAAATTCTGATTTCCTAACCCAGTGTAAAATGAGGACCATTTTCCATTCTGAAAAATGATTGCGAACCCCAAAGCTCTTTGGGTTAGGAAATATGTATTTATTGATATTCACTCTGTTAGAAAAATTGCATAAATATTTTGCATTTTTTAATTTAAAAAAAAATTAAACCCCCCAAAAATTTACCCTTAGACTATCCACTGTTGACCTCTCCCGATTCCTAAGAGGTCGTAAGGGGTGTGCATAAGTGCACCAGTATGCCTTCTATCCTTGTTCTAATGTTTCTCTCTTACTAGTATCACGTATATAAATATTGTTATATCTTTGTATACCACCAATATGCACTTGACAAAACAAATAAGTAAAAATAAAAATAAAATTCTAAAATATTGTAGTTAACACTACTGATCTGCTGAAAGGGTTTTGGAGAGCCCCAGACCACTTTGAGAACCACTACTAAAAGCTCCCTTTTTACAACCCGGCAATTCCTGAATTCAGGGTAAAGTTGGGGTGATTGAATTGATCTGAGTGCTTACTGAACAGATGCCCATCCTGACATCATTCACAGCAGATATTTTTTCTTAGTGCCCTAGGAGATAAACATCTGCTGACACCTGAACTCTCAACTTTCCAAGTGGGAAAAAGTCAGGGGAGGGCTACTGCCTGGATGGGGGGGGAAGGGGGGGAGAATGCAGTGGGGTAGAGAAAATGGAGCTCCACCCCAGAACACCCAATTTGCACTGAAAGATGTTGAAAGAAAATGCAGGGCATCCTGCATAAGCTACGGGCACAGTGTGGTAGTAAAAATTTTAGTAGCCCTTCAGTGAAAAAAGTGTTTTCATGGATTAGGCCACCATACCACTCACAGTTTGAGAACCACTACTTTAACCTTTATTTTGCTGAAAAAGCTACAATTGGCTGAGTCACACAATATTAAAAGCCAAATGCGCTAACACTACAGTTCAATGCAAGATATAGACTAGAGTCTAAACTAACAGATCTTTCATTTGGTTCCTAAAGATGTTTTTTATTAATAATGAGAAGGGGTCCACATGAATTAGGTGAATAGGTCCCTATCTTGACATTCACATTGGGATTGCCCAATGTGGCACAATGGTAGATGAAACATGTTAATATGGTATATGCTTCTATGAGTGGGGGCAGTTCAGCTACAACACCTATATAAGGAAATTTGCACATGCATCTTTCCCTGTATATATATCTTTATTATATGTCATATCTGTGCATTTTCATTGCATGGGAGAGGATGATTATAGACCTTTCTTCCTCAATCATGTGAAATCCCTTTGCACAATTAAGATATATAGGGTAATGCAAAGGAGCAATTTTCATTAGTATTTATTTATTTATTTGCGTTTATTTATTTATTTGTATGCCACCCAACTCCCAAGGGACTCTTTATATATAATTTATTTATATTATTATTATTATTATTATTATTATTATTATTAATTATTATAATCATTATGAGAACAGAATTCAAGGAAACAAAAACTTATTGAAGTAGATAACATATACGGTAATCTGATTTTCTCTCTTTCTTATTGGGGGGAGGGAGGAAAAGAGGAGATAGAGACAGACAGAGGACTGTCCATGGTTCTGGAACAACCCTGGGCTCTATCTAGAATCATTCAGTTGTGATTAACTCCAGCCCGCTCACTCCAAGGAAAATGGAAAGCGTAGTCTAACAAAGGAGCCTCCAACTTTGGCAACTTTAAGCCTGCCGGACTTCAACTCCCAAAATTTCCTAGCCAGCTTTGCTGGGAGTTGAAGCCCGCGAGGCTTAAAATCGCCAAAATTGGGGACCTCTGGTTGGTTTTGCGGCCCAAAATTAAGAGGACGTCCCATTCTCACCATACACAAACTGATTTATAGTCTCCCCCAAATCTAATACACCTGGGAGAGCCCGGGTGCCCGATTCCTGTTTCTTGTCAGAATCGAGCTAAATCGCACCTGACCCAAGGCCCCTTTTGGGGGACGAGTTCGGTCACTAACGAGATTCTTAAGTCTGGAAAAGGAGACGGAGTACATTACCCTCCTTATAGTAGTTCCGACTCCGACGGAAGGTTTTTGAGCTGAGCTGGACGGGGCGGGCCAGTCTTTCTGAAAAGATGAGGTCACAAAAGGAGGCCCCGCCTCTCCTCCTCGGCCCATGTGCGCTGTCGCCGCCTCTCTTCCCGCCCACCGGCTGCTTTGGGCGAAAGGTTTTCCCCGCCCTTCTGGCCAGTCGAGAGAGGCTGGGGGGAGCGAGGTAGGTGGGAGTCGGATCTCCCCATCGCTCCCCATCGCTATGGGAAGCCGGCCGCTTCTCCTGCTGAGCCCAGTCCTCTCCCGGTGGCTTTCGGCTCCTCCCGCCGAGGAGCTGCAAGGCTGGCCCCGGAGCCCCGCGCGGCCAGCGTTCCCTCGTGCCCGGCGGGCTCCCCTTTCCTAAACCCCCGCCAGCCCCCACCTTCCCTTCCCGCCTTGCCCTCCTTCCCCGAGGCGTCCCTTGCCCATCATCCCCTGCCGGGCAATGGGGCAGCGGGGCTGCTAGATGGGCAGCTCTTCCGGCGAGGGTGGGCAAAGCGCGCCCTTCTCAGCTGTCGGCCTCCATGGCTTCGTAACGGCCTTCGCCCGCGCAGAAAGCATCCTTCCTCGCACCCAGCGCCGGCCATGGGGGCTTCCGCCGCCGCCTTCCGCAAGGCCCCCCGAGGAGCCGCGTGGGTCTCCAGCCTTCTCCTGGTGAGTCACCGCGGCAAGGATGCGGGCGAGGGAGAAAGGGGAGAAGCCGGCGCCTCGGGCGCTTCCCTCTTGCGGTAGAGGGGTAGGTGGTTTGTGGGGAGCGGGGGAGGGAAGGAGCCGGCTAGCGAGTCCCTCCGCAATGCTGTGGCTCGGGAAGGTGCGCCCCGGAGCCACCCGACCGTCGTTTGACTCGAGCGTGCCGGGCTCCGGAAAGGAAACGCGCAGGCTCTCCCCTGGTATACGGAGAAGCCAGCCGCCTTGAGCCTTCCGTCCGGACCTGAGGCCACTCAAGTCACAACCTGCCTATATGATCGGGAGTGGTTGGGTGTTTCTTTCTTTTTTCTTTTGGCGGTTAACCTCAAGTGGCCTTCAAAAACTAGCAATAGCAGTAGCATTTAGACTTATATACCGCTTCACAGTGCTTTGCAGCCCTTTGCAGAGTAAGCATATTGCCCCCAACAATCTGGGTCCTCATTTTACCCTCCTTGGAAGGATGGAAGGCTGAGTCAACAAGAGAGCGATCATTTATCCAAGGGGAAAGCCTCACCAAGCCGGCTTGCCCATCCCCACATGTTCGGAAGCTAGGGAAAGGCATTGGGTTGGCCCTGGGCTGGGCTTCCTTCCAAAGTCTGTGGGCGAAAATACCTCCAGGATCTCATTCCTGCCAAAGGACTCCTGCCACCAGACCGGTGGGGAGAGATGTTTCAATTTGCTAAGTCACGGACCAGTGGCACTGCAGCAGGAAACCTATGAATCACCCCATTCCCAACTGGGAACCGCTCACCTCTTCCCTCAGGCTGCCGGGTGGGGGGTGGGGGCACTCTTATTTACCTAGGATAAACAGTGTCTCCTTTTTCTGGCAGATAGAGAGAAGTTTACATAGGCTGCCTTTATACCTTTACGGAAAATATCCCCATCCCTGGGTTAGAGAGAGATGGCTAATGTGAGAACTGGAAGAAGAGAGGAAGATTGTCATAGAAGAGTTCTGAGCTCTTGGATGTCAAATATGGGAGCCTCTTAGGCATCTTTGACCCAAACTGTAGTCCCAAACCAGAGATTACGTAGTGCTTTCCACATATAATGATTATAACAATGGCTTTGCAAATGCTCTCTTCAGGTGTGTCTTGGGGCATACACCCAAAGAGAAAAAGAGTGAAGAGCTGAGGTTATGAAAGGAATGGTTCTGCTACAGCCAGTGTTGCTTTGTTGCCATCAGGAGATGGGGTGTACATGTGCGTTATTGTTCAGTTTTTGGCCTATTATAGGGATGGGGGATTAAGGGACTAAGTTGCTGTTTAATTCCTGTTTGGTTCCAATGTTGCCTTTCATTTAAAAATTTTGCTGTACCAATATACTGCTTTTCTTGATTTTATTTATTACATTTATATTTGCAGTTTTCAAAGAAGGCAAAAATGTAATTTGACTGTTTCCCAGTTTCATTCTTGAGCAATCTCTGAAATTGATTATTGCAAGACATATAATTGACTTTCATGGCTGTAAGAATTTGCTGTCGTGAGGAATATTAAGTGAAAATCCACACTAGTACAAAAACGCCATATAGAAATCACAGATATTTACCTGCAATTTTATATCCATCATCTTTAAGACACTGTGCGGCTATGCTAATGATCTTGTTCAGATCTCTCGGTTTACTCCCTGATGCAAGATACTATGTTGCCTTCAGTTTCTGATCTTGCATTTCATAATAACATTGAGTTAATTTAAATTGAAGTGTGACACTCTTCCAGAGTGTTACAAAACATTTGTTAAAGTCTTATTTAGCCTTTTTTTATCAGCATTGATACTGTTGCAACATCTGGCACATAGGAAATTGTTTTTTTTTATTTACCAGGCTCCTTAGATGCCGTTTAGAACCTGGGCATTTTGTTGTCTGCCAGATGCAGGGATGCTTTCCCAGTACTGGTCTAAAATGTCAACATTTCTTTCAAACATTATGCAAAGCCGTAATGAGTTCTTTAGGAGGAGAGATGCAGTTTAGCAAATTCATTTATTATTTTTTGTAAACGATCAGTTTGCTTTCTTGATAGGATTCTTATAGAACACTTGTGGCTGGAGAGAGACATTTTTTGAATAGCAGGCAGAAAAACCCAGTTCAAAATATGGGAAAGGCCTGGGCAGATTTAAGTATATAGATAAAATATAATTGATCAACAAAGAGTAACAAAGATGATTAGGGAACTGGAGGCTAAAACATAGGAAGAATGGTTGCAGGAACTGGGCATGGCTAATTTAATGAATAGAAGGACCAGGGCAGACATGATAGCAGTGTTCCAATATCTCAGGGGTGGCCACAAAAAAGGAAACAATCTATTCTCCAGAGCACTTGAGGATAGAACAAGAAATAAAGGGTCAAAACTAAACAAGGAGAGAAATAACTTAGAACAAAGGAAAAATTTCCTGACAGAACGATTAACCAGTGGAACAGCTTGCTTCCAGAAGTTGTGAATACTCCAACACTGGAAGTTTTTAAGAAGATGCCGGATAACGATTTGTCTGAAGTAGTGTAGTGTTTCCTGCCTAAACAGGGGATTGGACTAGAAGATCTCCAAGGTCCCTTCCAACTCTGTTGATGTTGTTGTGGTGGTGGTGGTGAGCTGGATAATTTCATTGCTTAGCATGCATTAGTTTCATCTTTATGTCATAGTCAAAATCACAATTTTGTAGAAAATTCAGAAGAGGTTCTGAAACCACAACCAAGGCTTTACAAGTCATAATGAGATTTTGCAACTCGAAGCTGAAACAAAAGTGGACACACCAGATTATAGATTAACAAAATGTTTCAGCCTGGTTCATACACAAGGATTGTTCAGAGTTAATAATGACATAATGGAAGAAAAGAGTAGGATCTTTTGATTCATTTCTCGTATCTGAACAATGGTAAAGTGATTGTCATGTTGCTTGTAGGAGAACTATATTATTAAGGTGATAATGACATGTTTCTCCTCTTCTGTGTTGTCAAAATGGGAATTTTTCTACTGGACCTCAGGAGATTCACAGGGGTTAGTACAGTTCCATAGCTGCTTGGATGCGAACTGTACTGTTGCTATGGTGCTGTACATTCAGCATTTTTTCAAGGACAACACGAAGTTTGTTTTTCATTTGGAAGCCTTGTGAATTTGATTCCCTTTATAACAGCTGAATTTGGCTAGCATTTGGGGTTTGGTGCAGTATTAATCTTTTGAGATTATTTTAATAGGTAAGGGTGCTTCAGCAACATTAATTGAAAGCTTAATTCTTGCTTCTTCAAGGAGTGATTAGTGCTTTGAGAATAATGATTTTTTAAAAATGATAATAATTCAGTTAAATGGAGTCCACCTTCTTTTGTAAACATGATTGCTGTGGGTTCCAGCAAGGCCGCTCAGTTTGGGCTAATTTTGATCCAGGTTAGATTATTAAATTACCAGGAGTAGGGTTAGGATTCACTTACTGCCTTTTATAAATAAGATTTTTTTACATGCTAATACATCCTTCCATAGGCTTTACTCTCTGTAGTCAGAATTACACTTGAATTTTCTGTTACGTCTTGCAGATGTTTTATAATATAAGTAACATTCATTTAGTGACCATAATTAGATCTGGCCACTTGGTTGTTAAGTGAAGTTCTCACTAAATGAAATCATGACTATATATTATTTTACTTTAAGTTTCCTTTGCTGTACAGATCTTAGGATTGTAAATGTGAGAATTGTGTCATAGTTGTTTTTTCATCACTGTCATAATTGCCAACAGTCACAAAATTGGGCAGTTCTAAATAAGGCCTACCTATACTTCACTGTTTCTTTCAATCTGTATCCATTAGAAAGATAACTTTTTAATGCCTGCATCACTTGAAACACAATAACAGAATTGGAAGGGACCTTATAGGTCATCTAGACCAACCTTCTGCCCAAGCAGGAGACCCTACACTATTTCTGACAGTTGGTGGTCCAGCCTCTTCTTGAAAGCCTACAGTGATAAAGCATCCACAACTTCTGAAGACAAGCTGTTCTGTGGGTTGATTGTTCTGACTGTCAAAAAATCTCTTACAAATGAAGGCAAAAATAAAGAAAATATCTCCCTATTTCTAGGTTGAATCTCCCCTTGGTCAGTTTCCATCCATTGTTCTTTATCTGGCCTTCGGGTCCTTGGAATATAGGTTGTCCCCCCTCCTCTCTGTGACAGCCCCTCAAATATTGGGACACTGCTATCATGTTTCCTCTTGTCCTTCTCTTCACTAGACTAGCCATGCCCAGTTCCTATAATCTTTATTCATGTTTTAGCCTCCAGTCCCTTAATCATCCTGGTTGTTCTCTATATTCTTTCTAGAGTCCCAACATCTTTTTTATAGTGCGGTGATGAAAACTGGATGCATTATTCTAGGTGTGGTATTACTAAGGCTTTATACAGTGGTATTAGTACCTCACTTACTCTTGATTGAATCCCTCTATTAATGCAGTTTATGATTGCGATGATTTTTGGCTGCCACTGCACACCACTGGCTCATATTTAATTGATTGTCCACTAGGATTCCAAGATCCCACTCACAATTACTGCTATTAAGCCAGATCTCACCTAATCTATAAATGTACTTTTTGGTACACGGGTCTGTGTACTCATGTACAATTGATGAAAGAGTGTCAATTGAACATTCTACTTAGACTTTGAAGATAAAACTTCTAATCAGACACATGGAAAAGCAACTGATTATTAGCCTGAAAACTGTAGCTTATAACCAGAATGAACAACCTAGAAATCTGATCTGCAAGGAGAGGGGCCCTGATATCTGCTATTTCTCTAGTTATGGTTCATTTTTTATAAAATTTGGATGACAGCCATTTCACACCATAATACATACACCCCAAGGGAGTAATTAAATTACAGAAAATAACTTTCAAGAAAAATTGTGCTGCAATTATACATTTATATGCATGCATAACAGCATCAACCATTGATTTTTCAATAGAAGGTAAGTGGATGAACTAGTTAAGACAGTGTTAAATATTCAAAGAGACAGACCTGGTACTCAGTACTCATCAACTGGTCCCTGTGAATTGAAGTGCCCTGCAAGAATGCTAAACTAAACAATCACCTCTGAATATAACACACCATATACCATACTTTTCGGAGTATAAGAGGCACTGGAATATAAGACACACCTTAGTTTTTGGGGAGGGAAATAGGGAAAAGAATCTGCTTACCAGATATTCATCTGGCTAGTATCCTTAATCTGGTCAGCTTCAGCACATTATTTTATCCCCTGGTTAAGGACTTAAAAAAAATATTCTGAGAGTGTAACAGTGAAAGAGCTTGCAAGCCAGAAAGAGCTGGGAACATCATTAGCACTTGGAAAGAAATAGTCTGAGCAAGTAAACCAATGGAAAACCCCCCGCAAAGGCTTAGGGCTTGGAAAACATTCTTCTTTGCAGAGAGTAACAATGAAAGAGCTTGCAAGCTGTAAGAGCTGGGAACATCGTTAGCACCTGGTTAGGGCTGGAAATAAACTTATAAGAGCAAGTTAGAGTAATGAAAAAAAACCCTGCAAAGACCTAGGGCTTGGAAAACATTCTTCACAGATAGTAACAATGAAAGCGCTTAGGTACATTATTAGCATCTGGTTAGATCTGGAAAGAAATATCTGGAGCAAGTAAAGCAATGAAAAAAAAACCCTACAAAGACAGGGTTTGGAATACATTCTTGGCAGAGAGTAACAATGAAAGAACTTGCAAACCGATAAAAGCTGGGAACATTATTAGCACCTGGTTAGGGCTGGAAAGAAACATTTGGAGCAAATAGAGAATGAAAAAAAAAGCAAAGACAGGGTTTGGAAAACATTCTTTGCAGAAAGTAACAATGAAAGAGCTGGCAAGCTGGGAAGAGCTGGGAACATTGTTAGCATCTGGTTAGGGCTGGAAAGAAACTTACTCAGAGCAATTTAGAGTAATGAAATGCAAAGACTTAGGGCTTGGAAAACATTCTTCGCAGAGAGAAACAATGAAAGAGCCTGTAAGGTAAGAGCTGGGAAGATCGTTAGCAGCTAGTTAGGGCTGGGGGGTGGAGAAGCTACATTCAAAGTATAAGATGCACCCAAATTATCAGCCTCCTTTAGGGAGGAAAAGGGTGCGTCTTATACACTGAAAAATATGGTATATTTTTAATACTAACACAAGGCTAATAGTTTCATTCAGATTTGAACTTCTGAGACTCCCATTGAATTAATCTATTGCCCCAGTAGTAAAGGGGCCAGCTGCCCTTAATTTTCATTCATATGCATTGACTGTTGACCTAGTTATTAGTTAGCAATTCATCTATCCAACTAGTTTTCACCTCTCTTTTGTCTTTAATGTCTTTACCGTCCTGCTTTAATAACTTACCACTGATACATTGCTTTTTAAAAAACAAAGTAGCTTATTTTGAGCTATTTCAAGGGCTTTCTTAAAAAGGAAAGGAGCAGTTAGTGCTTTGGGTCATATGTAAGCAACCCAAGTAGTATTAGCAAATATTAAGCTTTCTGAAAACTTAAGCAGCATTAATAGATATTCACTGATATTAAAGCTTATTTTTCATGACAGTTTCAAGTGTCAAAAATGTTAAATGTTAAGATATTAATAGTTGGAAAATATTGATATCTTCAGTCTTTTGCATGTTACTAATGCCTGAGAATAATATAAAAAGTATTTCATTAAAATTAATTTATTAACCATTGTTTATTTATTTTGTATGTGTACTGTTTCTATTTTTTATATTGTCAATGATGGGATTTTTTTTAAAGAAATATTGTTACCATGTGATCTAGTCAATCATGGTCTTTGTTCTTATAGTGAGGAGTTGATTTGGACTGGCTTTGTTCATGCTTTAAGTTAATGATTGATTTTAACTTAATGTGCAAATTTATTTCACGAAATAAACTTAATTTCACATTTTGCCAACAAATGTAATGCGAAGGCATGATTTGTTGGTTAAAAATCCTAGCTTGTTATGCCTGAGTCATGACAAACTGATTTGCTCAACAGATATTTGTCAAAGTAGTTTTTGGCACTGCATAGTGTGCAAATACTGCCATTGTATGCTAAGCCATTGTTTTAATTATGCTTTGATGAACATGCCAATCCTACAGATACAAAGATTAATGATTGCCTGGTTGTATAATTCCTACTTTGTTTTTCCTCTGTCTTAACCAATTGTTTGTCTTGAGTTGCTACAGATTGATTAGAAAGTTAAGTAGGATACAGAAGAAACCAGGAATACACCAAAAAATGATAGTTGTTCACACATCATGCTCTTCTTTACTTACAATATATAAGCCAACAACCGGTCATAATTATTAAAAGAAATAAACCATAATGTGTGCATATTTGTATATCATGCTTTCACCATAAGCAAACTATATTGTCCTTAAAACAAGGTGGAGTGTCCTCATTTAGCAACTGCCTCAGACAGTGACCATTTATAATTGCAAAGAAACAGTAACTTTGAGACCAATCCTCCCATTTATGACCTTTGCAGGTCTGCAAAGCAAAGGAAAGTTGAAATAAGATCCTGTTATTGTTTGACTTAGCAACTGGTTTGTTTAATGACTGAATCGAGGATACCAGCAGTGGTTGCTAAATGACATGTATGTATGTACGTATAAATCCAGTAGATTTTTGTTGTTGTTCTTCCTATACCCAGTAAGCAGACATTTATTGTATTGATTGATCAATATTGACTGATATCACCCCAAAGAAAAGGAAAAAGAGAGAGGGAGAGAGAGAAAGAGAGAAACCAACTCCCTACAAGTTGAGTGAAATGCATAGTTTGCAATTTTGAACATATATATTTCTAGCATACCAACCAGTGGGAATATCTCGTTGGGGATAGACCAAACAGCTGCTCTCTAACAAAGTTTGTAACTGAGCCAGAGTTTTTGGGTGGACCTGGTATTTGGGATTAGAAAGGATTCTATAGATGGAAGTATACAATCTCATACAATCAGAAAAACAACAATTTGTTAGCAGATCTTGCTATTGCAAAAATAAGAGGCAGTTGAAACTGGCCTTTTCTCTATAGCAGTGGTTCCCAAACTTGGCAACTTTTAAGAGTTGTGGACTTCAACTCCCAGAATTCTCCATCCAGCAAAGCATAGCATAACATAGCTGGCTGGAGAATTCTGGGAGTTGAAGTCCACAAGTATTAAAGTTGCCAAGTTTGGGAACCACTGCACTATAGGATGAGAAAGAACATTTGAATATTGATCAGGTCAATTTAAAAACAATGCAGAGCTGGCTGGGAGCTATATTAAACCATTTTCATGTCAATCACATAGAAACATAGAAACATAGAAGTCTGACGGCAGAAAAAGACCCCATGGTCCATCTAGTCTGCCCTTATACTATTTTCTGTATTTTATCTTAGGATGGATATATGTTTATCCCAGGCATGTTTAAATTCAGTTACTGTGGATTTATCTACCACGTCTGCTGGAAGTTTGTTCCAAGGATCTACTACTCTTTCAGTAAAATAATATTTTCTCATGTTGCTTTTGATCTTTCCCCCAACTAACCTCAGATTGTGTCCCCTTGTTCTTGTGTTCACTTTCCTATTAAAAACACTTCCCTCCTGGACCTTATTTAACCCTTTAATATATTTAAATGTTTCGATCATGTCCCCCCTTTTCCTTCTGTCCTCCAGACTATACAGATTGAGTTCATTAAGTCTTTCCTGATACGTTTTATACTTAAGACCTTCCACCATTCTTGTAGCCCGTCTTTGGACCCGTTCAATTTTGTCAATATCTTTTTGTAGGTGAGGTCTCCAGAACTGAACACAGTATTCCAAATGTGGTCTCACCAGCATTCTATATAGCGGGATCATAATCTCCCTCTTCCTGCTTGTTATACCTCTAGCTATGCAGCCAAGCATCCTACTTGCTTTCCCTACTGCCTGACTGCACTGTTCACCCATTTTGAGACTGTCAGAAATCACTACGCCTAAATCCTTTTCTTTTGAAGTATTTGCTAACACAGAACTGCCAATACAATAGTCAGATTGAGGATTCCTTTTCCCCAAGTGCATTATTTTACATTTGGAAACATTAAACTGCAGTTTCCATTGCTTTGACCATTTATCTAGTAAAGCTAAATCATTTACCATATTGCCGACACCTCCAGGAATATCAACCCTATTGCACACTTTAGAGTCATCGGCAAATAGGCAAACCTTCCCTACCAGACCTTCCCCTATGTCACTCACAAACATATTAAAAAGAATAGGACCCAGAACAGACCCTTGTGGCACACCGCTTGTAACCTGACTCTGCTCAGAATACTCGCCATTCACAACAACCCTCTGGTGTCTATGCTTCAGCCAGCTGCAAATCCATTGAACTATCCAGGGATTAAGTCCAATCTTCACTAATTTATCTATCAGCTCTTTATGTGGAACCGTATCAAAGGCTTTGCTGAAGTCCAGGTAGGCAATATCCACGGCACCACCTTCATCCAACACCTTTGTGACATAGTCAAAGAAATCAATGAGATTAGTCTGACATGATTTGCCTTCAGTAAAGCCATGCTGATTTGGGTCCAATAATTTATTGTTTTTTAGGTGCTGATTTATCCTCTTTTTCAGTAGAGTCTCCATCATTTTAACGACAACTGATGTCAAGCTAACTGGCCTGTAGTTACCAGCTTCTTCTCTACTGCCCTTCTTGTGGATAGGCACAACACTTGCCATTCTCCAATCCTCAGGAACATCTCCTGTTAACAAGGATTGGTTAAACAAATCAGTCAGGGTGGTAGCAATGACAGATCTGAGTTCTTTAAGAACTCTGGGGTGGATGCCATCTGGACCCATTGCCTTATTTATCTTTAATCGTTCAAGTTCTTCTAAGACATCGGCTTCTAAGATCACTGGAGCTGAATCCGTACAGTTGGAGGCAATGCTATATCCCTCTATAGTATTATTTTGTAAGGTGTCTTTTGAGAACACTGAACAGAAGTAGCTATTGAAATGGTCAGCGATCTCCTTATTCCCATTAATGCATGTATTTTTCCCGGTACTAAGCTTTGTGATGCCGCAGTTTTTCTTCTTCTTATCACTAATATATCTGAAGAAGGTTTTATCCCCCTTCTTTAGAGATTTGGCAATTTCTTCCTCTTTTGAGGCTTTAGCAGCATATATTATCTGTTTCGCCTCCTTCTGTCTCATTTTATACACCTCCCTATCAGCTATACTTCCAGACTCTTTATACCTCCTATAGGCAGCCTTTTTTTCATTGACTATAGTCCTTACATCATTGCTAAACCATAGCGGTTTCTTCTTCCTTTTACCTTTAGTTATTTGTCTTACATACAGTCCAGTGGCTTTTAAGATGGCCTTTTTAAATACAGTCCACTGGGTGCTCGCTCCTGCCATTTTATCCCTCCCCTTTAATTCATTATCTAAATATTCCCCCATTGCATTAAAATTTGTTTTTCTGAAATCCAATACTTTGGTTGCATTATAGGATTGCTCACAATGAGTTTTTACATCAAACCACAAACATAGATGGTCACTGCAACCTAAATTTTCTCCCACCTTGACATCTGAAACCCAATTCCCATTCGTAAAAACTAAATCTAGAATATTCTCCCCTCTAGTTGGTGTCTTAACCAGCTGTGCCAGAGCTGCTCCTGTAAAGGCCTCTACTATATTCTTACTTTTGCATGTAAGGGCACTGGGGATATTCCAGTCAACATCAGGCATGTTGAAATCACCCATAACCACAATACAGTGAACCCTCGATCATCGCGAGGGTTCCGTTCCAGGACCCCACGCGATGATCGATATTTAGCGAAGTAGCGGTGCGGAAGTAAAAACACCATCTGGCGTGCGCAGATGGTGTTTTTGCTTCCACTGCCGCCCGCCCTTCGCCCGCCCACCCCGTTGCTCGCGCCTGGGGTGCGCGCGCGTTTGGGGACTCCCTAGATCCGCTCCCCAGCTGGGGAGCGGATCTAGGGAGTCCCCAAACGCGCGCGCTTTCCCCAGCAACGCGCGCGGGGTGGGGACTCCCTATATCCGCTCCCCAGCTGGGGAGCGGATCTAGGGAGTCCCCACCCCGCGCGCGTTGCTGGGGAAAGCGCGCGCGTTTGGGGACTCCCTATATCCGCTCCCCAGCTGGGGAGCGGATCTAGGGAGTCCCCAAACGCGCGCGCGTTGCTGGGGAAAGCGCGCGCGTTTGGGGACTCCCTATATCCGCTCCCCAGCTGGGGAGCGGATCTAGGGAGTCCCCAAACGCGCGCGCTTTCCCCAGCAACGCGCGCGGGGTGGGGACTCCCTATATCCGCTCCCCAGCTGGGGAGCGGATCTAGGGAGTCCCCACCGCGCGCGCGTTGCTGGGGAAAGCGCGCGCGTTGCTGGGGAAAGCGCGCGCGTTTGGGGACTCCCTAGATCCGCTCCCCAGCTGGGGAGCGGATCTAGGGAGTCCCCACCGCGCGCGCGTTGCTGGGGAAAGCGTGCGCGTTTGGGGACTCCCTAGATCCGCTCCCCAGCTGGGGAGCGGATCTAGGGAGTCCCCACCCCACGCGCGTTGCTGGGGAAAGCGCGCGCGTTTGGGGACTCCCTATATCCGCTCCCCAGCTGGGGAGCGGATCTAGGGAGTCCCCACCGCGCGCGCGTTGCTGGGGAAAGCGTGCGCGTTTGGGGACTCCCTAGATCCGCTCCCCAGCTGGGGAGCGGATCTAGGGAGTCCCCACCCCACGCGCGTTGCTGGGGAAAGCGCGCGCGTTTGGGGACTCCCTATATCCGCTCCCCAGCTGGGGAGCGGATCTAGGGAGTCCCCACCCCGCGCGCGTTGCTGGGGAAAGCGCGCGCGTTTGGGGACTCCCTAGATCCGCTCCCCAGCTGGGGAGCGGATCTAGGGAGTCCCCAAACGCGCGCGCGTTGCTGGGGAAAGCGCGCGCGTTTGGGGACTCCCTAGATCCGCTCCCCAGCTGGGGAGCGGATCTAGGGAGTCCCCAAACGCGCGCGCTTTCCCCAGCTGGCGCCGCCGCTGGGGTCTTACGGGGGCAAGAGGGGGAAGACCCAGGGAAGCCTCTGCCCGGCGGGGAAACTCCACCATCTATGCATGCGTGGAAGGGCACGCATGCGCAGATGGTGGAGTTTACTTCCTGGTTGAAAACTCGCGAAATAGCCCTTTCGCGATACTTGAACACGCGAAACTCGAGGGTTCACTGTATCTCCCTTTACTGCCATTTGGGTAATTTCATCCACCATCTTGTTGTCATATTCCTCAGATTGCCCTGGAGGCCTATAGATCACCCCAATTCTAATGACAGAACCGTCTTTATTTTGCATGCAAATCCAGAGGGTCTCTAGATCTTGACATGTATTTTGAATTAGTATTGTTTTTAGAGTTTCTTTAACATAAATGGCTACTCCACCTCCCCTTCTCTCTATTCTATCCTTCCTATACAGTGTATATCCTGGTATGGATATTTCCCATTCATTAGAATCCTTAAACCATGTCTCAGTTATGGCAACCAGGTCCAAATTATCTCTAGATATTATGGCCATTAATTCACAGAGCTTGTTGCTCAAGCTTCGAGCATTCGTGCACATTACACGAAGAACATTATTTTCATTATTAGTTTGCCCCTTATCATCAACAACTACATCTATTTTATTTGCAGCTCCCTTTTCATAAGCTTCCAAAAACTGCTTTATCCTCATTGGTCGGGGACAGAAATCACCCACATCAGTTACATCTCTGTCCCCTTTACCTAGTTTAAATGCCTGTCCAAAAAAGTTCTGAATTCCTCACCGAGTACCTGGGTACCTCTGTATGATGGATGCAAACCATCCCTCTTAAACAACTCCCTATTAGACCACCTACTGACATCATGACTTACATAGCCAAAACCTTCAGCTTTACACCACTGCTTTAACCACACATTAAACTCTATGATACACGTTGTTTTATCCTCTTGGCCACAAACCGATAACACCTCTGAGAAAGTCACTGAATCTGCTATTTTACCCAGCTCCACACTTAGACATTGAATATCTCTTTTTACTACATTGACATTTCTCTGGGACAAATCATTTGTGCCAAGATGCACCACCACATCAATGTTATTACCTTTACTCACAGCCTTGACAATGTTTGTAATCCTCCTCCTGTCCCTGCTGGCAGTGGCCCCTGGGAGACACCTCAGCACCTTCACCACGTCCTTACTCTGTCCCAAATCAACACCTCTAACAGTCGAATCACCCACAAGAAAATGTGTCCTCTTTATATTTCTACTAACTGCACTTGATGGTTTGGTGACATTTACAACAACTTCCCCTTTGAATATCCCCTCATTCTCTGCCTGAGGGGCCTTGCTAATATCTCCAACATCCTTACTATTTAAATCCGCAAGAACAGTATAGGAATTCGATAAAGAGAGACCAAAATTACTATGTTTTTGCTCAACTGCACGCAATCTTCCTGAACCGACAGTTGTCCACACAGCCCTCCTCCTCGGGTGGCGCTGTGGAAGTGGAGGCTGGACACATGGCTGCATTACAGCACGTGGCTGGGACAATCTTTCCACTTCTGACTGCAAGCTACAAACTAAGGACTGCAATCTAGAGATCTCGCCATCTAACCTAGATGTCCTAATGCAAAGAGGGCAGTACCCCAAGTTCCACAAGGTACTACGGAAGACAACAGCCAAACAAGTGTTACACTGCACCAAGCCAGTCATCTTAACAATGTATTGAAATACAAGTACTTAGCAATAAAATCCACAACCCCTATTGCTACCAAACTTTGCTGATTTTGGTTTATAGTTATATGATTCGCGCGCCGTTAGGCGCGCGGGCCACTACCTTCCTCTCCTTCTCTGTGATCTGAAGTGCAAATTAAAATGGCTTTTTCCTGTTTTTATCCTTCCCTTTGTCTGTTCCAGCCAGTTAAATCTCCCCCTTCACAGTCTGCTATTGCAATTCCTTTCTCAAAAAGTCAAATAGGTGAGTTGAGGACTTAAAAAGAGAAATAAACTGGTCATCCACTCTACATCAAGCTTTCTTGTTTTTACTGAAGTGTACTCGTCTGTTGTCAATAGTGGGTGGTAGTTTTGTAAAGGGGTCAAATGGAGATGAGCTATCTGGGCTGCCAGTTACGTTCTGAATCTGATCTGATCTAAGACTGACCATTTTGAAACCTGACACTTCTTAGACACTTCTAAGAAATGTCCCTTCCTATATCATCTGCTTTGTGAGAAGGGTTGAGGGTTCTGTCATCTCTCTCTCTCTCTCTCTCTCTCTCTCTCTCTCTCTCTCTCTCTCTCTCTCTCTCTCTCTCTCTCTCTGTGTGTGTATGTGTGTATGTGTGTGTGTATGTATGTATGTATGTATGTATGTATGTATGTATGTATGAAACTAATGAATCTGTAAACTATTATAATGCGTTTTATGAAAGTGAATATATGTATCTGATTTCACCACTGAAATTCAACCCACATTTTAATTGAGTTTACCATCACTTGCTGAGATCAAGAGAAAGGCAAAAAGACTTCCAAGAATCCAAGAAATAAGTGTTCATAAGAAGGCAAATAGCTTCTGCAAAGCCACAGATTTGAGTATGTATTTGGATTATACTTACTCAGTAAGTCAGTAAAGCTGAAACCATTTGCTGTAATTTGCCTTGCAAAATGTACTTGACTTCCATTTGTATATGTATTTCAGGGATTTGTGTTCCTGGGCACTGTGGATGCTCAGTTCGAGTTGTCATCTGAACAGAACACCATCAGTACATACACTCATCATGACCGTGCCAGTAATACACGTCTGATTTGCCACAAGTGTCCTGCAGGAACATATGTATCTAAGCACTGTACTGTGACGACCTTAAGAGAATGCAGCTCTTGTGCTAATGGGACCTTCACAATGCATGAAAATGGTAAAGAAGAATGCCACCCATGTAGAAAGCCCTGTGAGCAGCCAATGATTGAGAAGACACCTTGCACTGATCAGACTGATCGTGAATGCTCTTGCCCACCTGGCAAATTTTTACATGGAGACACTTGTATCCCATATAAAGTATGCCCCATTGGATGGGGCTTAAGGAGAAAAGGAACGGAAACCGAAGACATCAGGTGCAAACCATGCCCTCGTGGCACTTTCTCTGCTGTGCCTTCTAGTGTGCTGAAATGCAAATCCTTTACTAACTGTACACAACTAAACATGGAATTGATAAAACCAGGGACAAAAATGACAGACAACATCTGTGGATTTCAATCAATTTCCCAGAATGTAGCTGGGCTTTTGTCTAGTCTAGGAGAAGATGAAAAGCACTACAAAGTTTCTTCTGCTACATTTCTTACCAAAGGTAGGTGTAAAAGCATTGGGAAGCATTCTCTGCTGGAACATGAAAAATAATGTGATGATTAGGAAACTTTATTTTGAAGTAATAAGCTGGTAATGCTCTAATCTGGAGTTCCCTTCTCTTCCTCTAAAAGATGCCTGTTAGGCTTCTACTTTACCTTAGGTTAGATTCCCACAATTTGTTTATTTAGACACTCTGTATGGCTGCCCACTCACTCTCCGTGATCCTGGGTGTCATGTTTTCTTTAGCACCAAAAAGTTGTAATATTGCACACGGCTAACTTAACAATGTCCTTGTTTATCAGTGCAAATTCAATTGTAGTCGTAAGTCGAGGCCTACCTGTAATAAGATACCCCTGGGGGATTGTATCTCTTGAAAAGTGTCTGCTTGGCCAATGGTTTTCCAAATCAACCCACATTTTCTCCCTGATGCCTTTCCGTTCTGTATCCACAATTTCACAAAAAACCCAGCTCTTCAATAGTTACGCCCTAATTCAGCTTCAGCATAATTCCTCTAGTGAGTACAGCACATTATGGCAGCAATTATTTGACCAGGATGTGGGTAATGGGGAGATGGAAGGGTCAACTATGCTGTAGGGAGCGAGAGAGATGTAAAGGCATTTTAAATTGCATCCCTTTATCAACCTGATACAGAATTGTATTTCTTAAATTTGATAGATCTTACGTAGATATGTACAAGAATGCATAGTTAGATACCAAGTGAGATTTTTTTCCAACAATTAAACTGATTAATTTGTATAGTGTTATGTCCTTTTGCTTAATTGTTTAAAATATTGTATGTAATAAATAGTAACACTTGCATCCTAGCCCACTACTTTTACTAAACCTTTCATTGTTAGTATTTTGAAATTATAGCATTAAACTTGGCTTAAAATCAGCATCTATTGCAAAATGTTTTCATGAATTGAGGATTTGCAACCTAAGAACTGTGCTCAGCAACTATATTTTGCATGGCTTTCATACACTCTTTGTGGCTATTTTACACATCGGAGTAAACAATCTGATGCCTTCCAGATGTTTGAGATTTCATCAGCTATCAGCATTTTTCTTCCTTATGGGATTGTGGGATGTGGAGTCCCCACCAAATAGGGAGGATACTTCATTATATACTCTTGGGCCACTTTTACTTCTTTCTAAATTAAGTGCTGCTAGAGGTCATTCTTGGTCAGAGCTGTATTAATAGCTCCTAGCAGACTTTTCCAACAAAGGCTTTCCAGACAGGCTGGATTTTAGCTCTTGAAGTTCTCAGTCTTTTAGGTCACATTGATTTCTAAACCTTATTGGTAGCATCAACCATGAAAAGACTGGCTGATAGGGTCTATGATTGCAGATTCATTTTTAATATTGTATGTGTTTTTTAGGTGTGAATGCTTCCTCTTCCAACTTCACCAACACTCTTCCCCCAAGCACATATGCTGACATGATGGAGCCAACAGACACTTACAATGAAACCTCTAAGAATGAGACTGTGGCAGCTTTGAACTCTTCTTCTAAGTCTGTAAATCACCAGCAGCTATATTACCACAAACACACCCCTTCCAATCTTAACTTACAGCCAGCACTGGAGATGAGTGGCAACGTGAAATCCAGCATTCCATATAAACCCCCTAAAAGAGGGTCCCCGAGACAGGCTATGCACAAGCATTTTGATATCAATGAACATTTGCCATGGATGATTGTCCTGCTACTGCTGCTTGTGCTTGTGGTTATTGTTGTTTGCAGTGTCCGCAAAAGTTCACGAACTCTAAAAAAAGGACCAAGGCAAGATCCCAGTTCAATTGTGGAAAAGTCTGTTTTAAAGAAATCTTCTACCCCAACCCAACATCGGGAGAAATGGATCTACTATTGCAATGGGCATGGTGAGTAGTTGTAGTTCTATAAACAGAAATACATTCACAGCTAAAATAGAGGTTTAAAACTCTCAACCCTCTTAGCTTCTTAAAAATAACTTTATTCTGACAGGCCATCTTTTTCATATTTATTTATTTATTTATTCCATTTATATGCTGCCCATCTCGCAGAGCAACTCTGGGCACCTTACAAAATAGTGAACTGTTTTGTAAGGTAAACTAACATGGAATGGAATGTTTTATATTCATGACAGAGATCATAACAGATACCCAGTATTCTGCACCAAACACAAAGTGCCTCTTCAAAGTTTCCCGAACTATATAACATATATGACTTTGCAAATAGGCAGACTGCAGCAATCATTTATGGAAATAAATGCTGCAAGGAATTATGTTGGTATGTAGCTATTTATCAATTTTCTATGATGTTCAATAACTTAGGTCTACTGTACTGGATGTCCTCACAGTTATGTATTGTGGGCCTGATTATATACTAGTCTCCATAGGTGTTTATCCAGAGGGTGAGTAGCATCATTAGGAAGGGATAGAAGATTTCAGTGGATCTTCCTTCTATCCCAGGCAGCAGATCCTCTTATGCTGCCTTAATGAGAGATCACAGTTTCCCAAGCAACTTACTACAGCACTAAAGCTGTTTCTCTCAATAGGTTTTCCTGTCTATCTGATACATAGAGGTGACATTTAAAGGAAAGTGGTCCCCTTAAAGCAGCACCTCTGTATGTGCCTCCTGCTATGTGTTTTTGTCTATTTTAATTATCATAATTTGCATTCAGGTTGACATTTGTCATCTATCTTCAGAAAATGCAACCGTAGGGATCCTCAACATTGTGATAAAGATAAACTAAAACCTTTTATAGGGGCCAGTTCTTTTTTACTATATGCAATATTTTTTATCTAAAAGCCATTCCCCCTAATTTTGTTTCATTTTCAATAAACAGTTTAGAACAACAGCAGGGAACTTTTTCCAATTAGGGAAATAAAGTTAAGCAGGAGTCCACCTTCCAAAGATGAAGTGCTATTTTTGGTGAAAGTATTTTTGCATAAAAGGTAACAACCAAGCACAACTTGAATTGTTGACAGTGTGATCAAAAGTGCTTTTTGAACTGGTGGACTGTATGCAGCTGATGGATTTTCCATCTGAAAATAAATTACAGTGGAACCCCGACATAAGAGCTGCTCGACTTAAGAGCTACTCGAGATAAGAGCTGGGAGAGGAGAGACATTTTTGTTCGTCTCCCGAGCTCAAATCCGCGAGAAGAGCCGGGCTGGCTTACTTTCCTTCCTTCCCGCGCTGATGCAGAGCCACTCGAACAAAGCGTCGCGCCCCTCTGATGCTTTCGGCGGCTTCCGAAGCAACGCTGGGCTCTTTTGCCGCCAAAAGCGTCAGGGGGGCGTGACGCTTTGTTTGAGTGGCTCTGCATCAGCGCGGGAAGGAAGGAAAGTAAGCCAGCCCGGCTCTTCTCGGCTCGTATCCTGGCACTTGGTGAGTGGAGAGGCGGTCGCCTCCCCTGCCGCCCCACTCTGGGGGTCCTTGGCTTCTGCTGGGTGTGGGGGGATCCGAACGCTGTTTTGAATTTCACATTCCGAGTGGCCCAAACACCAAAGGCGAACTTCCGCGCCTCAGGAGTTAGCTCGCAAACGGCGCGGCTGTTTTAAAACGTCGCTGCCGGCCTGGGGGGGAGAGGGAGAGGGGGGAGAGAAAGAGAGAGGGAGAGAGAGAAAGAGAGAGGGAAAAGGGGGGAGAGGGGGGAGAGAAAGAGAGAGGGATAGAAAGAGAGAGAGAGTGAGAGATGCTCAGTGAGCCTTTCTTTGAAGTTGCCTTTCTTTCTTTCTTTCTTTCTCTCTTTCTTTTTCTCTCTTGCTCTCTTGCTCTTTCATTCTTTTTTCTTTCTCTTTCTTTCTTTCTTTCTTTCTTTCTCTTGCTTTCTTTCTTTCTCTTGCTTTCTCTCCTTCCTTCCCTCCTTCCATTTCTTTCATTCTCCCTCTCTATTTTTATTTCTCTTTCATTTTCTTTCTTTCTCTCTTGCTTGCTTTCTTTCTTGCTCTTTTTCTTTCTCTCTTTTACCTTCCCTTCCTCTATTTCTTGCTTTCCTTTTCCTTCCTCCCTTCTTTCCTCCCTCTACAGGATTGGGTGGCAGTGAAGTTACTCTCCCCTTTCATAAGTTTCCTTGCTTCCTTCCTCTGTTCCTGTCCCTTCACCCTTTCTTTCTTCCTTTCTTTCTTCCTTCCTTTCTTTCTTTCCTTCCTTCCTTTCCTCCCTCCATTTCTTGCTTTCCTTTTCCCTCCTCCCTTCTTTCCTCCCTCTACAGGATTGGGTGGCAGTGAAGTTAAATAAATAACTACAGTTTAATGAATAAAAATAAAAGTTTGCCATGTTGATTGTTTTGGGTAAAAAGAGGAAGGGAAGGAAAGCTCTCAGCTTATCATCTTATTAATAAAGTTACATTTATTCTTGCAATGTCTTTTTGCATAATTTAGACTAACTTTGTGAGTTTTTTGAGGGCTGGAACCAATTAAAATTATTTACATTAATTCCTATGGGGAAAAGTCATTCGAGATAAGAGCTGCTCGACTTAAGAGCGCAGGTCCGGAACGAATTAAACTCGTATCTCGAGGTACCACTGTACCTGAAAGGGAATCTGAGTCATTTCTACAGAGCCTAAGAATTCTTCCCCTCAGCTCAGACTATTGTTATAGTAGTGAAATTCTTGTCAGAAAACAGAATTTGTAAATGTAAGTTCTGTTTTGCAATTTAAATCTATTCTATGATTTTTAAAAAAATATTTTTATTGATTTTTTCAAATATAAACACAGACACAACATAAAACAGGTGCTTTGTGATTAGTGCCCACCACCAGACAAACATCCACACCCCACCATCAAATCGGGGGTGTTTCTTGTATAAACCATTTTAACTCAAGAGCAAAATATCTATTTACATATTATAAAGTGATTCCAGTTTGTTTCTGGTAGCTTGGTCTCGGATTCTACTCACCATATATTGTCTTACCTTGTCCCATCGTCCTATCAGTTGTTGCAAATCAGTCTCATTAACCAAATTCATCCTTTTATCCATAATCTAAAATTGAATGTGATCCACCATGTAAATCTATTCTATGCTGATGCTTTTCATGATCTCATAGAATCTTGGATCAATTACAGCCTAAATCTGTTCTGCCCTCCTGTTGACAATTCATGATCTCAAGGACACTGGCCAAGTACCTCATTTATACTTGGATCAATTTAAGCATCAGCCTGTTCCTCTCTCCTACCATTTCATAGGCTCTTTAAAGCATGTTATTAAGAAACAATAAATCTTTTAGATTCATTTTTTTACACTGCCATTCTGCTTCAGATGATCTTAGGTTCAGCTCAGTTCATAATTCAGTTCAAGCATTTTATTTGCTTGCATTTTTCCCATCTTCTCATCATTTTTAAATTTGTTCTTTCCTTCCAGAGCATCTTTTATGCTACCTATAGCAACATGTTTATTTAAACTGAATCTGTTCTCACAGTTGTTTTTAACAATAACATAAATTTGAGACAGTGGGGACCTAATGTCACAAGACCTTGCTCCTCCTATTTTAAGAAATTTGAATATGTATTTTAAGGAAAATGTATTTCACAAAGATACTCCTGATGTATAGTGAACCTTCGCACAGTGGACTTCCCTTGTGTTTTATGGTTTCTCTAGATTCTGTATATTCTGAGGTTCACATGTTTGGAAACCACAAGTGACCCCAAGTGGTCAATTTTCAATTTAGTCAAATGCTTATTATTCATAAATCTCATACCTTTGAGGTTGAACATTTGCTCTCCTGTTTAGGGAAATGGGGGTTGTATGAAGTGAGAAAATCTGTTATCAGATATCCCTAAGAGTCTGCTACTTTAAATTGCTTTTTAATATAGCCTTCCTGGCATTTATTTCTAGCTATCTCAATCCTGCCTGTAAGCTTCTGGCTCAGGCTGTGTTTGCCAGACGCGGCTCTTGGCATCAGAGCCTTGGTAGATCACAGGGAGCAACTTGCTTCTTGCCTCTATCCTACCATGTAGCTTTCTTGGGATCTGTGGTGACCACACTCCTGATATTGATTGTGTAAATGTACATAGTTTATTAATGTGTAATTGTTATTCTGTCACTTTATTTTAATATGTATTGATAGTGTTCTGAACTACGAGAATGGAAAGAAAACACAACCGGGTTAGCACTTTACACTTGGGAAATTATTGTTGATGAGGAGGTGTGAAGAAAAGAGAAACCTGTTTTTCTTCCTGAGCTGAAGAAAGAAATTCTTTAGCATAATTAGTTTCTGTCCACGACAAGCAGGATTTCATAATGATTATCCTAAACAAGGCGCTTCAGTGAAAGAAAACAGATAAATGTAAAATTTAGGATTAAGGATTATTTGTGTGTCTGAAGATTCTATTCCTTTCATATTCAATTATCAGGAAAAAAGAAAGAAAATGAACTATTCCTATGTGCATACTCTTTTCATGTCCAATTCTCAGAGACTGGACTAGTCCATGCAGTTTTCTTGAAAAGGTCTTTCAAAAATGGTTTGCCATTGTCTCCTCCTGAGGACTAAGAAAAAGTGACTGGCCCATGGTCACCTAGCTGGTTTTATGCCAAAGGGGAAAAGACTAGAACTCCTTGTCTCTCCCAGTTTTTAGCCTGATGACTTAACCACTACACTAAAATGCTGACCTTAAACACATATACTTTAAACAGTAAAATTTATAATCTATCTTTCCTTTTGGCTTAAAGAGGAAGGTAGCTGAGCCGAAGTGGTGCAGTGGTTAGAGTGCAATTCTGCAGGCTATTTCAGCTGACTGTTAGCTGCAGTTCGGCAGTTCAAATCTTACCAGCTCAAGGTTGATTCAGCCTTCCATCCTTCCAAGGTGGGTAAAATGGGAACCCAGATTGTTGGCAATATGCTGACTGTGTAAATAGCTTAGAAAGGGCTGTAAAAGTACTATGAAGCAGTATATAAGTGCTATTGCTAAAGTTAAAACCTTCCTAGGTACTATTTAGGTGACTATTTTTATGGCTTGCAATGTCAGCTGCAAATAATCTTTCAATTTCAAGCTATTTTTAATAAAATATGTGAAGCTTTCTAACATTCTGTAAGTAAATGAGAAAGAACAAAAACCACCAGTCTTTACCAATATGAGTACAGTGATACCTCATTTTACGAACTTAATTGGTTCCGGGAGGAGGTTCGTAAGGTGAAAAGTTCATAAGACAAAACAATGTTTCCCATAGAAAACAATGTCAAACCGATTAATGCGTGCAAGCAAAAAACATATATCGCAAAAACGGCGCTCTGCTGGGTGCCGCCGCCCAGCTGTCAGCTTTTGAAACAGCTGGGCACTTCTCAGCGTTCTCCTGAACGCCGAACCCAAAAAGTTCAGCAAAAGTTCAGGTTCGGGAGGCTGCCAAGAAGCGCTGCCGCCCAGCTGTCACTTTCCAAAACAGCTGTGGGGCTTCTCGGCATTCTCCCGAATGCCAAACCCAGAAGTTCAGCAAAAGTTTGGGTTCGGCGTTTGGGTTCGGGAGAATGCCAAGAAGCGCCGCTGCCCAGCTGTCACTTTCACAGAAGAGCCACAGAGCTGTCGGACGGTCGGGAGGCTCAAACGGAAGTGGGGAATCCCAATAGGGAAATCCATGGGCGGAGCTTTGATGTCATGAAGACGTCCTTCCTGGAGTCCACGTTTCGGCTGGCCAGGAAGGACATCTCTGTGATGTCAAAGCTCCGCTCATGGAATTCCCTATTGGGGTTCCCCACCTTCATTTGAGCCTCCTGACCGTCCGACAGCTCCGCGGCTCTTCTGCGAAGGTGACAGCCAGGCGGTGGTGCTTCTTGGCGTTCGCAGTGGCGGGTTCATAAGGCGAAAAAAGTTCGTAAGAAGAGACAAAAAATTTCTGAACCCCGGGTTCATATCTCGAAAAGTTCGTATGACGAGGGGTTCGTATCACAAGGTACTACTGTATTTTTCTTTGGAGTCAGTTCAAGGTCGCACAAATTGAAAAAAATATATATCCACAACCTTTTAAAAGGTTGATTTCTCACTGTACTGCATGGAATTGGACTAGATGACCTATAACTCTAATTTTAAAAATCCCATTGAATAAGATAATCTGACAGCTTTTTAGGTAGATGTTGGCTACCAAAGTAATCTAGGCTAGTCCAAATAATTGCTGGATGACAATAAAGCTGTGGTTCTCAACCTTTCTAATGTTATGACCCCTTAATATAGTTCCTCATGTTGTGGTAACCCCCAAACATATGTCTAGTGCCAATTCTCCCAACAGAGCCTTAACTGATTGGCAGGAAGGTCAGGACACTCCTCACTGTAAACACCTGATTGGTTGGATTGTAAGAATATGTTCCCGGATACCATAATATAAGGTTTAGTTCCTAATACCCAGGGGAAATTTGTCTTTTCCCGTGGTCTTGGGCAACCCCTGTGAAACAGTCATTTGACCACCAAAGAGGTCTGGACCCCCAGGTTGAGAACCATTGCAATAAAGTGTGAGATTTTTCTGACTCTCTTCACTGCCATGTAGTGATTATCTGGATATCTCTCACCCAGATAAAGTTTCCCTAAGATTGATTCACACAATAATGGTCTTCAACTGAGTACAGGGATTAATGGATTTTATTTTGCTTTATGTTTGCCTTTGAGTCAACTTGGCAACTGCCTGTGTGAGTCTCTGTAGTTTTTCTGGCAAAATTTAGAAGTTGTTTGCCATTGCCTCCTTCCTAGGGCTGAGAGAGAGTGACTGGGCCAAGGTCAGTCTGCTGGATTTGAGTATAACGTGGAGCTAAATATCACAGTTAATCTTTTCTAGATTTGCATCCTAATCACTACAACAAACTGGCTCTTTAATAGGAAAATGAAAAATGGACAGCTTGTTTGTTTTCATAGAAATTTTAGGATACGATTTCAAAATCTTTTCTGTAGAATAGTCATTATGTAACTCTAATGGCAGATGATGAATGTAATTTTAATTTTAATTTTTTTATTATCTTGTCTGGAATTGAGGGTTTATTCAATTCAGTCTTAGAGTTCTATGGACATACAGAAGTTAAGATTCCTTTCTACTAATGAAACTAAAAGAGGTATAAATAGCATATTTTTCAGAGTATAAGATGCACCTTTTTCTTCCTTAAATGAGGCTGAAAATTCAGGTGCATCTTATACTCTGAATGTAACTTTTTTCCAAAGCTTCTCCCCCCCCCCAATGCTAGTTAGGTGCTAATGATCTTCCCAGCTCTTGCAGGTTTTCTAATTGTTACTCTTTGCAAAAAATGTTTTCCAAGCCCTAAGACTTTGCAGGGTTTTTTTCATTGCTCTAACTTGATCCAAATGTTTCTTTCCACCCCTAACCAGTTGCTAATGATGTTCCCTGATCTTACCCACTTGCAAACTCTTTCATTTTTACTTTCTGTCAAGAATGTTTTCCAAAACCTGTCTTTGTAGTTTTTTATCGTTCTACTTCCCCAAATATTTCTTTCCAGCCCTAACCAGGTGCTAATAATGTTCCCAGCTCTTACCTGCTTGCAAGCTCTTTCATTGTTACTCTTTCTGAATAAGTTTTCTTTAAAGCCCTAACCAGGGAATAAAATAATGTGCTGAAGCTGAACAAACTAAGGACTCTAGCCAGATGAATATCTGGTAAGGAGATTCTTTTCCTCCCCAAAAACCAAGGTGTGTCTTATACTCCGGTGCATCTTATACTCTGAAAAATACCATAATAGCAAAGTCTATGTGGAAGTAACAGATAATGCTAAAGAAGTAGAATTTTTATTCATTTCTCCCTAACTTCTTCAGACAACTCTGGTGATCTAAAGGAAAAATTGGTCCAGAGAACAAAACAATGCTATAAAATAGACTCAGAAGAGAAGTAAAAAACAAAACAAAATCCCCGAAGAAGGAAATGGCAAACCTTATCCATATTGCTGCCAATAAAAAATATTTACATGTCCATCAAGTAATTAAGCTTTGAGTTCAACTTGGGTGAGGCTTGACTTTATGTTAAGAAGAAATCTGTTCCACTGAGGCCATTCAACTAGTGGAAAAACTTTGCTTGGGTACAACAACTCTGTTAGTATCCATTGCTTCCACCATTATTTTCTTATTTGTTATCATAAGCAGTTTCTTCTTGGCACAATGAAGCATTACTGGTTGTTTTACATGATAAAATATAACAATGAAGCAGATCATTTTAATCTGCTTTTGATTAAGGAAGATAATGTGCAAAATCCACAAAATTTGTTCAGCAACAGATATGACTTTTTGAAACCAGACTGCTTAAAATTTGACTTTGACATTGCTATAATTTAAAATAAATCTGCATGAATTTTGAAGATTGGTTGCTGAACCACACTGCCATTTTTAAATTTAATACAATTGTATTACAACATTTTAATCTCAGCTTTCTATGTTCTGTGATGTGAATAGCCTCCTTCTAAAAATAAATTTGTTGAATTTGTTACAGTCTAAATAACAGCTCTGTAATTTAGGTTGGGCCCAAGGGAGGATTGATTGAGATTTTTTGTCTAATCATTCAGGAATTTGAATATCTTCATCTTACTCCATCATATTTGTTTTCATTGCTTTCATTTGACTTATTGTTAGATTCTGGGATAGAACTAAATTATTTCACTTTTATATTTATTTATTTATTTTATTCGATTTTTTTTTTAAAAAAATGCCACCATTCTCCTTACACTCAGGGCGGCTTACAACATGTTAGCAATAACAGTTTTTAACAGGGTCAGAAGATTGCCCCCACAATCCGTGCCCTTGGAAGGATGGCCACAATCCACCTTGGAAGGATGGAAGGCTGAGTCAACCTTGAGCTAGTGATGAGATTTGAACTGCTGACCTGCAGATCTACAATCAGCTTTAGTGGCCTGCAGTACTGCATTCTACCAGCTGCACCACCTTGGCTCATGATCAAGCTCCTTGGCTTGTTGAGAGGTGGTTTTTTTTAATGCTAGCATTACCAGACATTTATCCAAAGAACTCAAAACTGTTTCTTGAAAATACTCTGAAATCTTTAAGTAATGTAGAATTCATCGGATAGATTATTGGGCAATTTGATACTTCACTTTTAACTTGCATGAAATAAGCTGCTTTTATGTGCACAGGCATTTTTTTCTTTCAAAAATCTATTCTTTGATATAGTTTATTTGTTCATATTAGTATTTTCCAGGTATTAGAATAAATTAAGTATGTAAATTTATTTACAAATAAATGAAAACATCTTTCTTCTCAACTAGAACCAGTGATGGGCCCTACAGGTGGGATCGGTGATCCATTAGCAGTTTTTTTATGAGTTCCAGAGCCCGGCCCGGCTGTGCGCGCACCCAACATGTACGTGCATGCCTCTACATGATATTTTGCTTCTGTGCATGCGCCAAAAGCGAAATCTCACACGAGGACAGTTATGCGGGTGAGATTTCAACAATATTTGCCCTCTTTTTGCTCCTGCTCATGTGCAGAAGCAAAAAAGGCAAAAGTTGCTGAAATCTCACCCGCGCAAGCATCCTTACGTGAGATATCATTTCAGGGGCATGCACAGAATTGAAATCTCACATGGGAGTGTGCACATATGTGTCTGGTGTGTGCACGACCACGCCAGCCTCAGGATCCCGTACTGGTAGGAAAAAATAAGTGGAATCCTTCACTGACTAGAACGTATTTTATGAATATATGTAATGCAGATGTAACCTTCAAAATCATGATAGTTGAATGAGGATTTCCAGAGAAGTGAAACCATAATTAAAATTGCTTTGGAAATAACTCTCAAGTTCCATTTTTAAAAATTGCCTTGGAAATTTATCGTCTGTATTCATTGTATCAAGACTACCACATTGCATGCATTTTTAGACAAATAACTATACTGGTGTGGAGGAGGGGAGAAACTAAAAGTGTCAGTGAAATTTCAAATTCAAAGCAATATTAATATGTAGTTTGCAAAAAAAAATGAAACAAACAGCCCTATTGTGAGGTAAAGAGAACTTTTTGATAAGCTTGTATTCAATATTTTTGCACCTTACCTGAAATTCTTCTCTTAAACAGGTATTGATATTCTGAAATTGGTAGCCGCCCAACTTGGAAGCCAGTGGAAAGATATCTACCAGTTCCTGTGCAATGCTAGTGAGCGAGAGGTGGCAGCTTTTGCCAATGGGTATTCTGCAGATCACGAAAGGGCTTATGCTGCTTTACAGCACTGGACTATCCGGGGTTCTGAAGCTAGCCTTGCCCAGCTGATCAGTGCTCTACGCCAGCACAGACGCACAGATGTGGTAGAGAAGATCAGGGGATTGATGGAAGATGCAACACAGGTAATATCTATATTACTAGCTACGTGCATTAATATTCAATGCCAATGTAGATGTGGGGGTACAGAACAGTCTTTTGTAGCACAATTGTGGTTCCTCTGCTGGTGTGATCCCTTTTCTCTTATTAAAGAATAAATGTGGGGGGACAGCAACACAGATATTTGCTGGCAATGATTGTTTTTCTTGAAAACAAGCAATCGTCTTCTCCAAACATCTTAGTACTGACTCCAGGTCAGCCAAAGTGGAATAATCTCAAGAAGTGGAAAGGCAACACTGTAGGTTTTTTTTTTAAGGCAACAAGGCTTCCTTCTCTCAGTTTTCCAACTTTTGTGTCAACGTTCTGTATTCAGAATGTGAAATGGGTAGGCCTGAAATAATCCCAGCAGTCATCGGTGGAACCTTAGTGCATTTAAGCAGCAGGTTAAATGCTCTGGAAATCACTGGCAAGGCAAAGGTTAAGTGGGGCTTCCTCGTATTTAGTGCTCTTCCCCAATTTATGAAGGTATGCTTATAGCACATTTTACTTATTTTTCTGCAATTCAGTAGGAGAGTCAGACATTGCCTAACCTGATGCATTCAACAAGTGCTTTCCAATTGCACTACTTGATTTATTATCTTTTTTGTTGATATATAAAGTGAGCTTTTTTGGGTGTTTTAAAACTTACTATATTCAAGAGTTTCTGTTTACTGAAAAATTACTGTTACTAAGGAGTTGGCTATTATGGAACTGTTCGATCATTTGTCCAAATGATGGAGGCATCAACTTTTTTTCAATACTGTGGCAAAGTTTTAATTTCTTTTCCTCTTTCCTTTTTCTTCCTCTTTTCTCTGTATCAGAACAGTTTGATGCTTTCCTTTATCATTGTATGTTATTTGAAATTTGTTTTAGAAGAGCTTAAAAGTGTAGGCTTTTCAGCTGTAACCTTATCACCATCTACACACTAAGAATGGTTTATAATTCCTTGTTTTAAATAATGAAAGGCTTTGCCTCACCATGTTATGCACTGTAAACGTATTTCTAGGCTCATGCAAATGATGCAAAATACTGTAGATTCTGTGCATTAAAAGTAGATAAAAGTGCCTAGGTTTAATTGAGGACTACAGCAGGTCCTATCACAAGCATTCATAAAATAGCCATCACATATACTACCAATACTAGTAATGATTGTATCATATTATATATTCATGTAGACTTTGGCACTCTCCAGAATTTAGCAGGTTATAATCACAACTTGTACATTCATCACCAAAGCATTGCAAATTCCTAATTGTTTTACTTACCTTAAGTATTATCAGTATGTGAGCAATGTGAACTTTGTAGAAGTCAGAGGACTAAAATAAGACAAATGTTCAACTTCTCATGTAACAAGCAAAATCAGGAAAGAAAATCTGCAAAATAAATTACACTCATTGCAGAATTCAAGCCACTTTGATACCAAGCTAAAAGGAGAATGCAAGATTTGACAGATACAGCATTAACTTTTCTAGTGACAATAATAGAGGGAGCACCTTTTTGCCCCATAAAGAAATAATACTGACTATGGATGTGATGTTTTGATAGGAATCTATCTCACTTTACACTAATGGATCTGTGTTGGTGAGAATAAGTATCCCAGAAAACCTGGGTTGCTAGAGAATCATAGCTAACATTTCAATTCTCATAGTTTGATAGTGTTTAAAAACAAATGAGCTTTAAGCTTCTTTTACAGTAGCAATGGATTATGATAATCATTCCCTGACTGAGCTCTCATATTTTGCTTTCAGTAGCTGTACAGTCAGCATGTAGAAGTCACTGATTTCAATGTTACTGAACTTCTGAAAACTCATGCTGAACAAAGGCAACACTAAAGGAAGACATGTGACTGTCTGATATTTTGCAGTTACAGTATTCCCTTCTTGGCAAGCAATAAGATATCAAAGATGAAAACAAGGCACTTTCATCTCTAAAATAAACACTCTTAATCAGGACAGTTTACAAATACTTCAAATACTAAATACTAAAACTGTAACATGAACAATAATTTTGGTGAAAGCACAAACCTTTACATGGAAATGAATGAAAGAACAGTCTGTAAGTATTACAGTGCCAAAAATATTATCAGAATGCTCGTGATATCTTATTGCTTGCCAATTCAACTGTCCAAAATGAGACACATTAATTACATTCTTAACAGCTAAAAAGATGGATAATTAACTATTTGGTACTGAAATACAGATGTATTATGAGATCCTGACAAAATATTTCATTATATTCCATCATGTTGTTGGGCTATTTATTCATGTTACACCTAGGAAGAAAAGGGATCTAGCCATTTTTGAGCACTAGCCCAACACCTCCTTTTGATCATAATCTTGATATCCAAATTCTGCAAACTAATAGGGAATCATGCAACTTTATATATTTATCCATATTAATGGAAACATTCAATATTCTCCATTCAGATGATCTATGATCATAATATGTTTTTGCTTTTGTTTGATTTAAATACTCAACATGTCCTTTCAACTGATTTTTTTTAAAGAAATGTTCATGGTAGAAACAAATGAAATAGAAATTTTAAAAAAAAGAGTAATTCAAGATGATAGATTCAGCACAATTTCTTGGCTTTAAAAAATAGAACTTTATTGAAAGGAGGTATTAGTGAAAATACAGTACAAGTTACTGTTGAAATCATGGTTGAGTCAATTCTACCTTGTATTCTACCATACCCCTTCCTGTTGAACTGCTACAGTTCAATAGTATATCTCTGCCACCACCCTTGCAGCCGTCAAACACCAGAACTAGATGAGAACTTGAATGTTACCAGACTTACAAAAAAAAGGTCTCATATTTTGCTCAAAGAGCCAAGACCTGACAAAGAAACTTTCAGAAAAGCAGTTCTTAGTTGAGATAATTTTGTAATCTCATAGTTTATTTTCAGACCAAATCAGGAACTAGACTAACCACAGAAGTCATTAAAGATCCACATATATCAAATGTAATTTTAATTATATCCACAGAGAGGGAAGAACCAGAGACAACTCAAACCGAGGTAAAGAGCCTGAACTCTTACAGCACTGGTCAGTGGTTATGGCCAGCATTGAGAAGACCACCTTACCACTGTATCCTGAGGCTCAGATATTGACAGTGGCTGACACCAAAGACACTGAACAACAATATATTAGGACTTCTCCCTGAACATTGAAACCTTTTCCCCAGAATTTCACCTTTTAGAACTGGTGCTGTAGTGCTGACCTGATGGACAATTGACTTTAATGATTTCCTATATTTTTAGCACTTTATAACCTTAGCACTTTAAAATTTTACTAAGTTTTTTAATAATAATAATAATTTTATGACCTTAAGAGTAATTCAGTGCAATTTGGTATTCCAATTTTAGACTAATTTGCTGTTTTTTATTAATTATTAATAGTATTTTATACAGAGTTTTTTAGTTATTAATATTTTAGCTAATTATTGGAAGGGGGACTTAATTTATTGGAGTGGCTGTGATAAGATGTATGAAATGAATGATGATTATGGGTGGGCTGGGTGGGATTTTGGTAGGGATGAAACAAATGATAATGGTATGAATGATTTGATTAGCCTACCTGACACTGGAGAGGCAGGAGGGGAGGGGGCACCGATATCTGAGGTGGCAGAGGGTCGGAATATCCCGGTCTTGCTGGGGAGAGGCAGATATGGCGGGGGCCACAGAGCTAGCTATTATTGCTTAATAACGATCCCTTGTTCCGGCTCTGTGATCCCAATCCTGGGCACTGGTGATGAGTGTAATTCTGGCCCTGGGCTCAGGCTGCTGCTACTCAATGCCAGGTCGGTGGTAAATAAAGCTCTCCTCATCCGGGATCTGATCCTGGATGAGGAGGCCGACCTGGCATGTGTTACTGAAACCTGCCTCCCAGCTGCGTGTCACAAGCCCTGCCTGTGCTACTTGAGGAGGTAGCCGGGTTGGCGGTGGGGTTCCCCAGACTTATTGTCTTGGGGGACTTTAACCTGCCATTGCTCGGTGAAACCTCTGGATTGGTACAGGAGTTCATGGCCACCATGACAGCCATGGACCTGACCCAAGTAGTACAGGGTCCGACTCACGAGGGGGGCATGCACACGACATGGTATTCCTCTCTGAGCAACTGAGTAATGGTCTGAGACTAAGGGGCTTAGAAGTGTTGCCTTTGTCATGGTCGGACCATTTTCTACTGCGGCTTGACTTCCTGGCTCCAATCCTTCCCCGCAGGGAGGCGGAACCGATTAAGCTGTTCCGCCCCAGACGCCTGATGGACCCAGATGGCTTTCAGAAGGCGCTTGGGGTTATTCCAGATACACTCGTACACAGTTCGGCAGAGTCTCTTGCTGAGGCCTGGAACAAGGCTGCAGTGGAGGCTCTTGACCGGATTGCGCCGTTGCGACCTGTCCGCGGCACTAGACCCCGTAGAGCTCCATGGTTCAACGAGGAGCTCCGGGAGTTGAAATGCCAGAAGAGACGTCTAGAGAAGCGATGGAGGAAGAGTAAGTCCGAATCCGATCGAACACTTGTAAGAGCACATGTTAAGACTTACAAAGTGGCGCTCAAGGCGGCAAGATGCGCGTATCATGCCGCCTTGATTGCATCAGCGGAATCCCGCCCAGCCGCTCTGTTTAGGGTGACCCGCTCCCTTCTTAATCAGGGGTGAGCTGGGGAGCCCTTGCAGAGTAGTGCCGAGGATTTTAACACGTTTTTCGCTGATAAAATCGCTCGGATCTGAGCGGACCTCGACTCCAATTGGAATACAGAGTCGACTGACAACGAGTCAGTCGAGGTAACTGGGGCACGTACTTGTCCACCTGTCTGGGAAGAGTTTGATCTGGTGACACCTGATGAAGTGGACAAGGCCATTGAACCTGTGAGTTCCACCACCTGTTTACTGGATCCGTGTCCCTCCTGGCTGGTTTCGGCCAGCAGGGAGGTGACACGGAGCTGGGTCCAGGAGATTGTCAACGCTTCTTTGGGGAGGGGGTCCTTCCCGGATCCCTACAAGGAGGCACTTGTGCGCCCCCTCCTCAAGAAGCCTTCCCTGGACTCAGCCATTCTCAACAACTATCGACCAGTCTCCAACCTTCCCTTTATGGGGAAGGTTGTTGAGAAGGTGGTGGCGCTCCAGCTCCAGCGGTCCTTGGAAGAAGCCGATTATCTAGGTCCTCAACAGTCAGGATTCAGGCCCGGCTACAGCACGGAAACTGCTCTGGTTGCGCTGATGGATGATCTCTGGCGGGCCCAGGACAGGGGCTTATCCTCTGTCCTGGTGCTTCTTGACCTCTCAGCGGCTTTCGATACCATCGACCATGGTATCCTTCTGCACCGGCTGGAGGGGTTGGGAGTGGGAGGCACTGTTCTTCAGTGGTTCTCCTCCTACCTCTCTGGTCGGTCACAGTCGGTGTTAGTGGGGGGTCAGAGGTCAACCTCTAGGTTATTCCCTTGTGGGGTGCCTCAGGGGTCCTCTCCCCCCTACTATTTAATATCTACATGAAACCGCTGGGTGAGATCATCCAAGGACATGGGGTGAGGTATCATCAATATGCAGATGATACCCAGCTTTACATCTCCACCCCTTGTCCAGTCAGCGAAGCAGTGGAAGTGATGTGCCGGTGCCTGGAGGCTGTTGGGGTCTGGATGGGTGTCAACAGACTCAAACTCAACCCGGATAAGACGGAGTGGCTGTGGGTTTTGCCTCCCAAGGACAATTCCATCTGTCCGTCCATCACCCTGGGGGGGGGGAATCACTAACCCCCTCAGAGACGGTTCGCAACTTGGGCGTCCTCCTCGATCCACAGCTCACATTAGAGAAACATCTTTCAGCTGTGGTGAGGGGGGCGTTTGCCCAGGTTCGCCTGGTGCACCAGTTGCGGCCCTATTTGGACCGGGAGTCACTGCTCACAGTCACTCATGCCCTCATCACCTCGAGGCTCGACTACTGTAATGCTCTCTACATGGGGCTACCTTTGAAAAGTGTTCGGAAACCTCAGATTGTGCAGAATGCAGCTGCGAGAGCTATCATGGGCTTTCCTAAATATGCCCATGTTACAACAACACTCCGCAGTCTGCATTGGTTGCCGATCAGTTTCCGGTCACAATTCAAAGTGTTGGTTATGACCTATAAAGCCCTTCATGGCACCGGACCAGAATATCTCCGGGACCGCCTTCTGCCGCACGAATCCCAGCGACCAGTTAGGTCCCACAGAGTTGGCCTTCTCCGGGTCCCGTCAACTAAACAATGTCGTTTGGCGGGACCCAGGGGAAGAGCCTTCTCTGTGGCGGCCCCGACCCTTTGGAACCAACTCCCCCCAGATATCAGAGTTGCCCCCACCCTCCTAGCCTTTTGGAAGCTCCTTAAAACCCACCTCTGTCATCAGGCATGGGGGAATTGACATTTTCCCTCCCCCTAGGCTTATAAAATTTATGTATGGTATGCTAGTATGTATGGCTGGTTTCTAAACTGGGGTTTTTTGTTTTTGTTTTTTTAAATTAACTTAAATATTAGATTTGTTTACATTGTATTATTATTGCTGTGAGCCGCCCCGAGTCTGCGGAGAGGGGCGGCATACAAATCTGATTAAATAAATAAATAAATAAATAAAAATAATTATACAATAGCACTAATTAGCCTGAAAAAATATTGTTCCTTTAAAAAAGAGACATTTAAGAATTTAATGAGCAAGCTTTCTCTTACTGCAGTTGCTTAGAAATTCTACTTCCCTGTTTATCCAGGAAGAATGAAATAATGTTTTAAACCTGTCCCCCTGAGGAATATTTGTCCAATAATAGTCCAGCAGTTTCTTATTTGGTTCATCTGGAAGAGAACAGAAATCCTAGCAATTCTTATATTTCCATTACATTGGGGTGGGAATGAAGAAGCAGCATATAGTGTCCACACACACACACACACACACACACCTTGTCAAAGATTCCTATGTGTGGGTTGTTAAGTATAAGACAAAATGTCAATGAAAAATTTGGAAATAATAAAAACAATCTAAAGATTAATTGATTCATGGAAATTGGGAGCAATCTTTGATATGACTGGGCTCTACTGTATTTTTTTTTTTTTTTGCAAATAACAAGTTTACTAAAGTCAAAGACTACAAGGTAGGATTCTCATATATGATGCATTGTTATACAGTAATATTTCTTCCAACAGTATGTGCAGAAAAGGCTGACAAAATTCTGACAAATACTATTTTTGTTTGAATGGTAAAAAGAAATAACATTTGCAGCGGAAGCGGAGTAACAACGCGGACACAGAGCTGGATTTTAAAATTGGGTCATTTTTATTAATTAAATAAACTTATTTAATTCAAAACTAAAATGGGACCCGCAGAAGTCAACTAAGAACATTTGGGATGGAAATGACATCACAACAACTTCCTGGGCAACTTTGGGCGTAGCTCCATGCTGATCCAGGTGAAGGGGACCACGCCTTCACCTGTATCCCAGCCATGCAACGCATGTTGGAGGTCTCGCTGTCCAATCCCTGAAAGGCGATTGAAATGGGTGAGACCCAGAGGCAACCTCTCCCCAATTGCTCAGGCCGGTTTAAAAGCCACCATGAGCCCTTGGAGCGAGGATGCCAATCATCCCCAAAGATGCCCAATGGAGAACACGCAGTTGCTAGCACCTCCCAATTTCCGCCCCTAACCTGCCAACCCAATGACCAATTTGAACTAATCCATAACGAGACACCCTCTAACTAACCATCCAGTACTGCAGTGTGGAATAGGTGAAAAAATGGTCTCAGGTAAAGTGTAGAGACTGCCAAAAATTCCTATTCGGCCCTCTAAGGCCGACCCCAGTAGCCCCCTAAAGATAGGGAGGGCAGGCGGGCGGGTGTTTGCCTGCTCGTTGCCAGGGGCGAAAAGGAAGCCCGGAGCCTGTGCAGCCCTTTATAAAGGGCTGGCAGGCCATGCCCCTGGCGACGTCATCGGCATGTGCCGATGCCGGGTCTGGCCGGGATCTCGCGAAATATCGCGAGAGCCTGGCCAGCAAGATGGCGGCTACACCAGGGGCCGCATTTCCCCAGCACAGCTGCAAATCCCGCCGGTGGTAAGTCGCCGGCTTGGCATTCTTGTACATTGTAAGAAGTATTTTATAGCTTAATCTCCCTTAATCTCCTTTGCAGTTGATTTGATGTCTGGGATAAAAATTGTTAGGTCAGATGATAACAATTGCCATTCTCAAGTATTTGTCTGGGCACTAGAATTGGCTGATTTTTGTCCCTCAGACAATAGCGTTTGTTTTTTGGTCATGCTTAGCATCTAAATAGCAGGCATTTCAGTGTTTCACAATAGAACAATCGTTCCCCAAAGTCTTCTGATGCCTACATAGTCTCTTTGCTAGGTTAAACCAACTGTGGAATAATAAAAAAAGGAAGTGACTCACAAATACTATGATCAGGATTTGCTGAGGCAGCAGCTGGGTCTTGAGGTCTAACCATAGTGAACCAAAACATTTATCTGTGAATCTGCTCTGTGTTACGTACTTCATTGGAGCTGTTCGTATGATATGGTGCCTTATCCTGAAAATGAATTATTAAGAAATTCTTCCAGTAATCCTAGTTATATTAGCTAATATTTGTTCATAGATATATTTGGAATGTCTATTGCTCTCAGTGCAGTGATGTCCTTAAATCTCCCCATTTATATTTCCTGAGAAAAAATGAGTACTAAATATAGTCAGTTTTGGTTGCATTATGTTCTTAATTCCAGTTTTTGTTCATATTCTATCACAACATTCTGGAATACTGTGAACCATACTTTCTATTGTGTAGAAAGAAATTTGGACAATCTACTGCTTGCTTAACAAAGTAGTGTAAAAAAGCCAAAGGAAATATAAATTATTTTGTGGGATAGCATAATTTCATCATTTTATAAGAAGTACTAAAGGATTGGATGGGCCCTTTAACTCACCTCCTTTTGAGAGGTATTTTCATTTATTGGTTAGAAATTTGTAGTTTTTACATAGCTACACTTTCCTCTTTCCAGCAAAGCTACGGTAATTGGGTATTATGCTAGAAAATAAAGGAATTAGGTCACTAATCTCTACAGTAAACTGTCTTTAAAGCCTTACCAATCTCTTTCCACCCCATCATAATAATTTCAGTAGAATACTGATAGTTCTGTTCCATGATTTCATTACCTTCTAGCTGCCCAGGAAAAGTCACCTTTGGTTGGAACCTGCTCCATCTACTCATTGTCTAAGTAAAGATATTCAGAATTTATTGCAAATACAGTATTTCTTTACCAATATTTCTCGAAGATAAGTGATATCCAATGCATGTTTGTCCTCATCATGCAAAATGCTTTTTGGAAATAAGTACAATATAAAGCATTGTCCCTAGCTGTGTCTTTTGAAGTTCTTAAAAGCCATTTATGATCACAGCTGCCAGAATTATCACATAGTTTTCAGACATTTTAAGGGGAAATAAACAAGAACATTGTTTTGGCATAGTTTTAAAACACATTTATAGAATGGAACACACTAGGTAGAACCCTGCCACAAAGCTCTGCCTGTTTTGTATTTTACCCAATGTAGTGTAGTCTTGAAGTCTCCAAAGAAATATTAAGTACAGACCCCTGACCGCAAAAGATCAGCTTATCCCAGCCTTATCATTTGTTCTGAAATATCAATTTGGGGGATTAATTTCAGTAAATTAATTTACTTTTAAATTAATTTAAAAAAATTAAATTAATTGAATTAAAATGGACAAGTTTGTTCTATTGGTTATGGTGCCAGATTAGAAAGCAGGAAAATACACACAGAGAGAGAGACACCCACACATACATACGAATCTTGAAAGGAAGCTGATAAAAATGACTAAAATTCTTTGAAATCTTAGTTGTGCACTCTGCTATGTGAATGCGTGTGAGTCATTCATGTTCACAGAGGAGAGTCTTGTTACAACTTCTGTAAATAAATCTGCTCCGGCTGAGCAAAATGACTATTATGCTTATTCCAAAAGTTCAAGTAATAGCATATTGACCTTATTTTATTTTACATCCAGCAATTTCCCACATCTTGCTCATCAACTGAATATATAACCTTTACAGTCTAAATGGCTGAAATGGGAATCTGACAGGACCACACATTGCCATTTTGCCCTGCTTTGGGCTGAAATATGGATTTGGGGGAATTTTAAGTGATGAAAGTTGATAGTTTGCTCCTTAACCTTTCCAAAGTGGGCATGATTGACTGGTGGGAGAAGGTCTGGGAAATAAAATAGTGCTTTAAGGTTCTGTCAAAAACAGAAAAAAATGTACTACAGTGTTTAATCCGATCTACTCAGGAGTAGCAATGGGGTTCTGAAGGATGTTGGAGTTGAATATGGTGGCAGGTGGCTCCCATTATGCCATCGTTTTTAAAATTTAAGTCAGAATACCAAATTGGCTATTATTATTACTTGCATTTTCCCAATGATGATTCTCTCTCATTTCTCCCCCACTTTTGTTTTAGAACACAGGCAATACACTACAAAATGTGGCATTGGGTCCAAGGTACCTGCAGGAAAGAACATTGTAGAAACTGAATTTCCCTTTTTCCTGCTTTATCTACCACATTCAAGCAAGGGTCCTAAAATGTTTACCCTGTAATCAGGGAATTAATAAATGAGTGGGTTTTAACACAACTGGGGAAAGCAAGAATGTCTAAATATCGGTTTGAGATACTTAATTTTTGCCTTATTTGGAATGTGTCTGAGACTTTGAGGCAATGACAGAAAGGGAAAGAGAATTGGACATCAAAGTCATTTCTTAAGGACTATACCTTCATGTTTCTCTAGATCCAGCTTCAACATCTTCCAATGTCTGCGGCCACAAATGAAGTAAATATATCCTTGTTGATTTGACTCCTGGTGACTAAATCTATGCAGTTTTCTTGGTACAGCTACAGAATGGTTTGCTTCTCTGAAATATAGTTTTGGTTTCTCAGTTTTGCCAACAGTCCTGGAATTGTTCTGACCTAGGCTTCAAGCACAACAACTGTCCCAAAGAACCTCTTTTTTATTTAAACAGCTGTAAATTCCCAGCCATAATGAGTCCCAACTGTTAATTAGTCTGACAGTAGTCTTTCGGAAGAAGGCAAATAAGCATGAACCTGTATCTTTCTTGACACTTTCTTGACACTCACAAAGACCTAATTACCAAGGAGCTTTGCAAGGCCAAACAGAAACATGGAATTGGAACTGAAATTGCTGAGATACAAAGTGAACCAAGTTGCTTCTTGCAATGAGCACATCCATTTGCTCCACTTTTATAGCTTATGGGAGGAGCTAATCTGGGTGGATTGCCATTACTGCCACTACTGGTGCACTGCGTGTATAGCTTCAGTTCTCTTGCGTGTGCTATACATGCACGTCCCAGCATGTTTTTGCTTATTCACATGAGAGAGAAATTTCGGCAATTTTTTTTTTGTTTCCATGCATGCACAGAAGCAAAAATATGGAAAAAATATGGTGGCGCCCATAGGATTGTTACCATAGCAGCAGAATGCGAATTGTGCAATCTGGCAGCCGCTACTGGTATGCCATCCCATCCCACTATTGGGGCTAATCATTTCCAAGCCTTACTCCTGAGTAGTCCTTCTCCTCCGTAACACTTCTTGCCTTCTGGCAGCTCTGAGCATGCACACATTGGGAACAGACTCCCCCTGTTCCTCTGCCTCACTCATGTCAGCCTCTGGAGACCCTGGAGTCAGCTCAGACCTCCCAGATGGCCTTGGCTGGATCTCTGCTTCTGGCATCAAGCCTTCTTCAGATTCAAGGTCTGGCCCAAGTTCTTCCCGAGCCTCTCACTGTCCAACTCTGCTGCCAGCTCCGCAGGCCGCTTGCGAACCACAACACAAATTCCCAGGTAGTTCACCATCCCAAACAAGTAACTTCAGCTTCTGAGTTCAGACAAGGTCAGCTAGCTGAGTTTGGCTGATCCAAATAAAGCAGTATATATGACATAGATATGAAAAAATACAGCTTCTTTTTGGAGCATATACTTTCAGGTTAGGGTTGTACTTTAGTATGACAAATTGTGCTGATTTTCAAATGTACCTCTACTGCAATATAGGTTGAAGCAGAATCAGTTTTCTAAAAAACTATCATCATTGGCAGTAGTCTAAGTGTATGTCAGAAAAAATAAAAAGGCAAATATTATTTAAATCCAATACTTTTTCTTCCAAAATAAATTTGTAAATAAGGATGAGAAACAAAGGGGTGTAATCCAAAACATGACAAACAGCGTGCAGATGGACTTTGCAACCTTATCTGTACTTAGTAGTACAGGTAAGCAGTTCAGTAGAAAGAACTTCAGACAATTCATAAAGACCTGGTCTTAATGATTTTGCAAATAAAGGAAAGCTGACTGTTTGCTTATTTTGCTTGCAAAATTCTGTAACCTCATCTCCATTTTCCCTAGCTTAAACTTGATTAATGAAATTCCAAATTAATATTGCTTCCTCAGTTAATAGTTGCAGCTGACTTTCTTCCCCTTAAAAATGAACTATGTAGGATTAGAAAATATATGTATATACCTAGTTACATTATATTTATTTTAAAAAATAATTTGAGTTTGTAGTAGGTCAGAGTTGAATGGAAATTGATATTTCAGAATTCACATTAGCAATCTTTAAAACCAAAGAGAAGAGAGCTGCAGAATTCTAGAAAAAGACATTTTTGTCTTAAGGACATTCTGAGAGGGTCTCCATGATAATTTCAGTTTAAAATGTTCAAGTAAACGTGCTTATTCTTGACAGTAATTAGAGCTTTGTTATTCAACTGAGTTATTTCAGAATATCCATTTTTTCTTAAATCTGAATAAAACATACTAGATCAGATTCCTTTCAATCGAAGAAACTGCAATATTTACTTCAAAATCCATATCATTGACCCTAGGAGTCCAGAGATTTACAATTTTTTACAATTATTTCATGGGCAAAGGCATTATAGTAACTCCCTGTTATTCTGGAATTACTAGAAGTGGCAGAATAAAAAATTCAAAAATATGTCAAACTGCTCTTTTTATTTTTTTAAAAATATTTATTTATTTATTCAACTTCTATGCCACCCAATCCAGTAGGACTCACGGCCACTTACAACAATACAAATACAATTACAAAATAAAAAGAAGTTAAATATCAGTAATAAACTATAAAACCCCCAATTATAAAACCCATGCTAAAACTATAAACCTCCATTATAAAACACAGAAATTCCATCCATCAGACAACATACATACCAATCAAACATAACTTGGCTGTGCCAGATGTAAATATTTATGGCCCCCAGGCCTGTTGGCAAAGCCAGGTCTTAACTGCCTTTCGAAAGGCCAGTAGAGTGGGAGCAGTACGGACATCAGGGCAGCTACAGAGAAAGCCCTTCCCCACGGTCCCGCCAACCTACATTGCTTAGTCAATGGGATCCAGAGAAGGCCGACTGTGCGATCTTATTGGTCTCTGGAAGGTATGTGGCAGGAGGCTTTTATGAGTATAAGTGTTGGAGTATGAGTGTTCATAAAGTTATGATTGTGTATATTCTGATACACAGAAAGGGATCTTGTTCAGAGCTTCTGGAAATCTTCATTGCTTTCTTTCTGTCTCAGGGCTACTAGATCCTGCTGTTTGTCTTCCTCTTAGCTCACAGTTATTAACCTCATTTTCCTCTGCTACTATTGCTTTATGTACCAAAATATATTGCATATTTCTTAGATGTAATTTTGTAGAATCATCTTTTTGAGGAAAACATATTCAGATGAAGACAAAATTCTAGACTATATTTGTGATTCTCATCCTGTTTATTGTAAATTTAAAGACTAGTCTATTTTTACCCATAATGGAGATATTTTTAAATGTTAGGAACCACTCTTTATATTCTTCAGATTTTAGGATTCATTGGATACTTGAAGATCATGCCATTAAGTCCATTCTGTTTTCCATTGGTCTTTAAAAACAAGCCACAGAGTGGGTTGGACTTGGACGTGGTAGGATTAACAGAATATCAGAATAATGGAGTTGGGAGAAACCTTGGAAGTCTTCTAATACAACCCTCTGCTCAGGCAAGAAACACTATACCCATGACGGCAAACCTCTGGCATGCTTGCCACAGGTGACATATCAGAGGGCATGTGAGACATTGCCCTATATCAGCTCTAGCATGCAGGTGCATGCTGGCTACCAGATGTTTGGCCTTGGGGAAGGCCATTTTGCTCTCTGGACACTGCAGGGAAGCTTACCTAAAACCCTGGAGTGCAAAAAATTGCCCAACGCAAACCGGAAGTTTGGAAAAATGGACTTCTGGTTTGTGCATTGGGCTATTTCTTGCACTACAGAGGGTTCAGGGAAGCTTCGTGAAACCCAGGAGTGCAAAAAACGGATAAACTGGAAGTTTGGAAAACACACTTCCAGTTTTCCTGTTGGGCTGTTTTTCGCACTTCGGGGCTTCAGGACCCTTTCCTGAACCCTCTGGAGTACAAAAAAAGAGCACAATGGGCAAACGAGCAATCTATTTTTCCGAACTGCCAGTTTGACTATTTGTCCTTTTTTTCACCACCCCAGGTTTCATGGAAGCCTGTGCGCATGTGTATGGGAAGTGTGTGTGCATGTGTGTGGGGGAGGGAAGGGTTGTAGACATGTGCATGCATGCTAGCACACCCACACCCACCCTTTTGGCACACGAACAAAAAAAGATTCGCCATCACTGTCCTATACAATTTCAGACAAATGGTTGTCCAATCTCTTCTTTAAAACTTCCAGTGTTGGAGCATTCACAACTTTTGGAAGAAAGTTGCTCAACTAGTTAATTGTTTAACTGCAAAAAATTTGCTTCTCTCCTTGATTGGTTTCAATCTGTTGCTTCTTGTCCTATCTTCAGGTGCTTTGGAGAATAGCTAGGCTCCCTGAGATACTGGAACACTAGTATCATGTGGTCTCCCCCCAGTCTTTCCAAATTCTAGCAACCATTCTTTATATGTTTTAGCCTCCAGTACCCTAACAATCTTCGTTGCTCTTCTCTGCACTCTTTCTGGAGTTTCAGTATCTCTTTTACATCATGGTGATCAAACTGAATGCAGTATTCCAAGTGAGGCCTTACCAAGGCATTATAGTGTGATATTAACACTTAACGTGATCTTGATTCTATTTCTTTTGTCAATGCAGCCTTGAAGTGTGTTGATTTATTTGGCAGCTGCAGCACACTGCTGGCTCTGTCAACTAGGACTCCGAGATCCCTCTCACAGTTACTACTATTGAGCCAGGTACCACCTATGATGGCGAACCTATGGCATGCGTGCCAGAGGTGGCATGCGGAGCTATATCTGCTGGCACCCAAACTGTTGCCCTAACTCAGTTCCAACATGCATGTATGCACTAGCTAGGTGATTTTCGGCTCACACAGAGTCTCTGGGAGAGCATTTTTTGCCTCTAGAGAGCCTCTGGGAGTGCTGGGGATGGCATTTTCACTCTCCCCAGGCTACAAAAAGGCTTTGGAGGCCGGGAAGGATAACAAATGGGCTTACAGCACCCACCTGAAGTCAGGAAACAGGGGAGCGGGGGAGTGTTGTGTATGTATGTGCGGGGTTGTATCTGCAAAGACGGGGCACAGATGGACTTGAATTATAGGTGTGGGCACGCTCATGCACACAATAGCATGTACAATAGCACAAACATACTTTTGTCACCCGAGGAAAAAAGGGTTCGCCATCACTGACCTATACTATACCTGTACATTTGGCTTTTCTTGCCTATAAATGTAGAACCTTACTTTCCCCCCCATTCTGTTAAATCACGCCCAATGTCCAAGTCTGTCAGGTTTTTGCAAAGATGTTAATGTGATTGGTAATTAATTAAATAAAATTTGGAATTAAAGTGAGATTGTGCTTCTGGATTCATTGATTTTTTTTTAAGTAAATGATAATACTTGTTAGTCTTTAGATAAGAAATGTAGTTTTGCATCCTGGACACTAGAAAGTAGTAAACTAGGTTTGTTTGAGATTTAATTAAAATCTTCTCTATTCTTAGTAGAAAATGAAGTAATACAGAAAATTAAGTGAAGGGACCATATCTGTGACCTTTTACTTACAAAATAGGTGCTCTCAAGATAAGCTATATTTTTTGGTTTAAAAACCTGGGGGAATGGGTTGAATTAACATCACATTTTCTTACTGAATCCAGATTTCTGCACAATCCTAAATATTTTGCTATCTATTGTGTCCCACAGTGCAGACATAAATATTAGCAAGCTCTGTTTTATTGCTTTCAAGCAGCAAGTATCATGCTGCAGTGAGATCTATTGCATCTCCATTAGGCTGACATAGTTATCTGTAAACAAAAACTGCCCACTTGTTCAGGTATTCATTCTAAAAATGGATTAAATCATACTTTGATATTCTTTTAATAAGTCACAATTCTGACATTATAAAGAACTGTAAATCTGTTCGAAATTGTAACCCTTTAATCTTCCCCCCTATATGTTGACAGGTAAACAGCCTGTTCCCATGACAATAGCAACAGCAATAGCAATAGCATTTAGACTAATATACCACTTCATAGTGCTTTTACAGCCCTCTCTAAGCAGTTTACATAATCAGTCTATTGTCCCCAACAATCTGGGTCCTCATTTTACCCACCTCGGAAGGATGGAAGGATGAGTCAATCTTGAGTTGGTGGCAAGATTTGAACTGCTGAACTACAGCTAGCAGTTAGCTGAAGTAGCCTGCAGTGCTGCACTCTAACTACTGCGCCACTCCGGACAAATCAGAAGCATAAGAAAACCCCTTGTAGACCAGACTAAAGACCTAACAAATCCATAATGGTCAGCATGAAATGAAATGAGTGCAGCAACGTTTTCCCACTGCAACTGAGAGGCATAATGGTTTGAAAGATCAATTTGATACCAGGATTTCAGCACATATAAGTATCTTCCCAGCTCTGCTTATATTTCCTGAGTTATCACTCTCATGACACACATTTTGAAGATTCAGATACAGTAAAGCTGTTACTGTAATATCATTTCGGGGTGCTGGATAGGCTGCACCTTCTATCTGTCTCCCTCCTCTTCTATTCAGGAGCAGATATTTAGGTTCCATGACCCATATAGAAAAATGTAACCACCAAGACACCAAAATAAATGTTTGTGTTGAAGTATCATGAAAGGTAGAGGTGTGGGCAGGATCCAGTGGTCTCATCAAAAATTGCATCACAGTGCATTATGACACTACTTTTGTCCCCTCTTGATCTGTATCCCACAGGTGCCATCAAATAGTAGTGTTTTTGAGAGCATTATTTTAATTATAATATTTCAGTTTCCCAAGCCATCACTATTGACTGTGTTGTTTTCCTTCTGGTGAGTACTGAACATATATGTTGAATTTTGTACGTTCCAAAAATAATCTCTCTAAATTGGCTAAATGATTAAGTTAGAACTAGTTCTTATTGTATTATTATTTTGAGTTTAATTATAAATTAGTGGTCTTTCCTACAATCACTAAAGGAATTGCGGTCTTTCTTGCAACTGCTAAAGGTTGTGAGGCTCCTCAAGAAGTCTCCCCTGGACCCAGCTCTATTGAACAACTATCATCCTGTCTCCAACCTGTCCTTCAAGGATAAGGTTGTCAAGATAGTGATGGCGTTCCAACTCCTGCGGTCCTTGGAAGAAATACATTATTTAGACCCATTTCAATATGGCTTCAGACCCGGCTACAGCACAGAAACTGCTTTGGCCATGCTGATGGCTCTGGTGTGACCAGGGTAGGGAGCATTCCTCTATCCTGGTGCTTCTTGACCTCTCAGTGGTGTTTGATACCATTGACCATGGTAACCTTCTGCGACGGCTGGAGGGGCTGGGAGTGGGAGGCACAATTTTATGGTGGTTCTCCTCTTATCTCTCTGGCCAGTCACAGTTGGTGTTAGTGGGAGGACAGAGGTTGACCTCTCAGCCCCTCCTCTATGGGGTGCCACAAGGGTCAGTCCTCTCTCCTCTCCTGTTCAATATCTACATGAAACCACTGAGTGAGATCATCCGACAACACGGGGTGAAGTGCCAGCAGTACGCTGATGACACTCTGCTGTACATTTCCACCCTGTGTCTATTCAATGAAGCGGTTGATGTGATATGCTGGTGCCTTGAAGCCATGATGGGAGTCAATAGGCTCAAGCTCAACTCAAACAAGACTGAATGGCTGACTCTACCATCTGTCTGTCTTTGATGATGGCGGGGGAGAAATAACCCCCTCAGATATGGCTTATAACTTGGGCATCCTCCTAGATCCACAGCTGAGGCTAGATCAACATCTCTCAGCTATAGCTAGAGGGCCTTTGCACAAGCTCGACTTGTACACCAGTTGCAACCCTACCTAGACCAGGATGTTCTTCGTACAGTCACTCATGCCCTCATCACCTCATGCCTTGACTATTGCAACATGCTCTATATGGGTCTACCCTTGAAAAGCGTTTGGAAACTCCAGCTGGTTCAAAATGCAGTCGCACAAGCCATAGTGGGTGCACCCATTATTATTCCAACTTTATGCGGACTGCATTGGTTGCCAGTTGACCTCCGAGCGCAATTCAAGGTGTTGGTTATCATCTTTAAAGCCCTACATGGCTTAGGACCAGACTATTTATGGAATTGTTTCTACCTCATACATCTCTAGGACCAATAATGGCCCACAGAGTTGGCCTTCTCCAGGTCCCATCCGCCAAATAATGTCAATTGGTGGAATCTCAGGGTACCCAGGCCTTCTCTGTGTTGGTTCCAATGCTTTGGAACTAACTGCTTCCAGAGAGGTGTATTATCTCCACCCCACCGGTCCTCTGGAAAGCCATCAAAACTGGCTTTTTCGGTGGGCATGAGACCATAAATGAATGAGAGCATGTAAGGCTTTTTAGGGTTATAATGTATTTTATACTGTTTTATTGTATTTATTGTTCCTATCCATTCTATATTGCTGGTATTTATTGTCATTACTGTAAGTCACCCAGAGTCCAATTGGAGTTGGGCGGCAGATGACTCAGATAGATAGATAGATAGATAGATAGATAGATAGATAGATAGATAGATAGATAGATAGATAGGTAGATATGGTGCATTTGATAGAAGAGCTGAAATAACTGTTACGACCCTTACTATTTAAATGTACAGTGATCCCTCGGTTAGCGCGGGGGTTACGTTCCAAGACCTCCCGCGCTAACCGATTTCCGCGTTATACTGGATGCGGAAGTAAAAACACCATCTGCGCATGCGCGCCCTTTGTTCCATGGCCGCACATGCGCAGAAGGTGGAGCGACGCAAGTTCGGAGGCTGGCAATGCAATGGTGATTTTTCCGGGCTCCTCGCCGCTACCCACAGGGCAGCGCTGGCGGCAATGGCAATGGCAACCCTCCCTCCTTCCCTTCTCTCCCTCCCTCCTTCCCTCCTTCCTTCCTCTCACCGGCTTTCTTGGGGCAGCGCTGGCGGCAATGGCAATGGCAACCCTCCCTCCTTCCCTTCTCTCCCTCCCTCCTTCCTTCCCTCCTTCCCTTCTCTCCCTCCCTCCTTCCCTCCTTCCTTCCTCTCACCAATCAGCAATCAGTATGACGTCATCGGGCGGGAAAAACCGTGGTGTAGGAAAAAAAACGCGGACTTATTTTTTAATTAATATTTTTTGAAAAACCGCGTTGCAGCGTTTCGCGCTAATCGAGAACGCGCAAATCGAGGGATCACTGTACTTTCAAAATATTATATTTGATATTATTTCTCCTACATTACTTAATCAACTTTCAACTTTTAGAGATATCAGTAGGGACAATATTGAGGGCCTTCAAAGTTATAATCTAAAGCAGCTAGCAGTTGCTAGATAGCCTATTCCTACGTTAGTGTTTTAGGGAGACAGAAGTTGTCTTATAGAGAAATAGTTAAAATGCAAAATCATTTTTTATTCTTGACAATGTTACTTTGGGAACCTTTGCTTTCTGTTGAAACTAATGTAAAATGATAACCACATCAAATGCATACATGATCACTTGGTTATCTTCTGTTGCAACTTCTTGTGTTTTATTGGAGGCAGCTGTACATTAGCTCTGGTATTCAGAATTAGTTGGGGTTTTTTATAGTTGTTTTCAAGGGAAGAGCCGCCAGTGTGCATCTATGGGTCCTGGGAACTCTTTATACAAAACTGGCAATGATTTAGCATAAATTGCTGTCTAGAAGGGACAACAACAGTTAGCTGGGGTAGTTTGTGTGAGTTCATGGAAAGGTTTTATTAGTACTAATGGGAGTTAATTGCTTCTAAGTAATACTATCTGTTTTCCTTTCTGTCCCTGCCCTTCCTCTTCTGGCCTCCCATGACCTCATCCAGCTTCCCCCTACCTCCACCCTTTGTCCTGCCTCCATCTTCGCCTTCATCTGATACCCATCTTCAGTTTTCCTGTACAGAATGTTTGTTGTTTTCTGGGTGGAAGAAGATGTTGATACTTCAGAATTGCTGCAGCTATATTTCTCTGCCCTGGGAAAAAAGAGCCTGATTTTCAAACCGAATAGCTTTTCTTTCTTTGTTTTTTTCAAAAAAAGATGCAACCCAGCTTGCTTAAGCTAGCAGGAATTGTTTCTCTTTATCAATAAAATTGTTGCTGATTATGAAACCTTTATTACTTTTAAATTTATCTCTGGGTTTTCAGTTTGGGTTTAGAATTTTGATTTATATTGTCATGTGATGATGGATTTATTTTTGCATGCTTATGGTATGCAAAACATCACAGATGATTCTGAGTTTAAATGTCTTTTTTGCCTTCACTTGTCAGGATTGCCACAGCTAAGAATGTTGTATTGATCAAGAGAAGAATCAGAATCAGAATAGAGCTGAAAAAGGGACCTTGGAGGTCTTGTAGTCCAGCCCCCTGCTCAAGCAGTAGAGCTTATACCATTTCAGACAAGTGACTATCCAGTCTCCTCTTTAAAATCTCCATTGATGAAGCACCCACAACTTTTCAAGGCAGGCTGTTCCACTGGCTAATTGTGCTGTTTAGGAAGTTTCTCTTTAATTCCAAGTCGCTTCTCTCCTTGATTAGTTTCCATCCATTGTTTCTTGTCCTGCCCTCTCGTGTTGTGATGGTGAACCTATGGCACGGGTGCCACATGCGGCACATGTAGCCATATCGGAGGGCACTCAAGACTTTTGCCTTGTGTCAGCTCCGGCGCACATGCACACACTGGCTATCTGATTTTCAACCTTGGGAAAGGACGTTTTGCACCCCAAATACTTCAGGGAAGCTTTCTGAAGCCCTGGAGTGCAAAAAAAGCACAATGGGCAAACCGGAAGTGCATTTTCCAAACTTCCAATTTGCCCATTGTGCTGGTTTTGGCACTCCAGAGCTTTAGAAAACTTTCCTGACCCCTCCAGAGTGCACAAAAAACAGGACAACGGCAAACCAGAAATGTGTTTTCCCGAACTTGTGGTTTTCCCGTTTGGACATTTTTTTCACGTACCAGGCTTTAGTAAGGCCTGTGCAAATGCACTGGGGGCAGGGGGGAACACGTGTGTGTGTGCGCATGCGTGGGGGTGAGGGAAGAGGGCACTTGCACGCATGCTAGCACACCCATGTACCCCCTTTTGGCACGGGAACCAAAAAAGGTTTGCCATCACTGCTCTAGTGCTTTGGAAAATAAACTGACCCCCTCCTCTTTGTGGTAGCTTCTCAGATACTGGAATACTGCTATCATGTCACCCCCTAGTCCTTCTCTACTTTGGATTAGCCAAACCCAATTCTTGCAACCGTTCTTTGTATGTTTGGGGAAAGGACACTCCCTATTTAGTACTACCAAAGATCTAAGATCCTTTCCCCAAAGTCCCTCTGAGTACCTGTCTACACATAGATCTCTCTGTAAAATGGGGACGAGAGAAGGCTAGATCTAGTTAGGTCTGTTCTTTAAAGAGTGATACGCACAGGAAAATTACAGTGAGAATAGATGGAACGCTTCAAAACTAACATCAATATATTATACTAGTGAAACAAGGGAGGGGCCTTCCCTTGGCAAGATCTCCCCTGCCGTGACAAGTGAAGGAGGCTATACAATACTGTATCATTGTCACCAGAATGGATGGTAGAAAAGCAGAGTAGTAAATATGCATCAGTTATGAAGAACTGCTCAAAGGGTAAAGAAAACAAGAATAAGTCCCTTTGGCCCAGATCACTCATTGTGGTCATCTGCAGATAGGTAAGAGTTTTAAACAAGACAAATCCTTTCAGTCTAAAGTTCATTCCCTCTCCACATTTTATTATATTTGTAAACCAAGCTACTATTGTCTCATGCAAGAACAAAAGGTGCACAAGCATCCACCCCCAAAAGGACATGATGTGGTTATCAAACATCCCAGTTCAAACAGTTATTGTGTAATAAATCAGTTGTTGTTTCCCTCTTTTTGCATGTGGGAGATGCATGTGCTCGGTTGAGTTCATTTGAGTTTTCAGACATTCTTATATGAATGCTGCTTTGTGCAAATTGTGAATTGAATTAGATGGATGAAAGCTCTGTGTTTGTGTGAGATTTTGCCTGTGTGTGCCTGTGTGCCCTTGCTCTCCTGAACCCTTGTCTCTCTTGCTTTCCCCTCCCATCCTGCTGAAAACAAGGCACAGAGTGAATCAGCATCCTACTCTGAGGATCACAGGGTGATTGTTGGTTTAATAGCACTGAGAAATTTGGCCCATAGGAACAGAAGGTTCCAAAGAGATTGTTGGATCTAAACAACCTTTGAAGCCCCAGGAATAGCAAATCAATCTCAGCTCATATTTGGTTCCTCATTACCCCTGTCTTCTCACTCTACATATATAAAACTTGGCATTCTTTGACAGATAATGCCTTTCAAAACTCTGGTGAACAATTACATTAAATATTTGTTTGAGAGTGGATTTTTGAATGCCAGCGATTGTGCTGCTTCAGAGTGCTCTTTCAATGATGTACTAGAATTCCATTGTCCTTTTGTTATTGTCTTCGGAGAGGGGCGGCATACAAATCTAATAAATTATTATTATTATTATTATTATTATTATTATTATTATTATTGTTGTTGTTGTTGTTGTTGTTGTTATTCCTGTTATTCATGAGTTGGCTTATATTGTGAGGGGTCTATAGGTATTTTCTCTGTCCTTTTTATGACCTGTACAGTATACAAGTCCTCAGTGGAAGTCTGGCTGGCAATTGTTTTTTCTGCAGTCCTATCTATTTATTGAAGTCTGTCCTGTTTAGTTACTGTATTAAACCAGACAGCTATAGAAAAGCAAATATTGGTCCAGATCAAAAGTCTCTTATTTGTCCAGACAAAAGCATTCTGCTTCATTTGTGGTAACATACTTGCTACGGTGATCCCATAAATTGGATATGAAAGCAGTAACTTTTTCAGCAATTGGCAAAGAGAGGCCTATTGCCTCCAGTACTAGATGCCATAACCAGCAGCCTGGTTTATTTGTTAAAGTAATATTCCTCTTCTTCGTTGGAGGTCATGAGAGTTTCCATTTGAAATGGGTTGGGTTGAAAATGACTAGTCAGAATCACCCAGGGGATTTCCATAGCTACAGGAAGATCTCCACAGTCCCAACAACTTAACCACTACATTACACTGTCTTTCCTTATCTAACTATGAATTTATTTACTCTCCCTTCCAAGTTTTCCAAGCAGTGTCTATCACTACATTGTTTAGGAATCAATTTCAAATGTTTATAGCATGATTTTTGAAGCAGTACTTTTCTTCATCTGTCCATAATTTTAATTTCATAATTTTAAACCATTCAGCTTTACTGTTTTCAGACCTGTTTGTTGGAATAGTGAAGAGATAAATTTCTTGGCCTGGCAAAACCATCCTGTTGTTATCTTCATTCTTTTCTGAAGGGACTTCTATGTCCTAATGAAAGTGAATTGGTCCAATTTGTCCCAGAACACTAGTATGTAATTTTTTTTTTCATATTATGTCTCCCTATTGCAGCTTGAAGCTGACAAGTTGATTCTCCCAGTAAATTCTGGACCACTCAGCCCTGCTCCCAGCCCAAATCCAAAATCAGAGACAACTTTAATTCCTGTGGAACCATCTCCCTTGGAAAAGAACAAGTGCTTCTTTGTGGATGAATCTGAACCTCTTCTTCGCTGTGATTCCACCTCCAGCGGTTCTTCTGCTCTTAGCCGAACAGGCTCTTTTATTACCAAAGGTACTAATATCTGCTAGTCTGGAACCTCAGTTGTTCAGAGGGCCATTGTTTAATTTCATTCAGAATCAGATGTAAAATGGGACATATTCAGATGGGACATATTCAGAATGCAGACTTCAGGTTTGTCCTGCAAACATAATTCAAAAATATAGACTGCACATATTTAGAAATTAATTTGGGCTTAAAACTGTATGATGCCCAAGTCTGCTTGGTATCATTTATACAAATAAGATTTTGTATATTTGGTCACAATATAAAAAGACATTGAGACTCTAGAAAAAGTGCAGAGAAGAGCAACAAAGATGACTGGGGACTGAAGGCTAAAACATATGAAGAACAGTTGCAGGAATTGGGTATGGCTAGTCTAGTGAAAATAAGGACTAGGGGAGATGATAGCTGTCTTCCAATATCTAAGGGGCTGTTGCAAAGAAGACTGGTCAGCCTACTCTCCATATGACCTAAAGGCAGGATTATAAACAGTGGATGGAAACTAATCAAGGAGAGAACCAATCTAGAACTAAGAAAAAATTACGGAAATATTCACCACACTCTTAGAAGTAGATGAAGAAGGGCTCAGAAACCATATCGATGAACTGTACTGGGTTCAAACAAAATAGGCCAGACGCCTTAAATTACTGAGAGAGGTGCATATTAGATTTACAAAGAAAACCGTCCGAGATGAAATATACAAAAGCACAAGAGGCGAACCCCTAATATATGAAGGGAAGGAAATAATAATATTAAAGAAAATCCCGAAAAGAATAAGGGATGCGCAAGTGCCCACACCCATAATTCAATGCCTGGGGAGTGTGGAGTCCCTCTAGAGGCCAGAAACTGCCTGTTTCCCAACTTCTGGTGGGCCCAGTAGGCTCGTGTTTCACCTCCCGGAGGCTTTCTGGAAGCCAAAAATGTCCTCCCAGAGCCTCTGTGAGAGCCAAAAATCAGCTGGCCAGCATACACATGCACATTGGAGCTGAGCTAGGGCAATGGCTCATGTGCCAGTAGATATGGCTCTGTGTGCTGCCTGTGGCACCCATGCCATAGGTTCGCCATCCCTGGTATACGGTCTCCTGCTTGAACAAGGAATTGGACCTCAAAGAAGACCTCCAAGATCCCTTGCAACTGTTGTTCTGTATTTCCATGGCTTCTTCAACAATCCCTTATTTAAAATCTTGGTTTAGTATTATACATGGTCCTGATTTAACAATGGTAATTGGGACCAGAAAGTCCATCACTAAGAGATATAGTTGCAAAATGTGACATACATGACCATGTAGTCAGCAACTACAGTTGTCCCAGTTGCTGTCATATATCCCATGTGCCTGCAGCATCTCCCATGTTCATGTCATTGCCTTTTGTAACTTCCTACTGGCTCACCCATTGATTTTGCTTGTCAGATACCAGTAGTGAAGACCACAAAGTTCACCAGTAGTGATCACATAACTGTGTGACATTGCGACTGTCGTAACTGCAAACTGGTTGCTTAGCGTTCGAATTGTGATCATCCAACTAAGAGGACACTACGAGGGCTGCAACTTCAAGGAACAATCATAAAACAGTGCCATTGTAATTTTGAATGATTCTGGATGAGCGGTTATTCAAAAAGGAGTGCCTGCATGCTCTTGCCATTGTGCTCTTATTTTCAAATTATACTGATCACTCTTAGGTCATTTAAGGAAATCAGTTGCATCTGAGACTTCTGAACTCAACTCTTCTATTATAGTACAACTGGTTCTTTCTGTCTTAAACTATACTAGAAGAAGAAATGGGGGCTGTTACTCCTGATTTGGCAACCATACATGCACTGTGTGAACATAATCATCATTCACATTGTGTCATATTGTGCTTGGATCACAGTGGGTATTTCTAAATTGTCTCTGGGCAACAGACTGACAGCCCAAATAGTAAAAGAGTAAACTGCAGTTTATTCTATGACAAAAGTAAGACCGCAGAGTAAAAAAGAACAGCTTTTGAATATTGAGGAAAGGATATTTCAGTGACCCAGATTCTCTCATTTCATTGGCCCATATTTAGGCTTTCTTCTGTTAGACAGTTGGGAAACACAGGAGCTTATGAGTCTTGATGAATTGAGAGCCATTGATCTACTCTCCCTATGATTCTCAAGGCTCAAGGTTGACTTAGCCTTCCATCCTTCTGAGGTGGGTAAAATGAGGACCCAGATTCTTGGGGGAAATATGCTGGCTCTGTAAACTGCTTAGAGAGGGCTATAAAGCACTGTGAAGCAGTATATAAGTCTAAGTGCTATTGCTATTACTATTTTGGGCAGCTTGCAAAAATGTCACAAAAATAATAATCCTACTAAAAGCAATAGAAATAAATATATAAAATGCTATAAAAGACAAGGATAAAGATTTTATGCTGAAGAAGGTGGGTAGGTGGGAGGTGTTGTTCAATCCTGCTGGCAGTTTTTTCCATAATGCAGATCCTGCCATGGAGAAACTTGTGTTAATTATTGATGTTTTGTGGCAGGACCTGTCTCCAAAGTCTCCCATTGATGGTCTTAGACTGTGGCTTGGATTATGGAAACAGGCCAGTCTGAACTCAGCATCTGAGCCAGAAAGCTGCACTGAAATGACTGCCAAGCCTAGTGAATAATGATAACACAGCCTGGGCCAGTTCAATGCTTGCGAGTCTGTGATTAACGGCCACTTTATCTTCTCTTTTGTTAGAAAAGAAAGACACGGTGCTGCGCCAGGTGCGCCTGGACCCTTGTGACCTGCAGCCCATCTTTGATGACATGCTTCACCTTCTAAACCCTGAAGAACTGCATGCTATTGATGAGATTCCACAGGCAGAGGACAAGCTGGATAGGCTTTTTGAAATTGCCGGGGTCAAGAGCCAGGAAGCGAGCCAGACTCTACTGGATTCAGTTTATAGCCACCTGCCTGATCTGCTTTAGACGTGGGCCACCAGAGGTCCTTTGCACCTACACAGTGGCTGCTGCTTGTATGCGCTTGACACATGTTAAAGATAAGACATGGGCAGGATATTTTGTAGAAGTCGTGGCCAGTATTTTCCTCTTTATGTTTTCTTTCTTTTTTCTTTCTTTTTTCCTTTTTGTCTTCTGAGAGTAAGTTTGCTCTCATGTTTATGGTTTGAATTAAAAGATGTTGTTTTCCCTTCTTCTCTTCATAGTTCCCTCTAAGCTGAGCAGTGAGCAATCGCTCACTTAAAAATCATCATCAACTCAGAGTTTTCCAAACCTGCCCAGAAGCCGAGAGGGAAAGAGTGAGAGGGAAGGAGAGAGAGAGGAAGAGAGGAAGAGAGAGAAACAGATAGAAAAAAGAGAGGAAGGAAAAGAGAAAGAAAAAGAATGGGAGTAAGGAAGAGAGAAAGAAAATCAAAATCTAGTGTGAAACTAGCTCAACTATTTAAGTGGCATTTTGATATTGATAGAGTTGCCCTATTATGAGCTCACTGTTATAGACACACAGTACAGTATTTTATTTTGAAATTCTCTGAGGCAAAACAGGGTGGGTTTTTATTTGTTTGTTTGTTTGTTTGTTTGTTTATTATTTCTGTGCCTCCCAGTCCCGAAGGGACTGCCGCTCAGACACTATACTTTTCTGCCCCCCCCCCAAAAAAAATTAGAGGGAACACTGCTTCTCTTACAACATTTTAACTTTTCATTCAAAGCTGTAATTGTAGCCACTTAAAAACTATGGATTATACATTCATAATTTACTTATTGATTTGGACTTGCATTTTAATGCTTTTAACTTTTCAGGAGCCTTTTTTTTAATTTTTCTTTATATTCCAGTTTGATTTTTCTTGCTCTCTCATTATAGATACTTTGAATTCTTCTTCTCTGCTCTTTTCATGGTTAGATAGACCTGCTTTTCCTCAAGATGACTTTAAGAAAAACTACTGCTGAATGATGCACATTCCCCAATATTTTACTAGCACAGCTATTTATTGTATGGTTTTCACGTGGACAAACAGATAACAATAAGTGACTTGTGCTTTTCTGGAACTAGAATGCAGAAACATTTCAACGGTAACTTCTTCAACCTTCCAGACATTGAGACCTTGGTCTGCAGCTGAATGTAATTCTGTTTGCTTGACTTAAGGGAGAGATGTTGCCTTGTCCCTCCTTGTAGGATCTCAGCAGGCTTGATCACTTGGGAGTAGCACCTGGAGCTGGACTCTGGAAAGTAAAGGAGAACCCTGGTGGTGCCACATTTCTCATTCTATAAGATTTATTGATATGTGCTTCAAAATTGTCCTTTTGTGGGTTTTTATACAGATGTGGCCAATAAGTATATTTCAAGGACTTCATGTGGTCTTTGAAATTCTTCCCCATCCCCACTTCACTTTTTATTAAAAATGCTGCATTGTGAAAAATCCTGCCTCTGCTATATTTGCATCTACTGTGCTCCAGGAATAAATTGATCTACAATCATGCTTATTTAGGAGACATATTGCAAGGGACAACATGATGAGAGGCGATGGAAGGAGAATATATTTTTTGAGGGATGGGGGAAGACTGTTGCCTTCTAGTGTACTAATTTATTAATAAATGCTAGGTGTTTGCTATGTGATAATGTTTCTGTTTATCCTCCGTAACTAGTTGGGGACTTTAAAAGCAGCTCTTGCTGTCAGGCAGGGGTTTAAATGAAATCATACTCTGAGCTCAAGTACATGTGGTTCGTGTAAGAAAAGAGCAACTATGAAGATGGGGATGATGATCATGGACTATCAAATCTGATGCACCAGTTTGATGTGGTTAAAGCATCAGGCAAAAACTGTGAGGCCATGAATTTTAGCCTTGCCTTGGGCACAGAGGTGGCTGGGGTGACCTGGCCTGACATTCTTCCATCCCTTGGAAGAAGATAAGGCCAAGCCCACTTCTAGAATCTTGCCAAGAAAACTCCAGGGACTAATCCATGAAGTTGCCAGGAGTCAACACTCACTTAAAAGCACCCTTCCACCACCAGCACAAAAGAAACAACCAAAAACCCACCCACAACCCAAAGAGAAAATAATGGAAGGCCCATACAGCTACTTGCCTTGAGTCACTCCTTTAGACATACTGGCTGCCCTGCAGAGCTTTCCTGGTATGTTATTGCACTTTCAGGATGGATTCTTCATATGAACTTAACACAGACATTCAAGTAGTTCAGGTGTGTTTTTTTTAAACGAACACATTTTAAATGAGCACATGTGGTCTTTTGCATTTGCTTCAATGTGCAGTTTATATGACTTCACAGAGGAGGGGAATTGCAAATTCGTTTACCATGTGTTGTAACCCTCTGTATTTGGCACAAAGGGCAGTCAGTACAGTTGGTAGGCATGCAGTTGAATAGTCTCAGCTCTGTGGCCTGTAGCTAAGTAACAATGATTAAGGGACAATGTTCTTGGCATACTCTGTTGGCATTCAGGGCTTTTGGGTAGAAAACATAACTTTTACTGCTTCTTGTAAAATAATAGCATTCCTTGAGTCATCCAGACATACAACTTACGGTAATCAGGTTTTAAATCTCTTCTGGTAGAGCCGGGCATGCAGCTTAGGGTTGCAAGTTGTTTTATTGCTTGGAGGATTAGAGTCTGTCTTGCACCTTGCGTAATGCTTATTCTGCCCACTTGGCTGAGGCGGTCTTTCAGCAACTTCTCAGACTCAACCCTTTGAATGGGGTTCTCAGAAGTAAGGGAGCTGTAGTTAATCTACCTCTGATGTAGACTCATTAGGGTGAGTCTTAAGTCATCAGAGGAGATTAGTGAGACCTTTACTGCTAAAAGCTGCACAGCACTAAAGTTACAAAGCCAAAATATTTGGAGCTTGTGGGTTGTCTGTGGGTTCTCACATAGCAGCTGTCTGTAACTCCTAAAAGCAACTGCAGAAGGATCCTAGGGAGGAAATGGTAAAATGTCTCTTCTGTATGAAACAACTTTTTGCTTTCAGATCCAAATTGCTGCACTGCTTTGAGACTTTATAATCTCAATCTTTTTTGTTCCTAGGGTTGTCCTGTAACCTGTATGAAATTCAGTCTATTGGCAGGAGGGCCTGTTTGATTGTATTCCTGTTCTATTCACTGAAAAGTTAATCAGGCTTTTTGCAATTTGAATCTTCATCTAATTGATAGGCAGCTAAAAGAAGAAGGTGCCAGTTAGAGTGATCAGAAATTACGACCTAATCTTTAGAAACCATCAAAGGGATGAGCATATTCCTTCTGGGAAATAAATTTTACTAACACTTGAAAACTGTTCACTCTTTTTTATAAATTCATTCATTCTCAAATTCATTTAAGGTAGGCAAGACACTGCCAAGTTAATTTAAAGGCTAAAAACCTAAGAATAGACTCTAGTGCAGTGATGGCAAATCTTTTTTGCTCGAGTGCCAAAAAGGCACACATGTACGTGGTAGCCCACACCCATAATACAATGCCCTCCCCCCACGCATCCATGCACAACCCACTCCCTGCACTGCCCACACCTCTACACATGCACATAGGCCTCACTGAAGCCTCTGGACTTAATAGTAGGCTAATTGGGCCATTTTTTGCCCTCCCCAGGCTCTCTGAAGCCTCCAGAGCCTGTGGATGACAAAAATGGGCCCAACAGGCCTACCAGAAGTTTGGAAATGTTGGGTCCATTTTTTGCCCTCCCCAGGCTCTCCGAAGCCTCCAGAGCCTGTGGATGACAAAAAATGTGCCCAACAGGCCTACCAGAAGTTTGGAAATGTTGGGTCCATTTTTCACCATCCACAGGCTCCAGAGGCTTTACTGAAGCCTGTGGAGGGAGAAAACTCCTTCACCTGCCCTCCAGAAGGCTGAAAATCAGCTGGCCAGTGCGCACATGTGTACTGGAGCTCACAAAGGACAACACCTCATTTGCCCTCAGATATGGCTCCGTGTGCCACCTGTGGCATGCGTGCCATAGGATCATCATCACAGCCCTAGTGTGTTAAGTCAGAAGTTGGGATGGAAAAATGGGAGAATGCTCCTTTAAAACTGCATATCACTTTAAAAACACTATTTACAGTAGTTCCTCTTGCAATGTGAAAATTCATATTAGGTAAGAATGGCTGCTTGACATTTCTGCAAAGATCAAGTAACAGCAATGAGACTAAGCGTCCAAGAATGTTGACCTTTATTCCGGAAATGTTTCCCCATTTGAGTTGGGCACACAATTAGCTGTCCTTGAATTTTACATGGTGATGTCACTGTAGTTACCTTTTACAGATTCCCTCTTGCCCTCATTTCCTCTAGGTGTTCTAGCTGCTTGCCTTTAACAGTAAAGTTCAAGACATTGATAAAAGAAGCAGCAATCAGCTACGAATATTATTATTTATATTATTAGAAAAGCATTGGGGGGAAATGAAAGAGACAGAGAAATGGAAGAGAGAGAGAAAAAAGACTACTAATTCCTGGTTTGCTTGCAGAAATCACATGAATGTTCCTAAAGTGACTACAACAGCTGAGTTTTGTGTGGGTTTTGGTATCTGAACAGAAAGGAAGTTGTGATCATTTTAAAACAATCTACTTGGTTGTATAGAAACTACAACTGCAGAATTCACTGCATTTTGGAAACAGGGCTGAATTCCCCATAGCTTGCAGCCCAGCGATGATGAACCTTTTAGAGACCAAGTGCCCAAACTGCGACCCAAAACACACTAATTTATCACAAAGTGCCAACACAGCAATTTAATCTGAATACTGTACTAAGGTTTTAGTTTAGAAAAAAAACAATTCATACATCAACATCTTTTGTCTTGAAAGAAAACCACAATTACACACTTTTCAATGATTCAAATAACTTTTTATTGAAAGGAGAAACTTTGCATTTGGCATACTTTTGAACTTGGGAAATTCAGGGCTTCTGCGTTATAGGTGAGTTGTATGTAAGATAATGCAGCGAACCCCAGACTTTTAGAAACAAGCTATGAACAGTTTTAATTCAGGCTTTGCAGATAACTTTCAGAACGGGCTTATGAACAGGTGAGGAAAACCAAGTTACTGATCAGGAAGGTATTTCAGCTAACCAATAACTGGGACCCCTCCGCATAACCCTATTGAATAACACAAGAGCCAAGTCAGACCCATGCAGAGTTGGTGGGGGAAGAAGAGTCATTTCACTGCATCACTCTTCCCTCACCCCCCCCCCCAAAAAAAACCCAGAGGGGAAATGGAGCATTCACCTTCTTTCTCTCAAAGCTTTGGGTGCATCCTGGCTGCTCCCAAGGGTTGCAAGCAGTGGCATGGAGGAGGAAAGCCCAGGTATGCTCTTCCCAATTCACTGGCCAAATTGCTCCCACTGGTTTCTGCAGGAAAGCCTCACCACCCAATTGTTTTGAAAGTGAAATGGTAGCCTCAAGGTGACCTTCTACTTGAATCTTTCGGATGCTGCTTCCCTCATTTGCCAAATTCAAACCCTCACCTGGAAAGTAGTTCCCTCCCCCAATGCCCCACCTCTATTGTAAGGTTCCGCTTTTAAGGAGGAAGGGAGGAAGTTTTCCTTGTAACCCTGGCCGAGGAGTCTGGCATCGAGAGCTTGTTTTCTTGGTCTTGAGGGAAGGCAAGGGAAATAGTCTAGGGGCTAACATGCCCACAGAGAGCTCTGTGCTGCCTCTGGCATATGTGCCATAGATTCGCCATCACTGCCCTATATCGTTCTGGAGAAATGGCTGTCTAATCTCTTCTTGAAAACCTCCAGTGCTGGAGAACCCATAATTACTGGAGGCAAGCCGTTCCATTGACCAATTTGTTTTCACTGTCAGGAAATTTCTGTTTAGTTCTAGTTCCTTTATATTGTTAGGCACAAGAATTTGTGACAGGGCATGCCTGAATTTGTTTATGCCAGATAGGAATTAACAAAATGTACATGTAATTTGGACATTTATATATCAGCTGCGAGACAGAATATGATTTCTCATGAGATCTTTTCTCCTACAAAAAGTTATCTTTGTGATGGTCTCAGACTACAGCATTTATTGATGGAGATAAAGATTAAAATATTTCACAGGCTCCATAGCAAATAACTCAAATTATTTGAAGTATGACTATAATTAAAGTAGAGTAAAACTTGCCAGATTAAAGCTATCCTTGGGAGAAACAGAATCTCCTGTGGGGGGAAGTGAATACAGCCCATTAAAGCAGGGGTTTGCAAACTGGGCAATGTAAGACTTATGAACTTCAATTCCCAGAATCCTCTAGCATGGCTGGCTGGGAAATTGAAGTCCACAAGTTTTAAAGTTACTAAGTTTGCAGACGCCTGCTCTAAACTACTGTGTAATTTCAGGTAATTGGAAATTTTGTTTAAGATCCAGATCTCAATGAAAATCCACACTAGGATGCAGCAAAGTTAACGATTTTCAATCAACATCTATGTCTATTTTCTAGATTTCTAAGCAGAGGGCAATGACCTGATCTAAAGCAATATTTTTTTTAAAAAAATAACTTAATTTGTCCAACATATGTTGGATAGCTTATATTTCATGTTAATAGATGTTCATTGGCAATACACTTATAGATTTAAATAAATTACTTTCCAATTGTGGGAGATGAATACCAATATTCTATCTTCCAAACAATGCAATTTCTATTGTGTTGCTCATCTGGCACTAAAGCTATCCATTCTTTTGGGTGCTGCTTAGTTTTCTCAAAGGGTTTGCATTGTTAATTTATGAAAATTCTTTGCCATCTGTGTTTATAGTCTGTGTTCACTGAAACCATTTATGAAAGGAAGTTTGTATATGGTACTTACTGATAAAAAGCTGGTAGAAGTTTAAGGAGTGACACCATAGCTTGAGCCTAATCACTCACTAGCTTTTGAGAATCAAATGGAATGAAGTGATTTCCCTGCTTCTGTGTTTTGCACCATAGAGATTATACTTACAATTTTTCAAGCAGGCTATCAGCATGTGCCTCAATAGAATGTTTTGCATTGTCTCATAAATAGAATGACTTAAAATACTGGTTCTTTGTTCTTAGATATGTTGACTACTCCTGAAAGAGAGTGGCTCTGCAACCTTTGCTCTATATAAGGGGAAAGCCTGGGACACACTTATTCCAGATTTGATTGTCTGCATCTCAAGGGCACCTGCTACACGTATGTCAACACTAAATTGCAGTGTCCCGACAGTCAGCAATATTAGATCTCTGCCTTGTCCTGTAGAGTCTGCCTACACACTGATTTCTCTTGGAGGAGTTGGCAGGTCGAAGTGTTCCAAAAGCATCAGACTGCACTCTGTCTGAAATAGAAAAGGGCAGATTTGCCTTTTGTAGCAGGGACATTAAAACAATTTTAACCATGAGTTTAGTCCTCAATAGCTAGGCACTCTTGTAAAAAACACCCATTCTTCTTAAGAACCTAGCAAAGGCATATTTTTTAAAATAAAAAAAATGGAGATTAATTGGCAACAGTTAACTGTATCTCTTCTTATTCCTAATGTTATCTAGATCAGGACAAGTCAATGCAGTTGACTCAGGCTATTGACAAAATATTTGGAATACTGCAATCGAGCATGAGTCATTTGGCTGCTGCTGTCTCAAAATGATAAATACATTCATGCTTCATACTTAGAGATGGCAAAAATGCATTAGGAATATGTCAGGTTTGTAAAAAGATTTGAGGACATGCCTCAGACCTTGCACAAGGACAGAAGGAATGCTAGAGAGGATTGTTCAACTCTTCAGTAGTAACTTCTCGTTCTGGTAAGTGGTTAAAAAGTTTTTTTTAAAGTTCAAGCACTGAACAGGCCCGTAAATCAAATATTTCCTTTAGAGTAGCCATCTTGTGTTCTGCTAATCAAATGTCAAGGATGTGTTTTACAATCGATAAGTGTAATAAAGTTGACAGATGTTTCTGAATGTGACAATGAAAATAACCAAAGAGTAGCATAGTACTTATCTGAAGAAAATATTTTTAACAAAAAATTATAATAATAAAAAAGACATTAGAAATGAGGAAGGTCCATAAATTTAGGCTATGGCTCAGCTCTGAACTTGATGGAAGACATCTCCTTCCCATCACTCATCTCACTAGCTAATCAGGGAAACCTCTGTTTCCATGATTTGCTCATGAAGACCTACAATCTCGAGAACAGATTATTTGATTTCACATTTCCTCCTTAAGTACCATATTTTTCAGAATATAAGATGCACCGGAGTGTAAGTCGCACCTTAGTTTTGGGGAAGGAAAACAAGGAAAAAAGGCCTCTGCCTCCCAGCAAGCAGCATAGATCAGTGATGGTGAATCTTTTTACCTCAGGTGCCGAAAGCGCATGCACGTGTGCTATCGCGCCTGCACAAGTGCCCATACCCATAGTTCAATGCCTGGGGAAGGCGAAAACAAAGGCCCCCAGGAGGCTGGAAATGGCCCACTTTCCACCTTCCAGCCCATTTTGTACCCTCCCCAGGCTCCAGAAGCTTTCCCAGAGCCTGAGGAGGTAAAAAAAAACCTTCACCATCCCCCCAGAGGCCCCCTGGAAGCCGGAAATGCATTCCCAGAGCCTCTGTGCGAGCCAAAAATCAGCTGGCTGATGCACACTTGCATGCTAGAGCTGATCTAGGGCAACGACTCATGTGCCAGCAGATATGGCTCCATGTGCCACCTGTGGCACATGTGCCATAGGTTTTCCATCACTGGCATAGATGATATACACCAGTGATGGTGAACCTTTTTTTCCTCATGTGCCAAAAGAGCATGGGCATGTGCGATCAGGCATGTGCAAGTACCCACACCCATATTTTAATGCATGGGAAGAGTGAAAACAGCTTCCCCTGCCCACCGGAGGCCCTCTGGAGGTCAGAAAAGGCCTCTTTCCCAACTTCTAGTGGGCCTAGTAGGCTCATGTTTCACTCTCCCCAGGCTCCAAAGGCTTCCCTGGAGCCAGTGGAGGGTAAAAATACCCTCCGACATCCCCCTGGATGCTCTCTGGAAGCCAAAAACACCTTCCTAGAGCTTCTGTGAGATCAAAAAAAGTCAGCTGGTTGGCACACACATGCACGTTGGAGCTGAGCTGGGGCAACAACTTGCGTGCCAGCAGATATGGCTCCACGTGCCACCTGTGGCACCCATGCCATAGGTTCGCCATTACTGATATACACTATTTGTGTATTTCTATGCGTGTATGTCTGACCAATAGAAGTAGCAAAGAATTGGAGAAATGTACATTATAGCAGTATATTAATCCCAGAAAGTTTTCTTAAATGTAACTCCTCCCAATTATTTAAATAGATCTACTCCAAACATGACTAAGTCAGGACTTAGCTGCCTTATCTTTATACTAACAGGACACTGTTACACTTCAGACTATATTTGTACAGAGCTGTTAAAATTGATGAATAAAATGATTATTCTCTGCTTTTTACAAGAAGATACAATAGCAGTGGGTCTCTTCAGATCAAGCATTTATTTTAAAAAGCTTCTTCATTTTGTTAAGTTGTCTAGAAGAATGATAAAGCAATCTTTTTTAAAAAAATTGAACATTCTGCAGACATTTATAGTTATTGACTTATTTCCTAGCATCCAGATTCAGCAAATGATTAGCACAAAAAAATAAAATTCTGCCTCTGCTTCTCCCTCCCAATTTGCCTCCTTGCAGCTTTAGTTTCACTTTCATTTTAGCACTTCGGGTGCCTGCAGCTTTAATCAGCTGGGGATTGGGAAGCTGATAATCAGTAGCTTGGCTTAACAGGCTCTGTGCTGTTTGCTGCAAATAGCTGGGAGGCAGAGGCCAAAGGGTGGGAGTTGCTGGGTGGGTAGGGCTACATTCTGTGTATAAGACACACTCAAGTTTTCGCCTTCTTTTGGGGGATAAAAAGGTGCATTTTATACTCTGAAAAATACGTTAGATAAGAGTAACTGAAGATGAAAGAACCTGTGACACTGTCTCCCTTTGAAGATGATTAAACTGGCACTTTCTCCACTGGAAGAAAACCAAGTCGGAATCAAGCAACCGCACTTTCTCCAGGCTTTAATGCAAACTTGAAATAAACTAATGCTTTCAATAGTTTACTGATTAACATTAATGCAGTTACATTTTTTATCCAGTGTCATAATAAAGGCTGGAAAAAGACAAGCTACTTTAAAGAATAAGAATGCCTTAAAATGATTAAGAAGTCCCTTACATCCCAAACAGCCTAACACCCTTTCACTAATGTATACATTAAAGTGAGTATGTTGTTTTTCTGATTTCTGCATACAATGTGTGTGGGAAATGGTGCACCTGTTTCAGTAAGTGAGATAATTAAGCAATGACTTGTTTCCCGTTCAAGTGGAAGAGCTGTTTGCTTTCAAAAACAAAAGAGAGCTGATGTGCTTGCTGGAGGGGGGGGAAAGCATTTCTTTCAAATCATTTTTTATGGCTGCACAGTTCAATAGTCTAATAGTCATCTATATAAACTGGAACATAAATTGGAACAAAATTTGGCACAGTTAACTGCCAAAAATTAGCAGATAAATGAATCCAAGCACCTAAGGTTTTAGATGTTATGGCAAGTGTTTATGCTCAAATTTTGGAATATCGTTCAGTGAGTTTACAATTCAAGCTTCCCTTTGATTTGTCAATGTATTTATAATTAATGTAAGGTGACAGGGCTTGAGAGAGTACAGGATTCCCAGCCTAAACTTCCTACTAAGGCCTCCATGGAGGGTACTGGACAGCTGGGTTTCTTTCACTTGCTTTCTTTCTTCATTTCCTAACACACAGCTGAATTTCAAAGAAACCCAACCTTGTTTTGCTCCAGTTTTAAACAGCCTTTTGTGAGCTACAGCTTGTTACCTCATTTCCTATTTTCCAACACTAGTGATTAGGTGTTTGTCACAAAACAAGTCTGTTTGTTGTTATAAGTAGCATATCTGATTAAAAGAGTGTTAAACCATGGGTGTCAAACTCGTGGCATCACATTGTCATCATGGGATGTTTCGTGATGTTTTTCTCATTCGTGGACCTTGGGTGGGTGTGGCCTACACGTGATGCATCTGGCCTGTGGGCTGCCACCTTGACACCCCTCAGTTAAATCATAATTCTCTTTTTTAAATAATAAAAATCCCCTCTTCATCACCATTTTTTAAAGACGAAAAGCCTCAAAAATTGAGGAATGTTCCTCAAATGTAGCTAACACATTCCCACATTGGCAACTTGAGATTTCTGGGAGTTGAAGTCCAGATATCTTCAAGTTGCCATGGTTGGGAAACACTGTACTATACTGTGATAGATTTATGGTATTTCAGGCAAGACCAAACCAGAGAATTCATAAATATTTCACATACCAAACTGGACATTTTATTGTGTTCCAATTTATCTTTCTATCTAATAGGACCTCAAGATACTAGTTGGTAGACACATGTTCATAGTAACTGAGGAGAATGGAAGATGGAAGCCAATATCTATCTAGCTATATATACAGTATTTAGTTTAGACTGCATTTTTATCTATTCCAAGAACTTTGGGGAAAATGCCTCTGAAGTTCTTTGCAGAGCATTTGTTTGCATCTAAATAAATTTGTGTCATTTTCAGCCCAACCATTTAATTGGTCTCCATAACTACAGATAAGCTTTCTAGAAGAATGTACTTGATTAATATGCCAGGTTCATAAACTGAAATTCAAGCATGTACACTATGGAATGCCTGGATTAATGGATGAATCATAGTTGGTCCACTAAATCCACAAACATCTGCTTTCTGATGAACTGGCCTTCTGCTTTTCAAACATTAAATGTATAACAAGATTATTTTTTTCTAAAGACAGCTGCAATTTGAATAAAACAGACCAGAAAACTAAGGAATATTACAGCAGTCCAAAATGTTTATGGGCGAGAAATAATCAGTAGTATAATTAGAAACAGCATCAATTCAAAAGAATTGAAAGAAAAACAATTTAAAAAGAAAACATTATATCTTGGAAGAATTATGTATTCCTATTCATCTAATTAGATGAATAGGGATAATTCTTCCAAGATATAAATAAGGTGTATTAAAGGCACTATATTCCACAGTTCCATAATCCGTGACTTACTACAAGTTTCTTGCAAGTAGTTTCATGCATCAAGGATCAGCAGATTGTGATTCCATGCAACAAATAAAAGCAGTAAGATTTTAAAAATTAGACAGATGGACAGACAGATGATAGATAGAGTTGGAGAAATGTACATGACATCATAAACTAGGTCTTGTTTTGACAAAGTTAGTAAGGATCGCCACTAAGCCAAGAAAAAATGCCCTACTTTGAACTCACAAGATACTTTTAAGGCTCATGTAAAATATTTATTGTGGACAAATGTCAATTTTATTTAAGCTGTGGCTTAATATAATTTATGGATCCCTTGACTCTGCAAAACAGCTGCTACATACAGTACCTTGCAACTTGCCATGAGTATTGCTCATCTATCTTCTAGCCTGCTAGAATCCTTCATTAATACCCCACAAGGCCAGCCATGTATACTGCAGAATCTCTAAGAATTATGGTCGGGAGTCATCTAATCCAAACAATGGTCAGAAGTATTTAATCAAGGAATACTGTACTAGCAAATTGAATAGATAGAAACAGTGAAACATTTATTTTACTGGTTTCCTAACTCTTATTTTTGTCCTTATGGTCCAAAGGGCTACCTCTAGGAATGAAGCTGGGCTTTTTCCTCTTTGGCCATTTAGACTGTGTCCTAATTTTGGAGTCTGCCAGTAATGCTAATATTTGTCAAGGCTGTTTTGCATGTGAAGCCTTATAATTACTACTAGCTGCTTGCTAGTAAAAAGCTGTTTGAAGAAATGAGACACACAACTGCCCGATTGAGGAAGAAACTGTTTTGCTTTCCATAAACAAGACAGTACTTGGAAAGTGAAAACTCTCGTTTGTGGAACCTAGCAGGTGCCAAGTAATAAGGTTGCTTTCATCTGCCAACAAGTTTTTTCCAGGGTTGTTGCTCCACAAAATCCTTTTTGTTTGCTTCACCTGGAGACAGCCCAACCAAGTTATCCAAAATAAGTTTGTGCTGACACATCAATGAGAATTTGAAGTAAAGATGGTTGATGGTTCAGTATTCTTTGTTCATGTTCAATTATGGGATGTGAGATTCTGTGGACCAAAACCTGACATTTATTATATAAACATAGAAACATAGAAGATTGACGGCAGAAAAAGACCTCATGGTCCATCTAGTCTGTCCTTATACTATTTCCTGTATTTTATCTTAGGATGAATATATGTTTATCCCAGGCATGTTTAAATTCAGTTACTGTGGATTTTGATCTTTCCCCCAACTAACCTCAGATTGTGTCCCCTTGTTCTTGTGTTCACTTTCCTATTAAAAACACTTCCCTCCTGAGCCTTATTTAACCCTTTAACATATTTAAATGTTTCGATCATGTCCCCCCTTTTCCTTCTGTCCTCCAGACTATACAGATTGAGTTCATTACGTCTTTCCTGATAGGTTTTATGCTTAAGACCTTCCACCATTCTTGTAGCTTGTCTTTGGACCCGTTCAATTTTGTCAATATTTTTTTGTAGGTGAGGTCTCCAGAACTGAACACAGTATTCCAAATGTGGTTTCACTAGTGCTCTATATAGCGGGATCACAATCTCTCTCTTCCTGCTTGTTATACCTCTAACTATGCAGCCAAGCATTCTACTTGCTTTTCCTACCACCTGACCACACTGTTCACCCATTTTGAGACTGTCAGAAATCACTACCCCTAAATCCTTCCCTTCTGAAGATTTTGCTAACACAGAACTGCCAATACAATACTCAGATTGAGGATTCCTTTTCCCCAAGTGCATTATTTTACATTTGGAAACATTAAACTGCAGTTTCTATTGCTTTGACCATTTATCTAGCTAAACCATTTGCCATATTACAGACGCCTCCAGGTATATCAACCCTATTGCACACTCCTTATTCCCATCAATGTATGTATTATTCCCGGTACTAAGCTTCATGATGCTGCAGTTTTTCTTCTTCCTATCACTAATATATCTGAAGAAGGTTTTATCCCTCTTCTTTACAGATTTGGCAATTTCTTCCTCTTTTGAGGCTTTAGCAGCATATATTATTTGTGTTGCCTCTTTCTGTCTCATTTTATACACCTCTCTGTCAGCTATACTTCCAGACTCTTTATACCTCCTATAGGCAGCCTTTTTTTCATTGACTATAGCCCTTACATCATTGCTAAACCATAGCAGTTTCTTCTTTCTTTTATATTTTAAGTATTAGTTATATATACGGATACTAGGGAAGTACAAAGCTGGTACATAGCTGAAGGGATTAGATATTGTAGCCTAGAGGTTAATTCTCTGCCTTAAAGGCAAAGGCTGCAAGTTCAAATCCCAGTGAGGGTATGGCTAGCTGATGAGACCAGAGCAAGGCTGAAATAGATCTATCCTTGTCTCCCTTAATTTTCAAATTCAGCAAAACATGTTACACATACAAAATATAGTGTGTCAGCTATGAATAAATTAATTAACTGCCTTGGAAATGGCCCTGGGTTGGGCTGAGAGGCAAAAGGAAGCATTAAGCTCCGCTCGTAATTGGGTATACCAGGGTGATTTGATAGAAAAAACATATAACACTTCCTTGGTAGAAAGCTGAAGGGATTAGATACTGTAGCCTAGAGGTTAATTCTCTGCCTTACAAGGCAAAGGCTCCAAGTTCAAATCCTAGTGAGGGTATGGCTAACTTATGAGGCCAGAACAAGGCCAAAATAGATCTATCCTAGTCTCCCTTATTTTTCAAATTCAGCAAAACATGTTACACACACACACACACACACACACACATCATGTTATATCATAGAACAGTGATTTTCAACCTTTTTTGAGCCGTGGCACATTTTTTACATTTACAAAATCCTTTGTAATGCCATGTGATGTATTGTATATCACCCTCTGCAGGGACCCCTTATAAAAAGAAAAAGGTCAAATATCTATATAGAATTCTATTCTATTCTTATCATTTTTATTTATAGTCAGAATCAGAAATGAACATCTTCACATTCTGACGTGAGTGCAGGATTTAAACTAGATACTTTGTGCATTTCTTCTGAAATCAATTCCTCTTCAGTTAGGCTTCAACTTATGTTAATTGTATACATTTGACAGGACCTTCGTTATAGTGGATATTAGAAAGAGAAAAACGAGTCCTCGGAGAGGGGCGGCATACAAATCCAATAAATAAATAAATAAACTTTTGAAAGTTCATTTATTTCTTTTCCCCACTCAACATAAGCACATAGGAAATGTTTACCATAAGACATTAAGCTATTATTGGTATTCACAGACAAAAATATTTGTAATATTGACAATACAGTATATATACTTTTACATCTACATTTTTTGTATTTGGTTAGTTAGTTTCTAAAACTACCCACTAACCAAATTCATCTCAGCTTATAGAAGGTTTAAAACAGGTACAAATTAATTAAATAATAATGTGAAAACAACAGCAACGTATCACAATGAATAGGTTCATCAACTCTGTCCTTGCGCAAAAATGTAGGTTTTTAATTCTATCTGAAAGGTCAACAGGATCAAGACTGTGTGACCTCTCAGGGAATGCTTTTCCAAAAAAAACCCAGACAAAAGCAGACATCCTAGGTCCCATGAGATGACATTGCTTTGTAGAAGGGATATGGGGCAGGCAGTCCCATCCAATCTTATATACTGTAGATACTGACACTTTTTAAAGTAGTTGGGGCATGTCATTTCTTGGCACTCAAGGTAAATTTTGTCTGTTGGAATGTGATTGGGTCACACTGATCACTACAGCAACCTGACCATAAAGTACAGGGGGGGAGATATACTGGTATGTGCCAATCATTTGCTGTATTACAAGTCTGGCCTTTACTGTCTGGGTTAATTATTGACCTGGCTATTAATGGCATGAAAAAGGAACTGCCAGAAATGGTTTCCTAAACACCTGGCAAGTCATTCAGATCATTCCCTCAATGATTTTTTTTGATTTGTTTAATCAAGCAGGGCTGGCCTATTTTAAGGTTGCAAACTCATCAAAAGCTACTACAGCTTTAAGACTTCAGACGATTTCTGAGCAGATGTGCAGTTCATCAGGGTTTGGTTTCTTTTCTCTTTAATCAGGCAGGGATTGATTTCAAGAGCTCAGTCTATTTTGTAACCTGAATCCTAGAACAAATTATCCCTCCTCAACATTTTAAACTCCATCAGGAACATCTCATGATAATTTGAGATATTGTCCTGTGCAACACCCCCCTTCCTTTTCTAATCCTGTTGAAAATTTTGTTGGCTTTGCTGTTGAGAAAGGAGACAAGGATGACACTCAGCTCTTTTTAAAGACAGCAAGGCAGCTGCTAATCCACATCAGACTCTTCTCTGTCCATTTCTCTGTGGAGCAGAGTGATGGCATCTGGACCAGATTTTCAGCATAACAAAGCAATCACTAGAGATTTCACTAGCAGGTCATCTACTCTTACTTACTCTCAACTGCTAGTTAAGATGATGCCACCTATTTATCTCGGTCTCTTCTCATTGCACTGAGGCCAAGGGGTATTTGTTTGTTTGTTTGTTTGTTTGTTTGTTTGTTTGTTTGCTTGCTTGCTTGCTTGCTTGCTTGCTTGCTTGCTTGCTTGCTTATTTATTTATTTATTTATTTATTTATTTATTTATTTATTTATTTATTAGATTTCTATGCCGCCCCTCTCCGCAGGCTCGGGGCGGCTCACAACAGAATACAACAATTCATGACAAATCTAAATTATAGTTTAAAATATTTAAAAACCCCATTTACTAAGCAAACATACACACAAACATACCATGCACAAATTGTATATGCCCGGGGGAGATGTCTCAGTTCCCCCATGCCTGATGACAAAGGGTTTTTTTAAGGAGCTTACGAAAGGCAAGGAGAGTAGGGGCAGTTCTAGTATATACAGTAATATGTTTTGCTGCCAGATCCAAAAACACATCACTCTCCCTACCAATAGAAATGGACTAAACTGGTCAATGAATCTATTGTGACTGTCCTGCATCCTTAACCTACTCGAGGCTTACAGAAGAGAGGTGGGCCAAGTTATTTGGAACCAAAAATTTTGGAGGAAGAATGTGTGCTAGTGGTACAACATAAGGTTTATCTGTAAAAGGTCCTATGGTTGAAATTCTCACTATCTTCTTATAAGATTATTGGAAAATTTCTAAAATCCCATAAGATCACTGCCAATTCTAGATAACAATACTGGCCTACAGACAGGGGTGGGCTGCTGCCCGGACTGGGGGGAGGGGGAAACACAGTGGGGTAGCGAAAATGGAGCTCCACCCCAGAACACCCAATTTGTACTGAAAGATGTTGAAAGAAAATGCAGGGTGTCCTGCATTACCGCCGGTGGTCTTTATCCCCCAGCGCATTTTGCAGGAGGCACCGGGGGACACGGAGACCAGCGGCAGCAGCCATGTTTGGTTGTGGCCAAGATCTCGCGAGGCTTCACGAGATCTCGGCCAAATAATCAGACCAGAGTGGTCTGATATGACGTAGTCCGGGCGGAACCTGCCGGCCCTATAAAAGGGCGGGCAGGCTTGGAATCGTCCTTTTCGTCCGGACTACGTGCCGCAGACACTCAGCTGGGTGTCTGCTGCTGCGAGCGGCCATTTTGAGGGTGCCTCGTGGCTGGCCGCCATTTTAGGAGCCTCATCGGAGGCTTTCGGCGTTGGGTCGGGCAAGAAGCCTTCCTTCTCTCCCCCATTAAGTCCTCTTCGGGACCAAAGAGGACCCTCGTCCTTCGCTTTCAGTGGGAGAGGTTGGGGGGGTCTTTGATTGCCCCAGGGGGTGTTGTTTCCCCGATAGCCTCAGTTTTGATGAGGCCTTTTGGGGGGTGTTATATTTGGCCCTAGTTTCTCCTCGGGACCGAGGAGGGCCTTTTCCCCCCTTACTTCCCCTCACTGAAGCAGTCGCAGTCCCAAAGGGGGTATTTGTTGGGCGGGGGAGATGCCCTGTAGGCCCTTGGTTCCTGGGGGCCTGGCAGTTTGGGGCGCTGTTTCTCCTCGGGATCGAGGAGTGGATTTTGCCCGGCTGTTCTTTCCCTTAAGGGGGTTATTGCTGACAGTGGCCCTTTGGGGACCGGGGTGTGTGGTCCAGGGCATAATTTGGTCTTGGCCTTTTGGGCTTTGGACCATTTGGATTTAGTTTTATCACTCCATAACTAAATAAATAAATACATAATAAATAAATACATAAATAAATACAGAATTAAATAAATAAATAAATAAATAAATAATAATAATACTCTTATGAGGCAAAAGGCCTCGGCTCCACTGGCCAAGCCCGTGGCACGGCCACGAAGGGCAGTTAGGCCCTCGGCCCGGGCTCGGGCCAGCATGGGTGACTCTCAGAGTGGAGCCCCGAGGGGGGTAGGAGGTCAGGTTGTTGAAAATAACATGTCCGTTCTTTCTTGGGCCAGGGTCATCGAAAGACTGGACGAACTGGAATGCTGGCGGTCTGGGTCCGGCCCAGGAGGTGCCTCCACATCAGTACCCGCCGCCCTCGGCAGAGCTCCGGATGAAACAGCGGCCCAGGTCGGGCAGATGGCCCAGGCCGGGCAGATGGCGGTGTTCCCGGGCCCCGTAGGAGCGGGGCCTCCGTGGATGGCTTCTACCCCTTTGGGGGCAGGTGAGATCGCACCACACCTAGCATCCTCACCGCTCCTCCCTCTGCCCGGACAGGCCATTGTTCCACCGGGTTTTGGGAGTGGGGTCAACTTTCTAGGTACACCTGTGGGCACCTGTAGCCAGGTATGGACCCCACCAGCTCCGGATGCGATTGCTCAGGCCCCTGTGACGGCTTTTCCGTCGGGGCCCGGGGCATCAGGGGCGGGGGTCACTACAGCTTGGGACCCTTTTGCCAGTATTAGGGCGGGGGCCATCCCATGGGGGCTGCCAGCTACCCCCCTAGGTTTTCTCCCTCCTTAACAGGGAGGTCCCCAAAAAAGATAAGGAAGGGAAGGCACCAGTAGAGAAGCCTAAAAAGACGAAAGTCAGTAAGTGTTATGTATTAGCTGTTAATATAAGAAATTGTTCCTGGTTAAAATATGACAATTGTTGTTAAGCAGAACTCAGTAGAAGTGCTGTAAATGTTACCTGTTGCTGATTGGCTGTTGTATTCTGGCGCCAAGAATAAGGAGCTGTCAGCCGCCGCTGTTGCTGGGCGAGTTCATATAAATAGCGCGGCTCCCGGTCTTACGCGCCTCCTGTCAGTGAAAGTACGGCTGAGAGAAAGTGTTACAGCCGCTTGTTATCACCTGTAGAAAATAAAGAATAATTCACTGGAACCGTGTATTGGCATCTATTACAGTAAGTGCTTCAGCTCTTGGCTGTATGCTTATCTGACTTACGCCACCATAGTGCTTCAGAGGCAGCCTGCTAGGGCTGCCTCGATGCTTAAATATATAGATCTGATAGCCCATGCTCATTTTGAGTACAAGGGCTCAATTTGGGGGCACTATGACAAGGCTTTTAGGATGCTGGTGGCATTCGATCCCACTCTCCCCTGGGACATGTCTGGAAAAGAGGGTTGTGATCGCACAGATAGTGGGCACTTTATGGAAGAGGAGTCTCCAGCGTCCACCCCGGCTAAGGCCACCACGGGGGGTGCGGCAAAGGCAGCCACTCCCCCATGCCATGAATTTTCTGCAAAGGGGGCTTGTTTTCGCCCCTTTTGCAAGTTCAGGCATGTTTGTGGGAACTGCGGGGGTACCCACGCCGTGTCAGTGTGTCCCAGGCACAAAAAGGGGAAGGACAAGAAGGGAGGGGGTCAGGCTAAACAACCTCCACCCGCTGGGGGAAAAGGGGCCCAGCCCAATTAAGCTTCCAGTGCTCAGGGATTGGCTGAAGAATTATCACCCTCGCTTGAGAGCGGCTGCTCTCCTGCAGGGTTTCTCTGAGGGATTTAGGATCCCTTATGTGGGGATAAGGAAACCCTTCAGGTCCAACAACCTCAAGTCGGTTGTAGGACATGAAGACATCGTTAGGGCAAAAATACAAAAGGAGGTGGCCGAGTGCAGGGTTCTGGGTCCTTTTCCAGAGCCGCCCTCCCCAACTCTAAGGGTTTCCCCTTTAGGTGTGGTCCCCAAAAAGGCGAGTGGTGAATTTAGGTTAATTCACCACCTGTCTTTTCCAAAAAAGGAATCAGTGAATGATTTCATTCCTGATGAACTTTGTTCAGTCCGGTACACATCTTTTGATGCGGCCGTGGCCATGGTTAGGAAGTGTGGGGTTGGAGCCCTTATGGGTAAATGCGACATTAAGTCGGCATTCCGGCTCCTCCCCATACACCCAGACGACTTCGAGCTCTTGGGATTCCACTTCGAAGGTGGTTTTTATGTGGACAGAGCATTGCCAATGGGTTGCTCTGTCTCATGCTCTCTTTTTGAGAGCTTTAGCACCTTCTTGGAGTGTGCGCTCAAGAGGCGTAGTGGTCTGGGGTCGGTCGTTCACTACCTTGACAATTTCTTGTTGGCGGGGCCCGCACGTTCAGAGCAATGTTTTGCTTTAATGCGGAACTTCGAAGCCCTTTGTGCTCAATTGGGGGTGCCTTTAGCCCCCGAGATGACCGAGGGCCCTGCTACCAAGATTACCTTTCTCGGTATTGAATTGGACTCTGAGGAGCAATCTTCTAGATTGCCCCTAGACAAATTAGTTAAGATACGGGGTAAGCTTGATTTATTGTTAGGCTGCCGGAAGGTCACCCTTCGGCAGCTACAAGAATTAGCGGGGCTTCTTAATTTTGCCTGCCGGGTCATTGTTCCCGGCCGGGCTTTTTCCCGGAGGTTGTACAACGCGATGAAGGGGCTGCGCTTGCCCCATCATCATACCCGCCTATGCACTGGGGTCAGGGATGACCTACGTGTATGGCGGGAATTTTTAGATCAGTTTAATGGGTTGTCATTTTGGAGGCACGAGCTTCTCTTGGAAGCTGAGTTGCAGTTATGCTCAGATGCTGCGGGGACCTGTGGTTTCGGGGTAATATTAGGCGACCAGTGGTGTCGTTCCACTTGGCCTCCGGAATGGAGGGCCTCTCCCTTGGTCAAGGACTTGACCTTTTAGAGCTCTTTCCCTTGATAGTGGCCTTAGAGCTTTGGGGGGAGCAGTTTAGGGACAAAACCGTGCACTTTTGGTGTGACAACCTGGCTGTAGTCTACGTTGTGAATGCCCTGTCCTCCAAGAGCGACAGGGTCATGCGGCTTGTCCGACATTTTGTGCACAGGTCATTGTGCTTAAACGCCTTATTTTTGGCTCGACATGTCCCCGGGTTAGATAACGGGATTGCTGACGCCTTGTCCTGTAGTCAGTTGTCCAGGTTTCGGACTCTGGCTCCGTGGGCCCGCGCATCACCAGAGGCTTTTCCCAAACACCTTTGGAGCCTGGGTGGGCTCCCGAGCAGTGGAGAGCAGAAGCCTGCAGGGCCATCGCCCGCTCAGTGTCACCAGGCACTCTGAGGGCTTACCAGCATGCAGGTAAGGAGTTTGGGAATTTCAGGCAGGATAGAGGTTACACCCATAGTTGGCCTGCCCCGGTAGAACACCTGATGGAATTTTGTGTCCAGCTTAGGCAGAGTGGCCTTTCAGTTAGGACAATTAGGTCCAAATTGGCCGGTCTCGCCTTTCTGTCCAAGGCGGCGGGGGGGGGGGGGTTATGGACCTTTCTGGTGACTTCCGCAGTCGGAAGATGCTGGAAGGCTGGGTGAGGGAGCGTCAGGGGACCCCGTTGGATAGTCGCCAGGCTCTGACGGTGCAGCAGCTGTCGCTTATTAATCAAGCTTTGGACAGTCTGTGTGCCTTTCTGTACGATGCCCGTCTCTTTAGGGCAGCGACTTGTGTCATGTTTTTTGGGGCCCTGCGGGTCAGCGAGGCTATGGCCTCCTCGCAGGCTGACAAGTCACTCCATGCCTTCCAGTTCACTGATCTAGAGTTCAGGGACGGGGGTGTCTCCCTTTTGGTGAGACAGTCCAAGATGGATCAGTTGCATAGAGGGGTTAGGATAGAGCTTAGTGCGGCCGCCGATCAGTCTGTGTGCCTGGTGGCTGCTCTTCATCACTTCTGTAGCATGAGAGGATCAGGGCAGGGGTACCTTTTTAAACACCAGGACGGTACCCCTCTGACCCACTATCAATTCTGGGTTTTAGTGTCCAGGGCTATGGTCAAGATAGGTATTGATCCCGCCAGCTATGCAACACACTTGTTCCGTATCGGCGCCGCCACTAGCACGGCACTTTCAGGTTTCCCGGCCCAGCGGATTCGGGAGATCGGCCACTGGCGGTCAGCAGCCTATTTGGGTTATGTACGGCCTGCTGAGGGTCTAGGACAGGGTCTTAGGCTAGGTAACCTCTCTGTGTCCTCTTCCAGGTAGCCCCGCCAGTATGAGACTGATGGCGTTGCTTTGTGGCCACAGCATGATATTTTGGGCCGGCCGCTCAGCAGCAAGAACTGCCGTGGGGACCCAGCTGTCTTTGGGCCGATGGGTCAACGTCATCTGGATGGGGAGAAGAGGCATGCGGTGTGAAGGTCTTCTGCCGCTTCTACTGGGAGGGCGGCATCCCATTGCTGCGCCCAGGTGGCTGGTCTTGCACCTCAGTGGCAATGACCTGTGCATGCTTGGAGGTCTGCCCTTGATCTGCCAGGCTCGCGAGGACCTGTGGTGGCTTCACACTGTGTGTCCCACCACGCAAGTGGTGTGGTCTGAGATTCTCCTGAGGATCACTTGGAGGGACGCCATTTCCCATAGGGCCATTCACCGGGTTAGACGGAGAGTTAATAAGGCCCTGGGTAAGGTAGTCAGAGAGTTAGGTGGGGTTGTAGTGGCCCATCCCCACATCACCATAGATCAGCCATGGCTTTACCGGGCTGATGGTGTTCACCTGTCAGAACAAGGGAACACCATCTTTTTACAGGACCTGCAGCGGTCACTGCACGAGCTGGTGCAGTTAGAGGGGGTAGTCGGGGGGCCAAGATAGAGATATGACCCCCACTCCATGGCAGATTAGGGGCGGAAAACTGGGTGGTGGTTTAGCAACTGCGTGTTCTCCGTTGGGCATCTTTGGGGATGATTGAGAGGTTCTCTCCAAAGGCTTGTGGTTTTGATGACCTGAGCAGTTGTGGGGAACCTGTCTTTGGGTCCCGCCCATTTAATTCCCCTTGTCGGGGTTAGCCAGCGGGACCTCCCACATGCAAGTGCATGGCAAGGTCTCAGGTGAGGGAGTGGTCCCTCACCTGGATTAGCATGGAGCTACGTCCATAAGTTGCCCCAGAAGTTTATTCTACGTCATTTTCTGCCCCGAAAGCAATTGTTTGACCCTGCGGGTCCTTGTTAGGGTCATAAGTTAATTATGCTAATTATGCTAATTTATTTAAATAAATTATGCTAATTTATTTTAATAAAAATGACCCAGTTTTAAATCCAGCTCTTGTGTCCGTGTCTTTACTCCGCCTCTCTTGCATAAGCCATGCCTACAGTGTGGTAGTAAATATTTTGGTAGCCCTTCACTGCCTACAATGAATTATGCATCCTGGGATACACAATTACCTTATTTATCGACAAAAAGGTAAGGCTCTGTGTGGGCACACATATATCAACTTCACAATCCAAACAAAAACCATGAGTTGCACAAAAAGCGAAAGAAAGATACATGTTCAGCATTACAAGACAAGATAGAAAAACTTGCACATTGATTAGAGAACAAACGAAAGCATATGATATCATCAAGAGAGTAAAGGAATTGAAATGGAAATTGGCTGATCACATAGCAAGAAGAACTGATGGCAGGTGGACCAAGACAGTCATATCCCATTTGATAAAAAGTGTTCATGGAAAATGGATTGACGTTATCAGTGAGTATTGTGGGCCCAATTGGCAAAGGAAAACCAGGATCTTATTGGTTAGAAATATGCAGAACAGGCCTTCATCCTTTATATATTTTACACAGACTGCAGGGGTTGTTTCAAAACCTATATACCATATTTTTCAGTTTGTAAGATACATCCCCCCCCCCCCCCAAAGTAGGTGGAAATGTCTGTGCATCTTATAGAGTTAATGTTGTTGAAGCCCTGCCTACCTGCTGGCCTCCACCCTTCGGTTTCTTCCTCCCAATAATTTACCTTCTTGCAGCAAATGGTCAGCTTCAGCATAGCCTGATTTAGCATGAGCAGCTGATTGGTGGTTGGATCTCCCTCCTGGAATACCATCTATCAGTTGTTCCAGGCTGTAGGGATCATGCCCATCGCTGCCCATCGCTGCCCATCACTGCCATTGCCACCCATTGCCGCTGCTGCCTATTACTACCTCACCACACCCCTCTTTTAGCCTCTGTACGTCCCATTTTCAACTTCTGCGTACCCTGTTTTCGGCCTCCATGTGCCCCATTTTTGGCCAATTCTATATGGAAGGGATTGCTGCTTCTGCCACCTATCCCTGCCATCTGGAATGGGCACATGGAGGATGAAAATAGGACACATGGAGACGGCAACAGGTGACACAGGCGATCAGTGGCAACAGCAGTGATGGATGGTGGTGATTCCTGCAGCCTGGAGTAACTGATAAGTGGTATTCTAGGAGGCAGGTCCACCCATGTCTCATAGTCCGGAGCATTTTATCATCTGAAAAATAGGGTAAAAGACAAATGTGACATCTGAGTATTTCAAAACACACACAGAGAGAGAGAGAGGTTTTGAAATACTGAAATCTCCTTTTTTGTCTTTTCTGGTTTAATAACAAGCGGTTATTTGGCTAAATGAGCTAAAATCACACCTCAAACACTTTGATGTAGTTTCTGGGTAAACAACCAAATTCTTTTGACTTGTGTCCATCCCCCTCTAGTGTCTGATGCTGAAACAGCAAAAAGAGGAGGAAAGACAACGGGCAAAGGGTTTAGCTGGTTGCATTTTGCAGTTCTAACAACAATGTAAAGTAATTCTACCAACCTTATACATAACCTAATGTTCTAATGTGATTTTTGAAAGTATTTCATTGTAACTGCAATTCATTTCTTGTTATTCTTTGAATTACTTGGAATTCATTTCAACTACGTTTCGCAAAACCAGGGGTGGGCTGCTGCCTGGATGGGGTGGAATGCAGTGGGGTAGCAAAAATGGAGCTCCACCCCAGAGCACTCAATTTGCACTGAAAGATGTTGAAAGAAAATGTAGGGCGTCCTGTATAAGCCATGACCACAGTGTGCTAGTAAAAAATTTGGAAGCCCTTCACTGGGCAGAACTAACGTCAACTGCAAGAATTATCCTAATTCCAAAGAGACTACGAAGAGATATGACCACATGGGGGTTCTGAAAGGCAACCTCTGGACCACATTCAAGAAATGAGGCAGAACTAGGACAACCTAAACCGTACACATTCTTAACCAGAAATTGAATACAAATACAGACATATGAATGTTGTGCCGATACTGCTTTTTCTCTGTCACATTGGCTGATGAAGAAAGTTATCTCCCATCCCATTCCTAGAAAAATGAAATATTTTAGAAAATATTAAAAAAGCAGAATAATATATTTCCCTGGATAAGAAAAGGCGAATCATGCTCTTGGAAAGCAGCCCCCACCTTTGTTAATAGCCCTCAAAAGACTGGGCCATCTTATCTACAAGACAAAAGGCCTTCAGCCCCAGGATGATAGGATTAGTCCTCACTCAAGATCCAAACCAGGACAAAGCCATTAAGCCATAATAGGAATTGTCCAATACACTTTCAGAACACAATCATCTTCATTACATCATCACCCAGCAAGATGCAATCAAGCCTGGGACCCAGACAGCCTACAAGGTTAGCTGGACCCCTGCATATTGTTGAAAGGCGCCCTGAGTCTCAAGGGATTGGGTGGCATAGAAGTCAAATGAATGAATGAATGAATGAATGAATGAATGAATGAATGAATGAATGAGTGAGTGAGTGAGTGAGTGAGTGAGTGAATGAATGAATGGTGTATATATATAAATTATATATATAGTACAGTGGTACCTCTATTTAAGAATGCCTCTACTTAAGAACTTTTCTAGATAAGAACTGGGTGTTCAAGATTTTTTTTGCCTCTTCTCAACCATTTTCCACTTAAGAACCCGAGCCCGGAAAAATTTCCCAGGAAATTTGAGAGCGGCACGAAGGCCTGGCCAGTTTCCTGCCATTCCCCCTTTAATCCGGCCCATCTCGGGCTTTTCTGGGCTACCAGAGGAGTCTTTCGGTGTTGCTTAAGGAGGCTTTGGTAGTCCAGAGCAAACAAAGCATTTTCCTTTCTCTGGGCGCTTGGAGAGGGAATAAATCTCTGGCAGCGCCCAGAGAAAAGAAATGCTCCCTTCGCTCTGGGCAGCCAAGGAGTCACTACAGCAAAGGAAAGGCACTGGCTACAAAGCAAGCAAGCGAGAGGAGAGGCGAGCCCTTCAGCATGGGAAGGAAGAAGCAGCAAGTAGCAGCAGCAGCAGCCAGTGTATGGGAGGCAGTGTATGGGTGGCAGCCTCGCTCCAGGTGTATTGGAGGTGCGTGCTCTAAGCAATGACAGCATTTGAAAAGAGAGGTGGATTTTTCAAAAGTATAAACATAAATAATTAATTAAATCATCCCCTCCCCACCCCGTTCCCCACAACAATCTCTAACTGCACAGTCTTATGCTAACTCCCACCAGCATAAGAATTTATATCTAGACCTATGTACATAAAGGGGTAAGTAACTAGAGTGTATTCACATTCCTTAGTTTTGAAGTTCCTTTGAAAAGAATCTGGTTTAAATGGAGCATAAAAGAAGCAGAGCAACACAGTTTTCAAGGTAAAATAAATGATTAAATGAATAAAAAGCCAACAGGTCTGCTACTTTGCTTCACTCTAAAATTTCTGCTGCCATCTAATGGCTGCCTAGATCTTTCTCATGCCAGATATTGACAAGCAAACCATTTACTAAAATGAATAAACCAACTTGCACCAGTAGGTGGTAGCCATGTAATAGACATAAACTATTATTTGACCTCAAATTGAACAAATTCTGGGTTTAGTAGTTGCTGGTTAGCTAGTAATGGGATAGGATGCTGTCAATTTTGATGAGTAACATAGTGAATGGATTGTGGAAGAGAATCATAATTTCTGCTTTGAACCATTGCCCTGCTTCTTACTATGGCAGTCTTTCATTTCATTTAACTGTTGGGGAACATTTGGTCCCCAATCTTTTTGGCACTAGGGATCAATTTTGTTAAAGACAATTTTTCTAGTAAGGGGAGAGAGAGGGAATGTTTTTGATTCTGTTCACTTGCCTACCACTCGCCTCCAGCTGTAAAGCCCAGGGGTTAGGGTTCTCTGATTTAACCCCTATCCCACCCACTCCATTTGGGGTGCTTTCCAACAAATTAAAGTATTCCTGGTGGTACTGGATCTCTGTTCTATTTGAGAAAAATAAGTGTTGCAAGGCCTGAGATAGGACATGTTTCATACTGCAGTAACTCAGCACATGCTTTGAGCACAAGACATTGGATGCTCCTCATAAATACTGCAGCATTATCAGGGATAGAGATGGAAAAAGATTAGAGCATTCACTGTGCCATCACAGAGATATATGTAGGGCACTCTGCCAGACATTTTTGTCCAAACTCTTGCATTATTTTCAATTCCTGCCTCACATTTTTTATTATATAGATTTCATAGAACTCCAAAATCATGTGACATATATCCCCCAACACTTGCCTGTTGGTGATTACAATTTTTTTTGTTAGTTGCAAAGTCATGTCCCACCCATTGCGATCCCATGGACAACATTCCTCCAGGCCTTCTTGTCTTCTACCATCTTCTGGAGTCCATTTAAGCTCATGCCTATTGCTTCAGTGACTCCAGCCAGCCACCTCATTCTCTGACATCCCCATCTTCTTTTGTCCTCAATTGTTGCCAACTCTTCTCCAGTGAGTCCTTCCTTCTAATTGAGTTTCATCTTCATGATCTGGCCTTCTAAAGAGCATTCATTCATTCATTCATTCATTCATTCATTCATTCATTCATTCATTTAGATTTCTATGCCGCCCAACCCCGAAGGACTCAGGGTGGCTTACAATAACAATATGAATACAAAAACAATAAAAAGAAGTCAAATATACAATCTAAAACTATAAAACCCTGACTAAAATCCCGGAATTAAACAATCAAGACCATACCATTTGGCCATGATAGTTGTTAATTCATGGCCCTCAAGCCATGAAGGGGGAGATGACAGGTCTTCATGGCCTTATGGAAGACCAGTAGGGTGGGAGCAGTATGGACATCGGGGGGGGGAGTTGATTCCATAGAGCCGGGGTGGCAACATAGAAGGACCTCCCCCAGGGCCCCACCAAACTCCATTGCTTAGTTGACGGGATCTGGAGGAGACCAACTCTGTGTACTCTTATTGGTCTCTGGGAGGTATGTAGCAAGAGACAGCCCTGTAAATAGTTTGATCCTGAGCCATATAGGGCTTTATAGTTAATAACCAACATTTTGAATTGTGCCCGGAGACTAAAAGGAAGCAAGTGCAGCTCGCGGAGCTTGTGCGGCTGCATTCTGGATTATTTGCATTCTCCGAACACTCTTCAAAGGTAGCCCCACATAGAGTATGTTGCAATAATGAAGACGGGAGGTGATGAGGGCCCAAGTGATTGTGCATAGAGCCTCCTGGTCCAGATAGGGCCATAACTGGTAAACCAGGTGAACCTGAGCAAAGGTCCCCCTGGCCACAGCCGAGATATGGTTGTTAAGGCTCAACCAAGAGGACACCCAAGTTGCGGACACTATTTGAGGGGGTCAATGTTTCTCCTCTCAGAACAATGGATGGACAGATCAAGTAGTCCTTAGGAAGAAATGCCCACAGCCACTCGGTCTTGTCTGGGTTGAGCTTGAGCCTGTTGGCCCCCATCCAGACCCTTTACAGCTTCCAGGCACATCACACCCACCATTTCACTGAATTGGCATGGGGTGGAGATGTATAACTGGGTATCATCAGTGTAGTGATGATATCTCATCCCATGCCATTGGATGATCTCACCCAGCGGCTTCATATGAATAGTAGGGGGAGATGACAGAATCCTGCAGCACCCCACAAAGGAGAGGCTGAGGGGTGGACCTCTGCCCCCCACTAACACCGACTGGGAGCGACGAGAGAGATAGGAGGAGAACCACCGTAAAATGGTACCTCCCCTCCCAGTCCCTCTAGCCGTTGCAGAAGGATACCATGATCTATGGTATTGAAGGCTGCTGAGAGTTTAAGTTTTAAGTTTAAGTTTAAGTTTAATCAGATTTGTATGCCGCCCCTCTCCGCAGACTCGGGGCGGCTCACAGCAACAGCAATACAAGACAAATCCAATATTAAATTAATTTTAAGAACACCACAAGTTAAAAACCAATCATACACACTAGCATACCATACACAAATTTTATAAGCCTAGGGGGAAGGAACATGTCAATTCCCCCATGCCTGACGACAGAGGTGGGTTTTAAGGAGCTTACGAAAGGCTAGGAGGGTGGGGGCAACTCTGATATCTGGGGGGAGTTGATTCCAAAGGGTCGGGGCCGCCACAGAGAAGGCTCTTCCCCTGGGTCCCGCCAAACGACATTGTTTAGTTGACGGGACCCGGAGAAGGCCAACTCTGTGGGACCTAACTGGTCGCTGGGATTCGTGCGGCAGAAGGCGGTCCCGGAGATATTCTGGTCCGGTGCCATGAAGGGCTTTATAGGTCATAACCAACACTTGTGACCGGAAACTGATCGGCAACCAATGCAGACTGCGGAGTGTTGGTGTGACATGGGCAAATTTAGGAAAGCCCATGATAGCTCTCGCAGCTGCATTCTGCACGATCTGAAGTTTCCGAACACTCTTCAAAGGTAGCCCCATGTAGAGAGCGTTACAGTAGTCGAGCCTTGAGGTGATGAGGGCATGAGTGACTGTGAGCAGTGACTCCCGGTCCAAATAGGGCCGCAACTGGTGCACCAGACGAACCTGGGCAAACGCCCCCCTCGCCACAGCTGAAAGATGTTTCTCTAATGTGAGCTGTGGATCGAGGAGGACGCCCAAGTTGCGGACCCTCTCTGAGGGGGTTAGTGACTCCCCCCCAGGGTGATGGATGGACAGGTGGAGATGTAAAGCTGGGTATCATCTGCATACTGATGATACCTCACCCCATGTCCTTGGATGATCTCACCCAGCGGTTTCATGTAGATATTAAATAGTAGGGGGGAGAGGACCGACCCCTGAGGCACCCCACAAGGGAGTAACCTAGAGGTCGACCTCTGACCCCCCACTAACACCGACTGCGACCGGCCAGAGAGGTAGGAAGAGAACCACTGAAGGACAGTGCCTCCCACTCCCAACCCCTCCAGCCGGTGCAGAAGGATACCATGGTCAATGGTATCGAAAGCCGCTGAGAGGTCAAGAAGCACCAGGACAGAGGATAAACCCCTGTCCCGGGCCCGCCAGAGATCATCCATCAGCGCGACCAAAGCAGTTTCCGTGCTGTAGCCGGGCCTGAATCCTGACTGCTGAGGACCTAGATAATCGGCTTCTTCCAAGGACCGCTGGAGCTGGAGCGCCACCACCTTCTCAACAACCTTCCCCATAAAGGGAAGGTTGGAGACTGGTCGATAGTTGTTGAGAATGGCTGGGTCCAGGGAAGGCTTCTTGAGGAGGGGGCGCACAAGTGCCTCCTTGTAGGGATCCGGGAAGGACCCCCTCCCCAAAGAAGCGTTGACAATCTCCTGGACCCAGCTCCGTGTCACCTCCCTGCTGGCCGAAACCAGCCAGGAGGGACACGGATCCAGTAAACAGGTGGCGGAACTCACAGCTCCAATGGCCTTGTCCACTTCATCAGGTGTCACCAGATCAAACTCTTCCCAGACAGGTGGACAAGTACGTGCCCCAGTCACCTCAACTGACTCGTTGTCAGTCGACTCTGTATTCCAATTGGAGTCGAGGTCCGCTCGGATCCGAGCGATTTTATCAGCGAAAAACGTGTTAAAATCCTCGGCACTACTCTGCAAGGGTTCCCCAACTCCCCCCTGATTAAGAAGGGAGCGGGTCACCCTAAACAGAGCGGCCGGGCGGGATTCCGCTGATGCAATCAAGGCGGAATGATACGCGCATCTTGCCACCTTGAGCGCCACTTTGTAAGTCTTAACATGTGCTCTTACAAGTGTTCGATCGCATTCGGACTTACTCTTCCTCCATCGCTTCTCTAGATGTCTCTTCTGGCGTTTCAACTCCCGGAGCTCCTCGTTGAACCATGGAGCTCTACGGGGTCTAGTGCCGCGGACAGGTCGCAACGGCGCAATTCGATCAAGAGCCTCCGCTGCAGCCTTGTTCCAGGCCTCAGCCAGAGATTCTGCCGAACTGTGTACGAGTGTATCTGGAATAACCCCAAGCGCCTTCTGAAAGCCCTCTGGATCCATCAGGCGTCTGGGGAGGAACAGCTTAATCGGTTCCGCCTCCCTGCAGGGAAGGATTGGAGCCAGGAAGTCAAGCCGCAGTAGAAAATGGTCTGACCATGACACAGGCAACACTTCTAAGCCTCTTAGTCTCAGACCATTACTCAGTTGCTCAGAGAGGAATACCATGTCGGGTGCATGCCCCCCCTCATGAGTCGGACACTGTACTACTTGGGTCAGGTCCATGGCTGTCATGGTGGCCATGAACTCCTGTGCCAGTCCAGAGGTTTCACCGAGCGACGGCAGGTTAAAGTCCCCCAAGACAATAAGTCTGGGGAACCCCACCGCCAACCCGGCTACCTCCTCGAGTAGCACAGGCAGGGCTTGTGACACGCAGCTGGGAGGCAGGTACGTGAGAAACAAGCCCACCTGGACCCCTAAGTCCAACTTCACCAGGAGGGACTCGCAGCCCGCAATCTCTGGAGCAACGAGTCTACGCAAGCCAAGGCTCTCCCTGGCTATAATAGCCACTCCTCCCCCCCCTTCCCTGGGGTCGAGGCTGATGCCATATCTGAAACCCGGCTGGGCAAATTTCAGAGAGAGGGACTCCTCCCTCTGGGCCCAGCCAGGTTTCAGTAACACATGCCAGGTCGGCCTCCTCATCCAGGATCAGATCCCGGATGAGGAGAGCTTTATTTACCACCGACCTGGCATTGAGTAGCAGCAGCTTGAGCCCAGGGCCAGAATTACACTCATCACCAGCACCCAGGATTGGGTTCACAGAGCCGGAACAAAGGATCGTTATTACGCAACGATCTCTTGTTCCCCTGGAACGGCTAGCTCTGTGTCCCCCGCCATATCTGCCTCTCCCCAGCAGGACTGGAATATTCCGACCCTCTACCACCTCAGACATCGGTGCCCCCTCCCCTCCTGCCTCTCCTGTGTCAGGTAGGCTAATCAAATCATTCATACCATTTATTTCATCCATACCAAAGTTCCACCCAGCCCACCCATAACAATCATTCATTTCAGACATGTCATCATACCCACCCCAATAATTCATTAGTTTAAAACCCCTTCTAAAAAATTAGCTAAAATATTAATTATTAAAAATTCAATATAGATTCAATTAAAAAACAATATAAAAATCAATTACACTAAAATAGGATACTAATTAACACTATGTTATTCTCAAGATCTTAATAGAATAACATATAATTATTAAAAATCGTTAAAGTTATAAAGTGCTAAGTTGTAGAGTGCAAAAAATATAGGAAATAATTAAGATGATATTCCATCAGGTCAACAACACAGCACCAGTTCTAAAGAGTGAGTTCTGGAGAGAAAAGTTCAATGACCAAGGAGAAGTCCAAGTATATGGAGGTCAAGGAGCATCAGGATAGAGGAATGCCCCCTATCCCGGGCCCACCAGATATCATCCATCAATGTGACCAAGGTGGTTTCCATGCTGTGACCAGTCCTGAAACCAGACTGAAAGGAGTCCAGATAATCAGCTTCATCCAAGGACTGCTGGAGCTGGAGGGCCACCACCTTCTCAACAACCTTATCCAGAAAGGGCAGGTTGGAGACTGGCCTATATTTCTTCAATTCGCTTGGATCCAGGGATGGTTTCTTGAGGAGGGGTCACACAACCACTTCCTTCAATAGTTGCAGAAACGACCCTCACTCAAGGAAGCATTAATCAATGCCTGGATCCAGCTGTGTGTCACCTCCTGACTGGCTGAAACCAGCCGCGAGGGGCATGGGTCCAATAAACAGGTTGAGGAACTCACAGCTCCCATGGCCTTGTCCACTTCCTCAGGGGTTACCAGATGATGGAACTAAGATCTGACCCTGTCACCTGGGTCTGAATTGCCTAATTGGAGTCCAGGTCATTCTGAATCTGGGCAACTTTATTTGCAAGAAATTGAACAAATTCCTCAGCTCTACCGTGCAAGGGTTCCACCACTTCCACCTTATTCATGAGGGAGTGGGTCACCCTAAACAGGGCGGCTGCGTGAGAATCTGTAGATGCCTTATCTTGCCCTGCTCTTCATTCCAGAGGGCTGTGCATCCCCACCACCAATCCTTCGTACAAACTGCTTGCCCCCTTTCCGCAAAGGCAGAATCCCCCTATAGGGTTATCCAAAGAGGAGATGGGAATGTTAGAAAAGGCAGAATCCCCCTATAGGGTTATCCAAAGAGGAGATGGGAATGTTGGCTATGGGGCTTTGGGCTCCAAAGCAACCCACTGGCTTCCCATATGGCCACTTGCCTCTCTCTTTGACCACCAGCACCACTCTCAGAACTTGGTTTGTGGAGTCTGCGGCCCAGGAGAAGGAGGCTCAGCTGCAGTGCAACTTTCCACTGTCAAAGAAACAGAGTGAGCGGGGCAAAAGCTGCTGTCAGACAGCAGGATGGCAGCCCCCATACAGGGAGAGGGCCAGGCCCAGCTGTGTCACCATGGAGCTTTTCCTTCGGCCTGGGTGGTGGCACTTACCCAAGGCAGGTCAGTATCGGTAGCTCTTCATCTTGGCGAAAATCAGATTGCTCTACTTGTAGTCGCCCAGCTGGCCAGAGTGGGACATAGCACTGGTGGAGAGGCTGATGAAACTCCCACCGAGGCTGTCCTGGCCATGTGATCGCTGTGGCTCCCCAGCAGCAGGTGCACAAGGACTGCTTTGCCCACCTTCACTGCCTCTGTGTGCTGCATGTAGAAGGGACTGCTGCCGCTCATGCCACCCTCCCTTCCCATTTGGTTGCAGGCATCTGCCTGTCTGAAGCAAACTCCTGAAGGAACCCCACCACCATTTCACAAAATGAAAATGAATGGAAGTGGGGTTGTTTCTGGAGGTTCTGATTCTTCCTATTCTATTGTTTTCTTCAATTTGAAATGTCTGTACCTTTGATGGAGCCATATCAGAGGGCATGTGAGGCGTTGCCCTATCTCAGCTCCAGCATGCTAGCCAGCTGATTTTTGGCTTTGGGGAAGGCTGTTCTGCCCTCCAGAGGCTTCAGAGAAGCTTGTCTGAAGCCCTGGAGTGCAAAAAATAGCCCAACAGGCAAACTGGAAGTTCAGAAAACAAAATTCCAGTTTCCTGTTGTGCTCTTTTTTGCATTCTGGAGGCTTCAAGGAAGCTTCCTGGAGCCCTGGAGTGCAAAAAACAGCCAAACAGGAAAACTGAAAGTTTGAAAAACTAACTTCCGGTTTCCCTGTTGTGCCGTTTTTTGCACTCTGGAGGCTTCAGGGAAGCTTTCTGAGGCCCCGGAGTGCAAAAAACAGCCGAACAGGCAAACCAGAAGTTCAGAAAACAGACTTCTGGTTTGCTGTTGTGCTGTTTTTCACACTGCGGGGCTTCAGGAAGCTTCTCTGAAGGCTCCAGAGTGTGAAAAAGAGCACAAGGGGCAAACTAGAAGTCTGTTTTTCTGAACTTCTGGTTTGCCCATTTTGCTGTTTTTTCACTGTCCCGGGTTTCCGTGAGCCCTGTGCGCATGTGCGGGAACAGGGAGGATTGTGTGCATGCACAGGGAGTGTATGAGGGGATGCGCATGCGAGGGGAGGGAATAGGTGTGGGCACATGCACATGTGCTAGCATATGCACACACACTCTCTTGACACACAAACCAAAAAAGGTTCGGAATCACTGTTCTATACTATACTATTTATTTAATAACTTTGCAGGGGCCACCTGTGATTGGTATTGGTATTCATTTACACTGTACTGCCAAGTTCTGCTAATGTGATATAAATGCACACTGAAGTGGTGAGAAGAAAGTTTGAGAGCCAATTTGGTCTAACGATGAAGGCTCCAGGCGAAAAATAAGGAACTGTGTGTGTCTCTCTCCCCCACCCCTTTGGCATGAAAACTGGCTGGGTGACTTTGGGCCACTCACTCTCTCAACTCAAATCACCTCATAGAGTTGCAGGAATAATAAGAAGAGTAATAGTAAGGGGTATTCAATATATCTCAGTTATTTATAAAAGTAATAAAAGAAGGATAAAAGAAGTTCCAGTGTTATCTAAATCTAAGAAGGAAGTAGACTCACCCACCTTTTACAGAAGTAAAACACTCAGAAAAAATTAATTAATTGATCTCAGATTGAGAAGGAATGTGGCTGAAACATGACTAATACAAATAACAAGGGTTCCCCCCCCCCCTGTATTCCAGCTGTGATGATTGCACAAATGACGTGAGAACATCACTGATTTTTTTTTCTTTTAAATATCGATTCCCTTAATTGCAATAGAGATTTTGATAGATTTTTTTCCCCCAGAGGGCAACACAAGACAACTATGACCGGAGAAGGTTTGGATTAACACCTGATTTAGAATGATGTATGGAAGTTTATTAAAGTTTATTAAGTTTATAAATATTGATTAAGATAAATATTCTGAATAGAATAGAATTCTTTATTGACCAAGTGTGATTGGATAAACAAGTAATTTGTCTTTGGTGCATATTCTCTCAGTGTACCTAAAAAGACAAAATACGTTCATCAAGAATCCTAAGGTACAACAGTTAATGATAATCATAGAGTACAAATAAGCAATCAAATCATACTGGGAAACAATATAAATCGTAAGGATAAAAACAATGACATTACAGTCATACAGTCATAAGTGAGAGGAGATGGGTGACAGGGACAATGAGAAGATTAATAGTAATAGTAATGCAGACAGTAAATAGTTGAATTTACTTAATTTAATTTAATTTATTCAAATTTATTTGTCCAATACACAAAGAAAGTTATAGAGGATATATTTGTAGTAAAATATATCAGAGAAAGAATAGAAGAGAAGATAAAAGGAATAAAATATGTCAATGAAAGAATAGAAGAAAAGATAGAAAAAATATAAGAATAGAAAGATATAGGAGATATAGGAGAGCAATAGGACAGGGGACAGAAGGCACGCTAGTGCACATGCACGCCCCTTATAGTCCTCTTAGGAATCTGGAGAGGTCAACCATGTATAGTCTAAGGGTAAAATGTTGGGGGTTAGGGGAAGTTCCACACTTCGACAATTTGATTACTAAAGTCGTATTTTTTACAGTCAAGTTTGCAGCGGTTAATATTAAGTTTGAATCTGTTGTGTGCTCTTGTGATGTTGTGGTTGAAGCTGAAGTAGTAGCCGACAGGCAGGATGTTGCAGCATATAATCTTATGGGCAATACTAACTAAAAAGACGCTTAGACCTGGGTGAAACCAACCTATACAGTGGAACCCCGACATAAGAGCTGCTCTACTTAAGAGCAACTCGAGATAAGAGCTGGGAGGGGAGAGATATTTGTGTTCTACTTACAAGCCCAAATTCGAGATACAAGCGCCAAGGAGCTGTCTCCTGAAGCCAAACGCTAACTTCCGCGTTCGGCTTCAGGAGACAGCTGCGAAGCGGCGCGCGTGTTTTAAAAGGTTGCAGCCGGCCTGGGGGGCTCGGGGGGGGGGGCTTGCAGCTTTCTTTCTTGCTCTTTTTCTTTCTCTCTTTTACCTTCCCTTCCTCTATTTCTTCTTTTCTTTCTCCTTCCCACCTTCTTCCCTCCCTCTCTCCCTTCACTCATTCCTCTCTTACTCTCCCCTTTCATAAGTTTCCTTGCTTCCTTCCTCTGTTCCTGTCCCTTCCCCCTTTCTTTCTTTCTTTCTTTCTTGCTCTTTTTCTTTCTCTCTTTTACCTTCCCTTCCTCTATTTCTTCTTTTCTTTCTCCTTCCCACCTTCTTCCCTCCCTCCCTTCACTCATTCCTCTCTTACTCTCCCCTTTCATAAGTTTCCTTGCTTCCTTCCTCTGTTCCTGTCCCTTCCCCCTTTCTTTCTTTCTTTCTTTCTTTCTTTCTTTCTTTCTTGCTCTTTTTCTTTCTCTCTTTTACCTTCCATTCCTCTATTTCTTCTTTTCTTTCTCCTTCCCACCTTCTTCCCTCCCTCCCTTCACTCATTCCTCTCTTACTCTCCCCTTTCATAAGTTTCCTTGCTTCCTTCCTCTGTTCCTGTCCCTTCCCCCTTTCTTTCTTTCTTTCTTTCTTTCTTTCTTTCTTGCTTGCTTGCTTGCTTGCTTGCTTGCTCTTTTTCTTTCTCTCTTTTACCTTCCCTTCCTCTATTTCTTCTTTTCTTTCTCCTTCCCACCTTCTTCCCTCCCTCCCTCCCTTCACTCATTCCTCTCTTACTCTCCCCTTTCATAAGTTTCCTTGCTTCCTTCCTCTGTTCCTGTCCCTTCCCTCTTTCCTTCCTTCCTTCCCACCCTCCGTCCATTCATTCACCCATTCCTCTCTTGATCGCTTAAAGCCGGTCCCTGGTGCAAAAAGGGTTGGGGACCTCTGTCCTACAGGATTGGGTGGCAGAGAAGTTGAACATATGTAAATTTAAAAGTTTAAGAAAGTTTACAAGTTAAGTGAAAGAAACTTCATTATTCATTTATATGTACGTGTACATTTCTTCATTAAAAACTTGTCTTTCTGCATAATTTAGACTAACTTTGTGAGTTTTTTGAGGGCTGGAACCAATTAAAATTATTTACATTAATTCCTATGGGGAAAAGTCGTTCGAGATAAGAGCTGCTCGACTTAAGAGCCCAGGTCCGGAACGAATTAAACTCGTATCTCGAGGTACCACTGTACATCGACTATTGCACTGAATGCATCAAATCCAGGACCCACAACCCTCCCTTCATCTCTCAACCTAACATCCATCACCAACCACCCTACTTCTTCCAACCGATCACCTCACATCATCAAATTGACTCCAACCAACCAGCACTACAACAACAAAAACAAAATGCCATCCCTAACACCACAAACAAAGACTAGGAAAGCACGCCCCTTACTACCTTTAACCAACCCAAATCCTACTCCCAACACAAAAACAAATGCAAATTATTAAATACTAGAAGTGTAGTCAATAAGATGTCAGAATTCCTCCTCCTTCTTGACTCCTTAGTCTTTGATATCATCTTTGTTTGTGAAACATGGCTCATTATTACAACAAGGAACTATCTTGTCTCTCGCTCTGACTGTGAATCCCGCAGAGGAGGTAGAGTAGCTATATTCTACAAAAAATCTCTCAACCTAAAAATCATCAAAGTTACGCAGGATCTATTACTCCCTGAAACTATTGTCTGTGATCTATCCCTAAATACCACAATTTGCTTCTTACTCTGCTACAGAGCTCCGGACTATGACATCGCACATGCAAACAAATTATCTGAACTACTAACGTGGGCTACCCACTGTCCACACCCCACCATCTTCCTTGGAGACCTCAACCTACCACGCATAAACTGGACATTGAATGAATGTAGCATTGAACCTATCTACTCTACTATATATAACACCGTCACCAATCTGGGACTTGACCAACTGGTAACTAACAATACTAGAGCAGATAACTGTCTGGATCTTATCTTCTGCAACAGCCAAAGCGCAATATATGGCTTACAAACAATAGAACCATTCTCCAACAGTGACCACAACATGATAAACTTCAGTCTCAACCTAAGCCACACTAAGATCCATCCTAATAATGTGACACAGAAATTTAACTTCAAAAAAGCGAACTATGAACTCATTGATGCCCATCTCTCAACATTAAACTGGCAAACTTTATTCTCTAACTGCAACTCTGTGGATGACCTCTACAACACATTCTTGCTCGAGATGAAAATAATCATCAGACTTTATGTACCATTAACAACTACCTCAATCAAAAAAAATATCCTCCCCATTTCAATAAGAAAATTACAAACAAAAAAACCCCACCTCTGGTGCAAAAACAAAAAAGGACAAGTAGCAAACTTCAAAAGCCGTTATAAAATCATATGCAACCACATAAAAGCAGAATGTCTCAACTACCACATTTGAAAATGTCCAAAAATACTTCACCAGGAGAGCCCTTAACTCCTCCACACGAAACAGAATACCCTACGAATCAAGACTTACAATCCTGGATCTTTTAACCTTAGAACTACAATGCCTCAAACACGATCTAAGTATTGCCCACAAGATTATACGATGCAACGCCCTGCCTGTTAATGATTACTTCAGCTTCAACCGTAACAACACAAGAGCACACAACAGATTCAAGCTTAATATTAACCACGCCAAACTTGACTATAAAAAGTATGACTTTAGCAATCGAGTTGTTGAAGCATGGAACTCACTACCGGACTCCGTAGTATCATGCCCTAATCCCCAACACTTTACCCTTAGACTATCTACGGTTGACCTCACCAGGTTCCTAAGAGGTCAGCAAGGGGTGTACATAAGTGCACCAGAGTGTCTATCGTCCCCTGTCCTATAGTCTCTCCTATATCTTCTCTTCTATCTCTTCTATCCGTCATCTATCTATTATATCTCTTTTATCTCTTATATTTTCTGCTATTCTCTCTAGTTATATTTTACTCCTATATTTCTCTTCTATACTCTCTTTGATACATTCTACTCGTATATATCCTCTATAACCTTCATTGTGCATTATTGTGTATTGGACAAAACAAACAAACAAACAAATAAATAAATAAAATACTTCGATCATGTTTAAGGCGTCGTAGTTCTAAGCTTTGTCGACCCAGGATTGAAAGTCTAGTCTCGTAGGGTATTCTGGTTCGAGTGGAGGAGTGAAGGGCTCTTCTGTTGATGTATCTTTGGACATTTTCGAGGGTGTTAATGTCTGAGATGTGGTATGGGTTCCAAACAGATGAGCCTCCCAATCCCTTAGGACTCAGGGCAGCTTACAACAATAGAAACAATTTAGTAGTACAATAATAAAAAAGAAGTCAAACATAACAATAATTATAAAACACCAATTATAGCAGTTTGACAATTTTGAGGGAATTATTTGTTTAGCAGAGTGATAGGGCTTGGGGAAAAATGTTCTTGTGTCTAGTTGTTTTGGTATGCAATGAAGAACACTGCCATTTATGAATTAACAATGGTTTAAACAAATGATGCCTTACTGCAGTTTATAACTCCATTGAAGATCTAGGTTTGTTCTTCCCCTTCTACCAATCTGGTTACTTTTAAAAAAAACACCTAACCCCTAAAGGAAAAAAAACTCCCATCCCTCTGTGCATATGAAATTAAGCATGTAGTTTTATATACAATTAAACTTTTTTAAAAATAATACATTTTATTAGAAAAAGTAAATTCATGTACAATATAGGTAACAAACAAAAATACAAATACACACAGAACTTTAAAACCTAGAGAGATACCTTTCTCTCTCTTATTTTATATATTATCCCTTATATAAGTTTACATAATTTGCAGATTTTCATATCGGTATTTTTCATACTATTCCAGTTTAACTCTATTTCTTTGAATTGTTAGAAATTACACTTGCGTTTTTGTGACAATTCTACTATATCTCTTCAGCCAATGGACATTTTGTTATCATTAGGATGCTACAGATTTCACAGTACCATACTTTATAACAAACTAGAGCAAGTTGTTCTTGGATTTTTTTTTAAATAGACAAAATATTCATTTCTTATTTATTACATTCTGATGGCTGTTCTGGACTGTTTGCAGTACATTTTTGTTGTGAGCCTTTGGGTTAGACTGCCCCCCCCTATCAAGCATTTTTCTTGCAAGTACAGGATCTACTCTTTTTTGTTTTTCAAATCAAACAGAGTGTTGATCAAATGGTTGTGACAGGAATTGACCTACCAGTCTGTCAATAGATAAAGAATACAAACTTATCAGAACAGGGACAACCAAACAAAGAATGCAGAGAAAGCAAATAGATCATGCATTTATGGCTCCATGTGAATGATCTTAGTGATCAAATATTTTTTATTTGTGGTTTTACATGTTGCATCCAAGATTGTAGGTTATGTCAACTTCTCTGGAACATAGTTTGTCCTTTCGTTCCTTGATGGTGTTGGCAAGCTTCAGACATTATAAGACATATATAATCTTCCTTTTACTGATAGCCATAAAAGAAATTATGTCTTTATTTAGAGTTTGATAGTTATAGTATGCCTGAAAAATGTATAAGTGGAAAAAGATCAAGAACATAATGCAGTAAAATTGGAAGGTTTTTGTCATCCTTTTTGTCTCATAAGTATGTGTGGAATTTGTCTCCAACTCACTTTGGGTTTATTAGCCAATATTATAAAATGTTTAAAAAGAAAGAGACAAGACAGGCTGAAATTACATATTGATATATGCCAGACATATGATTACATTTTACTAAATCAAGGCACAATCTTCCAATTTGTCTGTGCCAGAAAATAAAATGTTCGGAAAGACAATTTCAAGAAAAAACTCACTGCCATAGAATGAAAGGAATACAATACTTTAAAAACATCTTTCTTAAGTAGAGCTTTGAGGACACCCCATAACAGTTTCTTTGGGTGTGGGAGGGGTTTCTGCTATGGCATGGTTAAGTCCCATGTTCAATAGAAATTGAAGAAGTAGAAATTCAACAGATATGAACTATGCACTTTCTAGCACTTTCTCTGTATTACAGAAATATCTATTGTCCCGGAAGCAGAGTAAAGACGCTGAGACAGTATATGGATTTTAATATAAGGTCACTTTATTAAATTAGCATAAATTTAAATAACGTCAATTTAAATAACGTCAATTCAACTGTAAACAAAGGACCTGCAGAGGCCAAAAACTAATGGGGCAGAAATTCCTATCAAAACCTCCCTAGGCAACTATTGGGCATAACTCCTTGCTGAACCAGGTGAAGGTAGCCACCTTCACCTGGATTCGAGCCATCCCATAAGCATGTGGGAGGAGCTCACCCTCCAATCCTCGAGGGAAATTGGATCCTGTGAGTCCCATGGGCACCCTCTCTCCAATCCCTGAAGTTGTACCAACCTATAGTTCATGGAGAGAGGCGGTCCATCATCTTTTGAAAAGATGCCCAAAAGGAGAATGTGCAGTTGCTCCTACTGCCCATTTCCACCCCTAATCTGCAAACCCAGTGACCAGAGGGAAGCCAAATTAATCGAATGATATCTACATAGCGCCGCACCCCCTAACCAGTCCATCCTTACCGTCAGTGTGGAATAGGTGAAAAAACGGCCACGCCCGTAGGAGACACCGCAAAAAATTCCTATTCAGCCCAGAAGCGACCCCTTCCAGGCACACTGCATGATAGAGGAGATCGGGTGGGTGTTTGGTTCTTCAGGATGCCCAAGGGAAAGGAGGAGGTCTGCTTCGGACCACCCTTAAATAGGGTGGTCTAGGACCTTCCTCCAAGGCCCAGGAGGCAGTGTACCATAAGCGTATGGGAGGAGCTCACCCTCCAACCCCTGAGGGAAATTGGATCCTGTGAGTCCCATGGGCACCCTCTCTCCAATCCCCGAAGTTGTACCAACCTATAGTTCATGGAGAGAGGCGGTCCATCATCTTTTGAAAAGATGCCCAAAAGGGGAATGCGCAGTTGCTCCTACTGCCCATTTCAGTCCCTAACCTGCCACGGAGCGGGGGTTAGATCTCTATCTAGGCCCCCCGACTCCCCCTTCCTCCTGCACTAATTCCTGGAGGCACCTCTGCAGGTCCCGAATGAAAATGGCATTCCCCTCATCTGAGAGGTGAATGCCATTGGTTCGGTCGAGCCAGGGCTTAGAAAACTTTATAAGGGGATGTTTAACTACATAACCCCCCAGTTCCCTCACCGCCTTGCCTATAGCCTGGTTTACTCGTAACCTGGCTTTGTTAACGGCCCTAGATGAGAGTGCATTACACCAGACAAGTCTGGGCAGGATTTCGGACCACACAATTGCTTGTCTGGACAGGAGGCAGACATGGCCTGGAGGTCATTGCGGGCCTGGCAGATCACTGCCACACCCTTCAGGATTCCATGGTCATTGCCCCCAAGGTGGATCACCAGCCACCTGGGGGCTCGCCTGGAACGGCATTGGCCAAAAACCAGAGGGAGGAGCCCTTCCCAACATAGGCCTCTGTGGCATAGCCAGGTAATGTCAGTCCACAGGCCCAGGGACAGCTGCGATCTGAAAGCCGACCTTGCAGCATATCTTCCAGCCCAGAAGACAAAGCTGTGACCACAGAGCCTCACCGCAGTCCTAGAAGCAGAACTGGCTGGAAAACAAAAGAAAAGTTAAACATGGCCGGTGAGGTGGGCACCCTGGTCGGGAGCCCTTACATAAGACCAAAAAACCCAACAGGTGACCACCAACTGCCGATAGAATGATTCTCTGATCCTCAAAACCAGATGCTGCAGCCGCAGTGGCGGCGCCGATCCGGAAAGAGTGCATACCAAAAACTGATGGGCCCAAACCTATCTCTGCTTATTGTTGGGTGTTGGTGCTAAAGTGATTAGTGATCCCCGGCCATGTTGGTCAGTTTTGGACCAGCGTAAGTGAAGGGAAACACCTGTCTTGCTAAACTGCACATCGTTCCACTGCAATGCGCATACTCTCTGGTAAGCAACCTGGGTACTCGGGGCCAAGGACAGCCCTATGGCCCAGTCTACTCCATATCTCCAAGGCTCAGTAGTGCTGCCAGGCTCCATAACCACTGGGGAATGTCGTCTAGAAGGTGCCGTACCCTGAGTGCCAGTGCCCAGAACCTGGCCAACTGTCCATGGGATAGAGCGTCAGCAGCACCATTTTCTAAGCCAGGAACGTGGCGTGCTGAAAACAGGGCATTAAGAGCCAAGGCCCTGCTCACAAAGAAGCGGACCAGGCACCTCACCCACTCGCTCTTTGATGATGGGAATTAATCACATGGACAATGGCCAGGTTGTCACACCAGAAGTGGACGGTCCGGTTGGCGAACTCCTCCCCCCACAATTCTATGGCTACGACTAGTGGGGAAAATTCCCAAAAACGTAAGGTTCTTGCAGATTCCGGCAACTGCCCAATCTTTAGGCCAGGGGGAGTGACACCATCTGTTGCCAAGTATCACCCTAAATGTTAGGGAACCCATGGCCTCAGAATGTAGTTGCAGGTCAGCCTCAAGAAGAAGCTCCTGCCTCCAAAAAGAGACACCATTAAAATGGTTTAAAAAGGTCTTTTTTAATTCTATTTTTTATAGAATTAAATAGAATAACAAAAAAATTCATATGGCAAGATAAAAAACCTAGAATAAAACAATTTTATATCTTCTAATGCGCATTAGAAGATATAAAAGAGCGAGAAGGTCTTGCCTGTCCAAATTGGAAGTTATATTACCAAGCTGCAACCTTGACTTGGACCAAAGAATGGCTCACTCTACAAAATAGAAGACTATTGAATTTAGAAGGCCATGATTTAATGTTAGGATGGCATGCTTTTATATGGTATGAAAAGTATAAAACGCATTCTTATTTTAAGAGACATATTATTAGAAAGGCACTTATGGATGTTTGGAATGATGTAAAAAAAAGATGATTTTTTAGTTATGTCTGAATGGATATCTCCTATTGAAGCCATAACCTCTCCAAATTTACTACAAGGGGATAAGATTTGGAAATATAAAGATTTAGTAGACAATCAGTGGAATTTAAAAACAAAACAGGACTTTTTGGATCCAGGTCTGGCAATAGACTGGTGGCAATACAGTGGAACCCCGACATAAGAGCTGCTCGACTTAAGAGCTACTCGAGATAAGAGCTGGGAGAGGAGAGACATTTTTTTATTTTATTTTATTTATTACTTGGATTTGTATGCCGCCCCTCTCTGCGATACGAGCCGAGAAGAGCCGGGCTGGCTTACTTTCCTTCCTTCCCGCGCTGATGCAGAGCCACTCGAACAAAGCGTCGCGCCCCTCTGATGCTTTCAGCGGCTTCCGAAGTGACGCTGGGCTCTTTTGCCGCCAAAAGCGTCAGGGGGGTGTGACGCTTTGTTCGAGTGGCTCTGCATCAGCGCGGGAAGGAAGGAAAGTAAGCCAGCCCGGCTCTTCTCGGCTCGTATCCTGGCACTTGGTGAGTGGAGAGGCGGTCGCCTCCCCTGCCGCCCCACTCTGGGGGTCCTTGGCTTCTGCTGGGGGTGGGGGGATCCGAACGCTGTTTTGAATTTCACATTCCGAGTGGCCCAAACGCCAAAGGCGAACTTCCGCACCTCAGGAGTTAGCTCGCAAACGGCGCGGCTGTTTTAAAACATCGCTGCCGGCCTGGGGGGGGAGAGGGAAAGGGGGAGAGGGGGGAGAGAAAGAGAGAGGGAGAGAGAGAAAGAGAGAGGGAAAGGGGGGGAGAGGGGGGAGAGAAAGAGAGAGGGATAGAAAGAGAGAGAGAGTGAGAGATGCTCAGTGAGCCTTTCTTTGAAGTTGCCTTTCTTTCTTTCTTTCTTTCTTTCTCTATCTCTTTCTTTTTCTCTCTTGCTCTCTTGCTCTTTCATTCTTTTTTCTTTCTCTTTCTTTCTTTCTTTCTCTTTCTTTCTTTCTTTCTTTCTCTTTCTTTCTTTCTTTCTCTTGCTTTCTCTCCTTCCTTCCCTCCTTCCATTTCTTTCATTCTCCCTCTCTATTTTTATTTCTTTCATTTTCTTTCTTTCTCTCTTGCTTGCTTTCTTTCTTGCTCTTTTTCTTTCTCTCTTTTACCTTCCCTTCCTCTATTTCTTGCTTTCCTTTTCCTTCCTCCCTTCTTTCCTCCCTCTACAGGATTGGGTGGCAGTGAAGTTACTCTCCCCTTTCATAAGTTTCCTTGCTTCCTCCCTCTGTTCCTGTCCCTTCACCCTTTCTTTCTTCCTTTCTTTCTTCCTTCCTTTCTTTCTTTCCTTCCTTCCTTTCCTCCCTCCATTTCTTGCTTTCCTTTTCCTTCCTCCCTTCTTTCCTCCCTCTACAGGATTGGGTGGCAGTGAAGTTGAATAAATAACTACAGTTTAATGAATAAAAATAAAAGTTTGCCATGTTGATTGTTTTGGGTAAAAAGAGGAAGGGAAGGAAAGCTCTCAGCTTATCATCTTATTAATAAGTAAAGTTACATTTATTCTTGCAATGTCTTTTTGCATAATTTAGACTAACTTTGTGAGTTTTTTGAGGGCTGGAACCAATTAAAATTATTTACATTAATTCCTATGGGGAAAAGTCGTTCGAGATAAGAGCTGCTCGACTTAAGAGCGCAGGTCCGGAACGAATTAAACTCGTATCTCGAGGTACCACTGTATACACAAATCAAGTCAAGATTTCATAAAGACAAAACAATATACAGTGGTACCTCATCATACGAACTTAATTGGTTCCAGGAGGAGGTTTGTAAGGTGAAAAGTTCGTAAGATGAAACAATGTTTCCCATAGGAATCAATGTAAAAGCAAATAATGTGTGCAAATCCTTCAGGAAAATCTCAAACTTTAGAAGGGAGGCGAACAGAGGGCAGGGAGGAGCAGCTAAAGGGGGCGGGGGGAAGAAGCAAGGCTAGGGTAAAGGGTGAGTGGGAAGGAAGAAAGGCAAGGGAGCGCCCCTCCCTTTTCTTTTTTCAAAAGACACAGTTTCAGTGCCTTTGCAAGCATGCAAAATCTTTACTCCTCCAAGCTGCCCCTCCCTTTTCTTTCTTAAAAAGACACCGTTTCAGTGCTTTTGCAAGCATGCAAAAATCTTTACTCCTCCAAGCTGCCCCTCCCTTTTCTTTCTTCAAAAAAAGGGGGGAAAGAAACCCCTTCATCCCAGCAGCAGCTGCTTGGGTTTGTAAGGTGAAAAGAGTTCGGAAGAAGAGGCAAAAATATCTGGTTCGTATCTTGAAAAGTTCGTTAGAAGAGGCGTTCATAAGATGAGGTACCACTTATATACTTAGAAAGGATAATAACATACTAGGTAAATTATTAACAACAGACCAAAGAAAACTGATAGGAAAAACATATAAAATTTTAATTAATTGTAAAAATATAGAATGGATATTAAAGGACAACATGATTAGTTGGTGCAGGAATTTAAATAAAGAGATAGACTTAAATACCTGGGAAAAGGTATGGACGTATAACTGGAAAATAACAAAGTCAACTGCTTTTAAAGAAAATCAGATCAAGATGTTTTATAGATGGCACTTACCACCAAGTAGAATTTCAAAAATGTTTCAAACTAATTCGCCCAATTACTGGAAATGTAAAACAGAAATAGGTACTTATTATCATAGTTGGTGGACGTGCCCAAAAGCAAAAGAATATTGGAATTTAATAGAAAAATGGTTGAGAGAGATAACACAACTAGAAATTAAGAAAACACCAGAATTTTTTTTATTAGGCATATCAAATAACAAATACAAAAAAGCTATATACTATTTAACAGTTCATATATTAGTAGCAGCTAGGATAGCCTACGCACAAAAATGGAAAGACACTGAGATTCCAAAAGAAACAGATATCCTTAAGAAGATTCTAGACTGCTGAGTTAGATATGATGATGAGACGGTTAAATAACCAAGAAGAATCAGAATTTTATGATATTTGGCAGAAAGTATATACTTGGTGGGAAACAAGGAAAAAGAGATAAGTGTGTTGTTATATTATTTGCATATTTGAATTTAGTATTAGAATTGTATAAGATGGTAATTACTAGTATAAATATAAAAAAAATTGTTCCTTTTTCTTCTCTTAAAACTTTTCTCTCTTTTACATATATTTTTACAAACTTTGATATAAATTTAGATTCATTATATTAAAATTGACATTTTTATCTTATATACCTATATGTATGTTATAAACATTTTTTTTTCATTATTATGACAATGACTTCTACTTTGAGCGGAGCAACTGTAGCTCCATTAAATGTTGTATGTTTTGTTTGTTATGTTTGTTATTTTGAAAAATCAATAAAATATTTTTTTAATGGTTTAAAAAGGTCTTTCAGGTGCGCAATTCATCCCTGGTGTCAGCCTTAAGACGCACCCGGTGGTGGGGCAAGTGCAGGCCCTGCATCGAAGTGTAAAGTCTTTGCTAAAAGGCCCTGCCAAGTGCAACCACTCGGCATGCAAAATTGAGAAGCCCTGTAATCTCTTGGAGTTACTGTAAAGTCCTTTCTTGGGAGAGGGGATGAGGAAAAGGGGCCAAGGAGCTTGCCCTCATCAACTTCATTCCTAATTTTTGCCCTAACTAGCTCTTCCTTCCCCAGGACCGATGTAAGGTTCTGCGAAAGGAGGGCCTTCCATGGACCCTGATAAGGTATCCTGAATCCTTCTTGGAAAGCTCAAAGGATGGCGGCTGTGCGATTGCATGGGTGGTATCCCTCGAGTAGCTTGGTCAGCCGGTCAAGCTTGACCGGGTTGGGGCCCTTTTGTTTGAGCTTCAGCCGGTTTTGATTAATCAGATGTATCTTGATTGTTCCCATTCCTGCCTGGGCGGGAGCAGGCATGTGTAGCATGTATGCCGCCACATTTGCCATAGGCGTGGCGATACCTACAGGAAGAACGGGAGCAGGACCCTTTGGCACTGAATTCGTAACAAACTTGGGTGGATGGAACACCCTGCCCCACACTCGTGCGGGGAGTAGAAGGCTCACCGTCTTCCATCAGGTGACCACTGTCGGTCCGTTGCCCGTTACCTGACTGTTGGGTGGCATGGAACCACAAGTCAGGCACCGCTCTGTCCCATGGGAGGGTTTTATCAAAAGCCACCCTCATCCTAAAGAACTCATCGTAATGCTGCCATGCATCACCCTTCACTTCGAAATGGGCCATGGCAATCAGATCAATGTATTTGAGAAGTGTTGCCGCCCTAGCTGGTTCCTTTTGTACGATCACTGTCGCATAAGTCAGAAAGGCATAAAGCCAGGAACTAAAGCAGCATTTCACTTTCACCTTCTTGACCCGATCAGTTCATGCCTCCTCCTCTCTTTCTTTCTCGGGTATCTCCTGCTTAAGTAGGGTGTATAAATCTACATAATCACCCCACCAAATCTTCTCCCGTATTGTGAGATGTAGATGATACCCTAGGGGGTGTGTGGCAAACCCCAAGGAATAGTGCCCAACTGGACCGCCGCCAGGGGGTCAGATACGGTGGCTATACTGGATTGAGACACCCCAGGTGCTGCCATAACAGCTGGTGAGTTAAACAGCCGTGTACCCTGGCCCCAGTGGACAGTGCTTCTGCCCCGGTGACTCCTAGCAAGCAGAAGGTAATGGCGGATACTTCCAGGGACCCAGGTACTGTGGGAAGACCTTGGGTGGAGACGGATCCTCCCGCAACCCTTGAAAAGGTAGGGAGTGTGCTCGGTTGTGCCACCCCAGTAGTGTGCATATCTAGCACAAAGGTAGACTCAAAATGTATATGTGTTTTGGGTGCAGTATATGATGGAAAGAAAGACCAATGATATCATATTTGGGGTAAAATAACTATTATCAGCCAATCAGGGAAAGAGACAGTGGCATCAGATCTTCTCTAATGAAGACTTTAAAGATATAATTATATATGTGTCTTTATTTTTGTCAGTGATCCATCTAAAGAAACTGGAGCAAGGGAATGTGACTGGACATCAAGATAACCATTCCACAGTTTAACTTACTATTTTGGCTGCTTTTCATTCTGCACAATAGTCACCTTCAAATAAGCTATGATATCTCCAGATAATTGCTCTCCAGTGTTTAGTTGTTTAGTCTTTTTGTAAACATATCTAATATGAGTTTAACAGAGCAGTTTTGTAATGTCTTGTTTGAATTTGAGGCGTGGGAAATTCCTTAAACAAGGCAGAGCTTCCTTTGATTGTTAAGCACAAAGGAACACACTGAAACCAAACTAAAATTCCTCTCTCTTTAACCCATTCATCCAGTTTGAAAGGATAGATTCTCAGATCATTGCTTGTGACACATACATACTGTACATACTGCCATTATTGAACTCTCACACTGACTGATATTTATAAACATAATTGCAACATATTTTTTTTCATTGGGTGAGCATAATTAGGCCATATCTTACATTTATATAATAGTAAGTCAGTAATTTTGAATTCATAAATAAAATCTATGATATTAGAAGACTAATTTAATCAAGACTAAATTAGAAGACATTTAATCAAGGTCTTTTTGTTCATCTGAATTAGTACATCATTTTATACAATGGCTATTACTAATAAAGCACAAGATTTTAAATTTTGTGTGTTTTATGTTGCGCGTTACATGCCATCTGTAGTAATAGTATTATTTGAAGAACTGCATGTGATCTGCTTTAACTGGTTAATATTTCATTAGCGAAATCAAATCAATCTTTATTACAGCCAAAGACCAAAATAAACAGGATGTGATACAAAAAATTTAAAAGCATAAACATATGCTTTAAAGGCAAAACATATGCATAAGAGAAAAATTAAAATAAAATTACATAAAAAGCTAAAAGATATCAATTTTTTTAAAAAAATCTAAAAGGAGAGGTAAAGCAATAAAATATATGTAAAATAAAATACCCTGCAATAACAGTCTATGTCAGAGTTGCCAAACTCCCACGCAAGGGCTGGATGTGTCATGTGCTAACCTAAGAGGGAAAAGTCCCAATATGTCACATGACGTCACTGTGACAACATGAGTTTGTCACCCCAATTTGGTGCTCCTTAAGACTAATTTGTAGCACAGGTATCTGATGTATTTTAAGTGCTGCTGCACAGAACCAAGCAACACTCTATGGTATAGCAGGGTTGGTATCTAAGAAGCGTAGAAATGTCCTATGTGCCCTGATATTTATGCAATAATAGTGAAGTGTGGGTAATACGAATGACTGTCTTATAGGCACTAGAGAAGCACATGTTCCATTGTTTCTACATGTCCAGAAATGCAGGGACCGTGTCCCTCTGCCAGCTAATCCTGCTATATCGGCCTTCAAGAACCACTGAGGGGAGATCATGACATCATGCCAAAGTAAAGTCCTTCCATGATTAGGCACTTTAAGATTTGTTAGGTAGGCCATAAGGGAGGGAGAGTATCTATTGTGTTTCATTGCAATCATGTGGATGAGAAGGAGTAATTTAAATAATCAATTCCAACTATCTCCTCAATGTGAGAATCCACATTAAAACTTCCCAGAGGCATAGTGTCCTAACTTGTGTTTGGACACATCGAATGAAGTGACCACCTCCTGGATATTTGGTTTCACTGTTTAAACATTCTTACTGTTAGGATTACATTCCATCAGAACCTCTTTCCTGTAAATCTGTATCCTGCACTGAGATCAAAGAAAACAGGAGCTGACCTTATTCTTTGTGGCATTTTTCAGTCATTTGACTATGCTGTCATGCCCTCCTTGTTGTCATTTCTCAAGGTTCAACATCCTGCGTGGGGGCACTATCAGTCAGTGATTAAAGATGCTGTGCTTGAGATCTGAGTGTTGCATGAAGGGGGGACTTTCCATTATTTGCCCCAGCTCCTGCCCACACAGCAATTCAAAAACATGCAAGTAGTTAAATTGGTGCCACTTCGGTGGGAAGGTGTTCTGTATGCCATGGTGCATTACTTGTGCCAACCACATGACCTCAGAAATATCTTCAGACAATTCTGGCTCCTTCCACTAGGAAACAGAGATAAGCATTGCTCTCCCGGGAAATATGAACACAGACTGATAATCTATTAATATGATAGAGGTGCTGATAAGGATTAGAGATTAGACAGAATTATGTAACTGTGTATGTTGATATTATGTTATCAAGGTATATGCATTGCTGTATGTATTGATATGGAGTTAATTTTTAAAAAAAAACATTTTAAAAAAGCACTGCTCTCCTGGCCTTGGACACAACTGGACAGGATAAATTTTACCTTTTCAACATTCTGCATTCCATCAAACTCTTTTTATAGGACAACCTTTAATCCTCTGACCACTCTTGTACTCCAGTTTCTCTGAACCCTTCCTAAATTGTGGTGTATACAATTGTTTTGCTGTTGCATGTTTCTTTACTCATGTTTAAATTAATTGCTATCCAAGTTGCAATAAATTGTTGCCTCTCACAGGGACTAGCTTATTGAACTAGCTTATGTTTTTCACAAGGCCCCAAATTAAACTATAAAGAGTTGAACAAAATAATTTAATAAATAATATTTGAAGCTGTTGGCATATATGACAATCATTCAACCATTGGTAATTATAATGAACAATTTGCAGGCTGAGCCAGAAATCTTAAACAGTCAACAGCCCATGTCGCACATTCAGCTAAATGATAAAAGGATTAAAAAGAGCATATGCAAGAAAAGGTGAGGGATGCATGGAGTGACGTTTTTTGTGCCAGAGCAAAGAAGGTAAGAGCTCTTTGGAATAACATAAATACAGGTGTGAAAAGATAAGAAAGGACATAGAAATGGAGAATGTAAAAAGTGAAGGTTGTACTTTGGGGACAAACAATTTCTGGTTTGAGGAGAGAATATGAATAGGGGGAAAATGGTGTGTCTTGGAAGCTGCTTTAGCCTCTTCTGGATCACAAATGGAATTGGGGGGGGGCAAGTTAAGCATGATCAGGTGAGGACCACTTTCTTTCTTTGAAAAATTTAAAAAGTTAAAATCAAACTACACTAGATTTTCACTTCAGACTTTAGAGAAGTCAAATTCAGATGAGGAGTTCTTTACTTTACTTCTTTATCATTCAAGCAGAAACTCTCTGACCCATGGTTTCACTTAAACATTGATATTTATTGGATATATTTTAATTAATTCAACAACCAAAGTTACTGGGATTACAAAGCCATTTAAAAGACAATGAACAAATCCTTACTAAAAACATCACCAAGACACTTCCTTAAACAGTCATAAGTAAATAACATAGGACACTTCTAATTCAAATGAAAATATACTTAAAGTGAACTACTCCTTTCCAATGCAACTTTTTAAAAATGTTTTCATATTTTACTTTTAAGTGCATGAGACAAAACAAATGCTTAGCCGGGGGAAAAAATCTCAGCAAGAGGAAGGGTTGTTTTTTTCTTTTCTTTTGTTAATAACAATAAATACAACTCTTGTTTTAGGGCAAACGTAGATGTGAGACCAAGTTCCATTAACTCCATTTATTTCTCTATTTTGAATAGGCTACTATCAGAAGCAGAAGTATGACCCTTTCATTTCATATATTGCCATTTGTTAGCTAAAATGTCTCCACTGCCAGCAGCTGTTAAAACAACTCTTGAATGATTGAATCCATATTAAGCTTTGTTTGCATTGGTGTGCAAATGAATTTCCTTGGGATTTTCTCAGGCAGGGCAAAGTTTCCTTTGATTGTTAAAAAAAAAAAGCAATCTTGAAATATTTGTAAAGATTTTGCCTCAGCTTGCTTCAATTGTCATAACAATGGCCTTCACTGGAATATCATTCTTCCTTCTGCTTTTCCTCTTTTAAAGGTTGGTTGTTTTAAAGAAAAGAACAGCAGAAGCTCTGGTTCAGTGTCCCACAACATTTTTTCTTCCCTTGTGATCTGCATCATCCAACATCATTCGAAGAATAATTCAGGAGACTATTTTCAGTAGGATATTAAATCAGCATTAAGGACCCAGATTCCTATTATCTCTTCAAACAAAGTACAGTATATGCCCAACTTAAACACATTTCTTTAGAAAACTAAAGATTGATTAGAGAGTTAAAGAGATCTGAAGTTTGATTTATAACATCTGGGGTGATTTTTTGAGTACGGATTCGGAAAGGATTCACTTGTTGAGAGATTGTGATTTTTGCACAATAATAAAGCATGGCACGTCCATATGTTACCACTAAAACTACTATACTGATCATTATTAATCATTTGATTTGTTTGGCCTAAAATGTAGTAACCTACCAATAAATGAGAATGATGCATCTTTGTGGAGTACAGATTTCCATATCTCCTCTAAGATGTATACCTAGATCTGTGTATTTCAAATGTATGACAAAAATGGGCATGGGCAAAGTGAAGAAGAGAATATGATTATGTATGGGTTCTGTATCTTTCACTGCATTAGAGTCATACATCTGAGTGGTGCATCAGGTCACCATGTGATTTGGCCCTATTTATGTCATTTTTTCAGGTCATTATAAATAAAGGTGTGAAGCCTGAATTTGATTGGGGTGTGTGATTTTTTTTATTTATTTATTTTTTTTTGTATCCTTGGGCATTCTGGCATGCATTCAGCTTGACACCATTTGGGGCTAAAAGTGGGATGGAGCCTTCAGTCAAAACATCATTCCTAACTGATGAGTCAACCACATTCCAACATCTGGCTGACAGGAGGAGGAGGAGGAGGAGGAGGAGGAGGAATGTCGCTGTGCAATCATCTCCCATCCTGGTTGGACAATGTGACAGTTGTTTTGGAAACTTGAGAAAAATGAAACTTATATTGGGGTGAAAAGGCAGGGGACTTTAGTACTGGCTTTTCACCAGTAGCACCAAGGTGGTGTATCTAAATAAATTTGTTCTTTGAGGAAAACAATACCTGAGAGTTCGATTTATAATATGCAATACTTGGAGCCTGACAGAAGGACAGTCATTAAGCAAATCCTGTTTACCCTATGGGTGTTTTTGCTGGAACTTTAAAGCAAACATCAGAAACTATTTAAAAATGTTGACAATTGCAATTGTGTGACCATAGGATATTGCAAATGGTGAGCTGTTTGCCAAGCACCCAATATGTGAACACATGACCACACAGGTGTGTATACAGACCTTGAAAACCAGTGAGAAGTACCTTTTGTGGTTCCATCATTACTTCAAATGTTCACTAAGCAGCCAGTCATAAATCAAGGACTATCTTTATATTTGCTGCATCTTTATATTTTTTTCTCTCCCCCTTTCCTTTTTCATTCTGTATTAGCTTGTGTTTGTTTTTATGTTATTTTTAAACATAAACATAAAATAATCCTGCAATGCCCACCATTATTGTTTAATGTTCTCCTGATGATAATCTTCAGGGCACTGACATTCACCAATGTAAGAGAGGCCTTTAGCTCCTTATACATTATGTTGCTTGGGAAATTCCCAGAGTATTAACATATGTTATTCTTGGTGTCAGTTTGGTTGACCAATGACTCCTGAGAAAGATAACAATGGAATTATTTCCAGTTTTACACAACCTGCATAACAATAGACCGGTGGAGTTCACACACTTTGTAAAACTTTTTATATTTTCTTCCAGCCTGGTGATCATCAATAACTTTGGGTTTTTTTAGATCATCAAATATCTCCTTTCTTTGAGTCATGACACACTTCCATATATCTGTTAGTGAAAATCAGATTTTGGTAGCGAAAAACCAGAGCACTGTTCTTTAAATAAGATAGGACTTTCCACACGCATGCCTGATTAACATCCCATCCCATTAGGAAATATCTAATTTCCCCTTCAGGTTAACTCAGTGATTTTCAACCTTTTTTGAGCCGCGGCACATTTTTCACATTTACAAAATCCTGGGGCACACCACCAACCAAAATGACACCCTAAGATACTCTCCTCTCTTTTTCCATCCCTGTCTCCTCCCCACCCTTGTGTGTGTGTGTGTATGTGTGTATACACACTCTTGAACCATTTCCAAAAACAGGTGAGAGCTGGGGGGTTTTCTCTCTTATTCTTTGGGTGCTTTTAATCATATGCTTTAAATCAAGAGTCACTTCTCTCTCTCTTTTGTTTCTCTCTCTTTCCTCTCATTCTCTGTCTCAATCATTTTCTCATTTCTCTTTTTTCCTCCCCTTTTTGCTCATTTCTCTCTCTCTCTCCCTTCCTCTCCTTTTCTCTCTCTCTCTTGCTTTCTTTCTCTCTCTCTTGCCTTCTCTCACTCTCTCTCACTCTCTTTCTCTCTCTCTTTCTCACTCACTCTCTCAACAAAAAGTTGCGAGACTGGAACCTGAGCTTCCTTCTTCGCGGCACACCTGACCATGTCTTGCGGCACACTAGTGTGCCACGGCACACTGGTTGAAAAACACTGGGTTAACTGATCCTAGTGATTCACATACATACATGTGGCTTTGCATCATTTTCTTCAAAAAAAGACAATGTATGATGTTTTTCGGGATGCAGTGACTCAGTGGTTGAGCTTGTTGATCAGAAGGTCGGCAGTTCAGCAGTTGAAATCCCTAGTGTCACATAATGGAGTGAGGTCCTATTACTTGTTCCAGCTTCTGCCAACCTATCAGTTCAAAAGCACATTAAAAATGCAAGCAGAAAAATACAGTAGGAAACACTGTAGTTGGGAAGGAAACAGCATTCTGTGCACCTTCGGCATTTAATCATGCTGGCCACATGACCATGGAGACATCTTTGGACAGCACTGGCTCTTTGGCTTAGAAATGGATATGAGCACCATCCTTAGAGTCGGAAATTACTAGCACGCATATGTGGGGGAACCTTTACCTTATAATGTTTTTGACTAATTTCTTTATATGGGTACTCTTTTTTTCTGATTTCAATACTTGTGTGGAGAACAGATTTTTGGGTCATCTTTATGCAGGAATTTTAAACATTCAAAATACAGTATTTCATAAACTTTTAAGCAATACTGTGCTTAAAAGGGAAGTTCTGATGCCTACAATATTTCAACTGTACTTCTGAAAAGCGAACCTTTCAATAGTTAAGCATCAACAGTGTAGGGATTGTGTAAGCCAAATATTAGCTATGCTCTAGGATATACACAGAAACAGTTATCTGAAATGGCATGGTGAAAATTTGCCCAGAGACAGTGACTCATAGAATAGCCATGAACTTTGGACAGAGTAAGAAAAATCCCTCAACAGCGCTCCTGGCACGAGATAAGACACTAACGGTGTGATTGGCTGGCAACTCAGCTACCGATAGGTGCATAAAGTGAGAAGTTAGTAGCCTATCATAAGCTGTAGATGATACCTTTTATAACCAATTAGAAGCTTAATAGAAATAGTCTATGAACAGTTATGTACTCAGAAGCCTTATTTTTGCATATAGAAATAACCTATGAAAAGTTGTGTATTCAAAAAGCCTTAATTTTAACCTATAGATTTGAAAACCTTATATTTGTAGCCTATAAGAAACGTATATTAGGAAAAATTAGACTTGTATTTAGCCAATAGAAAATTACTAGTTGAAAACCCTTCATTTGCATATGAAGGGTATAAAAGAAGCATATTTGTAACAATAAAGGTTTGTCACTTTACCCAGACCATTGACTCCGTGTTTCATTGGTAAGCACTAGTAATGGTTTCAGGATCGGGCCTCGTAAAGTGAACCATCACAGGGTTGTCGAGACCCCCGTCCAGCGGGGATCGCGTCTCGTCACAACAGTTGATGCGTTGCAGATATAATTTTAGATTCTATCATCATAATGCTTACATAATAGCTTAAACTTGTCTAAACTGGGATTTAGGATTTTTTAAAAGCTAGAATCTGTTACGTGTCAAACACTGCACACCATTTTGTACTTGGAAATGTGGTTGCTAGGTGTAACAGTGTTAATATTCCATTCAGGAAACTGTTTCAGCCTCCTCTACTAAATTCTTTAAATGTGGAACAGTAACACCTGCCTGCCTGACCTCTCTGGCAGGGCTGGTCAGGCTTGGTTGCATTGATGCCTTTTCAGCAACTTTCTGACAATAACAGGAAAAGGGCTTTTAGAAAAGTTTAATGAGCTGTATTAAACAGGAAATATCCTATCACTAGACTTTCTAGGACTTTACTGCTTTTCACTCAGCATTCAGTCATCATTCTCCGAAGCCTCATTCATTCTGAATATATGTTCTTCTGCAAGTGTCCTCCAGAGGGGCACATGCTTTCTCAGGGGAGTGACTTAGCACTTTTCCTGGGACACAGGTGTTGTCCTGCTCCTCTGCTATATTCTCAGAGTTTATGGAATTGAGGCACTGTCTTAATTCTGCCAAAGGAGAAGGCTGGAGTCCTTCTGAAATCTTTCTTTCCCCCATCTTACATCACTGTTCCAGAAGGTGGGCAAAGATACTGAAAGTAACTTTGGAAGTAGGGAGGGGTTATGAAGTTCTTTTAATTAGTATCATATTCACTGGCTGTATGCATTCAAAATGAAATTAATCTGAAGTTGTGTTTAATGTTGATGTTTGTTTAGCATAATTATCAAATATATGAATTATGCAGGTGGCAATAGGTGGAAACTTATAGGAGAAAAGTTGAAATATCTAGTCCTAAGTAAGTTCATGACAGAAATTATACAGGGCATTTTTCTATTCAATGTAAGTACTCTTCAAAATACAGGAGTTATATTTATTTCTTCTTCTTTTTCTCTTTTTAGTCTGTGTACATGCTGCAGGAATCTAAAATGGCTGCAAAAACATTCTGCATGAAAAGCTTGGAGAGAAAAGCTTGGAATAGGAATTATGTTATGCAGTCTAAGTCTCTCATCTGCTATTTCTATGATCTGTGAAATATTCCCTAAACATTTCTCTTCAAGTAATGTGGCATAAATGATATATCTAAGTACAATTTTCTGTTTAGCTTCCTATTGTACCAAAAATGTCTGCAGCAAGTAATTATTATATCCCATTATTTTCTATCAACAAATAGAACCACAACAAAATAAACTAAAAATAGGGGGGGTGGGTGTTGGATTGTATGTAAAGAATTACTACACCACTATATAAATACAAAATACTAGGGATGAAAGTCTTCTTGAAAGTATTTGGATGAATATCAAAGGAAAAAGAAATAACATTGCCACTACAGGCTACCCAACCAAGATGAGGAAATAGATGCACTTTTTGCTAAATTATTAGCTGAGGTGTGCACAAAATATACCACCCGAGGGACTTTAACTATCCTGACATCAACTGGAAGACAAAATCCATAGTGAGTGGAAGATTGAACAGGCTTCTCACATGTTTTGCCTACAATTTTTGTCGCCCCAAAGGTGGAGATGGGAACTAGAGGGCCAGCTACAGTATATTGCTTTTAATTCTCACCAACAGAGATTAAATGATAGAGGAGGTTGAAGTCATAGGTACTTTGAAGGAGAGTGACATGTAATATTGGAAATGTAGTCACAAGTAATAGAAATCAAACTAGTCTCTTAGAGACTTAAGAGAGCTGATTTCCACAAACTTAGAGCTTGGGAAAGATTCCATGGATGGAAATCCTAGATAGAAAAACAATTCAGAATGCATGGAAAACTAAAAAGTGAAATACTAAGGGCCTAAACAAAATATTACAGAGAAATTAAAATAAAGGATACCAGGCAAGATGTCAACCACCCAGTTGGCAGCAAAATAAACTTCTGGGACATTATTTTACCAAGGGTATAACTTTACTAAAATATCTATACAGGCACAGAAGAAGCAAAGCTAGCTCTGATGTTTTTGTGCAAAAAAACCAGAACACACAGCATTTGGGCCACCTATTATCCATTGTCCACCAATCCTACAAGTTCTTTTTTTATTTTGGGGAAACAGTCTGCCCCCTTGTGAGGTTCCCATTGCACTACCTTGAAGTATCCAGATCTTCTCAGGCTGTAAACAGCTCATGTAAATCCCTCATCTCTCTCCCAGCTCCCAATACATTCCAAGCATTCTTATTCCCTACCTTTCTTTCTGTTGTCAAGTTGCAAGTAGAGGTGTGTTGTGAATCAGGCTTGACACAAGAGTTATCCGACAAACTGAGGGACAAGGAAAACAAATATAAAAATGGAAAACAAAATGCAGCAAATAGCCCTAGTCTCTAGAGATGGAGTAGGAAAGTTAAGGATCACAATGAACTAATACTTGCAACATCAACAAAAATCAATATTTAAGGAACAAGAAAAAAGTCATTGAAATGATAGGTGGGAGAAGATGACAATAAAATATTGAGCAGCAGGAAGAAAGCAGAGTTGCTTAATTCCTTCCTTGTACCTGTCTGTACGCAAAAGGAAAAAAAAATAGTCCAACTTATTAAAAGCAACATAGTGGAAGACAGAAAAGGAGTGTAAGTCAAAATAGGTAAGAAATTGGTTAAAAAAAATCTACACCTTTCCATTTTAGATTAATTCAAATCACAGGACTAATTGGTTTACATCCCAGGGTACTAGAGGACTTGGCAGATGTGATTGGGGAACCACTGAACAAAACCTTTCAAAGATCCTGGAGCACTGGGGAAATGTCAGAGGACTAGAAAAGAGCTGATGTGATTCCAATATTTAAATAGGGGGGAATGGATCTTGATATCAATATCTGCAAAGTCCTTGGAAAGATAATCAAGCACCAGATTTGTGAGCATCTAGAAATGAGCAAAATGATCACTAGAAGGCAGCATGAGTTTGTTAAAAATAGATCATGCCAGATAAATCTTATTGTCCCCCTTTTATTCTTTATTTCTATTTTTTTACTGTTTTGTGTGACAAGGAGCCTTTTTTTAAAATAGTGGATCAGGAAATGCTGTGGATATAGTTATTTGGACTTCAATAAGGCACTTGACAAAGTAGATTGCACCTATTTTGAACATTGTGGGATAAATAGTATCATCAGATGGATTCTCAGTAGCTGGCCAATCACACTTGGCCTGTGATCCTTAATGGAACTACATCTACATAGAGCAGAGGTCTCAAACCTGGGCCACTTTAAGACTTGTGGACTTCAACCCCCAGAATTCCTCAGCCAGCTTTGCTGAGGTGAGGTGAGGTGTTGAGCTTTGCTGGCTGAGGAATTCTGGGAGTTGAAGTCCACAAGTCTTAAAGTGGCCCATGTTTGAGACCCCTGACATAGAGGGAAGTGGGGTGTCTCAAGGCCCTGACTTGGGTTTAGTACTCTTCAACATTTTCATAAATGATCTAGGTAAAGAGAAAGAAGGGGAAGTAATCTAATTTGCAGCTAACACCCAATTGGAGACAATTGTTATCATTTTGTAAGATAGACTCTAAGGTTCAGTATGATCTTGACAGACTTGAGCATTGTGCCCTATCCAACAACCACAATTCAGTGGTCAGAAAAGCACTTAGGCAAGAAAACCAAATGCATAGCTACAGAGTAGGTGACACCTGGCTCAATAGTAGTAATTGTGAGAGGGTTCATGATATCACTTAAATATGAGCCAGCAATGTGCAACAGCTGCTAACAATAACAACAACAATGCACTCCTAGGCTGCATCAACAGAGGGATGGCATCAAGATCACAAGAATGTCCAGTCAACAAAGCAGGGGAAGTGATGTGCCGGTGCCTGGAGGCTGTTGGGGTCTGGATGGGTGTCAACAGACTCAAACTCAACCCTGATAAGACGGAGTGGCTGTGGGTTCTGCCTCCTAAGGACAATTCCATCTGTCTGTCCATAACCCTGGGGGGGGAATTATTGACCCCCTCAGAGAGGGTCCACAACTTGGGCGTACTCCTCGATCCACAGCTCACATTAGAGAAACATCTTTCAGCTGTGGCGAGGGGGGCGTTTGCCCAGGTTCGCCTGGTGCACCAGTTGCGGCCCTATCTGGACCGGGACTCACTGCTCACAGTCAGTCATGCCCTCATCACCTCGAGGTTCGACTACTGTAATGCTCTCTACATGGGGCTACCTTTGAAAAGTGTTCGGAAACTTCAGATCATGCAGAATGCAGCTGCGAGAGCAATCATGGGCTTCCCAAGGTATGCCCATGTTACACCAACACTCCGCAGTCTGCATTGGTTGCCGATCAATTTCCGGTCACAATTCAAAGTGTTGGTTATGACCTATAAAGCCCTTCATGGCATCTGACCAGAATATCTCCGGGACTGCCTTCTGCCACACGAATCCCAGCTACCGGTTAGGTCCCACAGAGTTGGCCTTCTCCGGGTCCCGTCGACTAAGCAATGTCATTTGGTGGGACCCAGGAGAAGAGCCTTCTCTATGGTGGCCCCGACACTCTGGAACCAGCTCCCCCCAGATATCAGAGTTGCCCCCACCCTCCTTGCCTTTTGCAAGCTCCTTAAAACCCACCTCTGTCATCACGAATGGGGGAATTGAAATTTCCCTTCCCCCTAGGCTTATAGAATTTATACATGGTATGCTTGTATGTATGAGTGGTTCTTTAAATTGGGGTTTTTTAGATTATTTTTAATATTAGATTTGTTTACATTGTCTTTTTTATTGTTGTTAGCCGCCCCGAGCCTTCGGAGAGGGGTAGCATACAAATCTAATAAATGAATGAATGAATGAATGAATGAATGAATGAATGAATGAATAAATAAATAAATAAATAAATAAATAAATAAGAAGTGACAGTACTGCTCTATACTGACTATACTGCATCCAGGTCTGGTTGCTATGATGCAAAAAGATGCTGAGATCCTAGATAAAATGGAGAGAAGAGCAAGAAGATGAACTGTATAATGAATGATTAAAGAAACTCACATAATGAAGATGAGGATTAGAAGGGAAATGATAGTTATCAATCTAGTATTTATTTATTTATTTAACATTTATTTATCTACCTATCTGTTTGTTTGTATTTTCAAGCATGTATAAGGTAACAATTTGACTACCCAACTTGATCAGAGTAGATCAATAGATGCAATCTATATAGACTTTTGCAAAGCCTTTGATTCATTAGTTCGTGACACACTTCTTCTGAAACTAAAATCCTATGGCATCTCTGGACCTCTGCATGATTGGATTTCAGTGTTCCTGTCCAACAGACAACAAGTGGTCAAAATAGGTAATGCCATATCTAATCCTTCTCCAGTTAACAGTGGCGTTCCCACAAGGCAGTGTTTTAGGACCTACTCTCATTATACTCTACATATATGATCTTTATGACAATATCACAAGCAATTGTGTTCTCTTTGCTGATGATGTTAAACTATTTAATACCTCTGACAATACTTCTACCCTTCAAAAGGACCTTGACCGTGTAGCTGAAGGTCTAACAACTGGCCACTTCAAATCTCTACCAACAAATGCTCTGTCCTACACATTGGTAAAAAGAATCTGAATACTAAATACATACTTGGTAAAACTGAACTCACAGAGGACACTCAGTCAAAGACCTTGGAGTACTCATTTCCAATGACCTAAGTGCTAAAGCCCACTGTAAAAGCATTGACAAAAAGTATTAAGAATTGTAAACCTAATCTTATGTAACTTCTTCTCTAGAAACACTGATTTATTAACCAGAGCATACAAAACATTTGTCAGACCTATTCTAGAATACAGCCCACCTATGTGGAATCCACACTGCATATCAGATATTAATGCAATTGAAGGAGTCCAGAAATACTTCACAAGAAGAGTGCTTCACGCCTCCTCACGTAACAAATTACCCTACTCCTCCAGACTTCAAATATTACATCTAGAAAATTTACAACTACGTCGTCTCCGAACTGACTTAACTGTTGTCATACATCATAATGTACTCCCTATCAGTGACTACTTCACCTTTAACAACAACAACACAAGAGCACATAATAGATACAAACTGAATGTAAATCGCTCCAAACTTGACTGCAAAAAATATGATTTCAGCAATAGAGTAGTCACCGCCTGGCACTCATTACCTGACTCTGTTGTTGCTTCCCCCAACCCCAAAATCTTCAACCTTATCTACAATTGACCTCTCCCCTTTTCTAAGAGGCGTGCATAAGTGCATTTTTGTGCCTACTGTCCCTGTCCTACTGTCTTATTATCCTTTCTATTACTACAATTCTACTTATATTATGTTATGTTATGTTAATATGTACTATAATACTATACTTGTTTGACAAATAAATAAATAAATACAAATAAAACAACATATATAAGAATAAACATGATTATGATTACAGGAAATGAATATGAATAAGTAGGACAAGGATGGTAGGCACTTATGCATGCCCCTTATAGACCTCTTAGGAATGGGGTAATGTTAACAGTAGACAGTCTAAAGTTAAAGTAATGGGGGTTTGGAGAGGTTTACCTTAAGTTTGTGTCCATTGTGTGCTCATATATTGTTGGCTGAAGTTGAAGGGAGAATCAGAGACCAGAAGCAATGAATAAAAGCTTGTTAACAAAAGGCCCCACTTGGAATTAAAGAAAACTTACTGACAGTAAGAACAATTAACCAGGGAAACAGCTTTCCTCTCTATCACTGGAAGTCTTCAAGAAAAAAATTATCCATAATGCAGTAAAGTTCCCTGTCTTGAGCAGGAGTTTGAACTAGAAGACCTCCAAGCTTCCTTCCATCCCTATGATTCTATTATTCAAAACCTTCAGGGCCAAAAGTTATTTTGTGAAATACAAGGAAGTTTTTTAAAAAGTGACAGATACTTTTTATCTTGGTAGTCAAACATGGTGAAAATGGATGAAGGAGATTAAAGCTGAAAACCATGCCCAACACACCCAAGATCAAGTGGTATGATGACTGCACAAAAATTTGTACATTTAATCATTTTATCTATGCTGGATTTATAATTTAGTCTTGTAATCTAGTTTTTTTTAAAAATGTTTGAAATGTTGGACCCTGTAAATCTCGGTTTGAGCCTCAAGCACATTTTGTTTCTTTTGTTTCTTGCTGAATGACCCTTTAAAATTACCAGTGATTTGTTATTTAGGCACCAAAAATATTTCCCTGTCTCTCAGTTCTGTCTCTCATAATGTTCTGTGCACATGAGTGCATTATGTTGGTTTTCAAAAATCATATGTTGACATGTGTTTACCACAACATTTAAGCTAGTAAATGCATGAATTCTGTGCAAAATGAGCTAAATCCTTAACCTATAAATAGGCTGGATCTGTGAAGGTTATTATTTTAAGTAGCCTATTTGGAATTTTATTGTCATGTAGGTTTTAAGTTTGTATGCAATTCAGAGTCTCTGCTATGAGGTTAAATAAATAAACAAAATGTAAGCTGCATATATGAAATACACAATTAGCTGATGCTGTTTTGCTTACAGTGACCCATTGGTGACTCTTTTCTCTACCCAAGCAGGATATACGTCAATGTTTCTTTTCAGCTTCTAAATCTTTATCATGACAAGCTGGCACTTCAGGTCTTAATAATTCTTACTGTTTTTCACTACATAGCTTTATCTCAAAGGGTCTCATTCTCACAAACTCTCCTATTAAAGATTGTTTGGGTTAGGCTTTTGTTTTATAAAGGTCACCCTAAACTGTATGGCTGGAAACACCAATTACTTGTGAGACATGTTGTTGCTGTTACACAGGCATTTTGTAAAGAAATATTATCTAAACAATGAAAGAGCACAGATTTTCTAAGGAGATATTCAGGAGGGGGTGGGGGAAAACTCTCTGGATCCATGAGCTCATTAGGAAACCTGAAAAGTTCTTATAGATATCACTACAAAATGGCTACCATAGAATCATTGTATTCATACAGTAGTCCACTGAGAATGCAATTAAGGCTTCAGAAAGAAAATCAAATGTTTAGCATAACCGAATCCTGCACTTGCCATTATTAAAGTACCCACTTTTGAATGTGATGGTACTCTAAAATAAATCCTTTCCTTACGTAATATTATTTTACTGAAAGAATAGTAGATGCTTGGAACAAACTTCCAGCAGACGTGGTTGGTAAATCCACAGTAACTGAATTTAAACATGCCTGGGATAAAAATATATCTATACTAAGATAAAATACAGGAAATAGTAAAAGGGCAGACTAGATGGACTGTGAGTTCTTTTTCTGCCGTCAGTCTTCTATGTTTCTATGTTTCTATCCCTCATCTACAATTCAAGACAATGGCTCCCCACACAGAAACTTATATTTATATTCCATTCATTTCATCTCAACAATCATATTTAGAAACAAATACAACTGTGCTGCCTTGCTATGAAAACTATGGCTCCCATGGACAGCCTTTCTCCAATTCTCCAGGTTTATAAACAGTTGCTTGTCCCCTTTGTCTTCTAATTTTAAAAGCAATTTCTCTGGAAAGAAAGCCTACTGCTCTCCTTCCCTTTTCTTGCCATCATTGTGAACTTCTCTGGATAGACTTGGATCAAAAGAAATATTCTGGGTTGAAAAGAGATGATTAGTGGTTGGAAATCAGAGTCTGCCTCTCAAGTATTAGAAAACAAAGTGATAAAGTCAGAAAGGGCAAGGGCTTCTCCCCTGATGAGGAGGGTGCTGAGGGAGATGCTAGGGGTGCCTGTGTAGGCTGGTCATGGCAGGTCAGACAAAGCAAACAGAGAAATTGCTCTGGAATTTTCAGGACAAGATACAACTTTGCAAGATGGGGAGCAGCAAATCAGTGCATCATTGGCCAGGGTGTTCATTGAAGGCTGGCTAAAGCCATGTTGCTCCTGAAGGCAGCAAACTCTTACTAAGGGTATACATTATATATTGGGGATAGTATATATACTGTCCCATGTTTTTTAGAGAGCTTGGACAGAAAGTCCCACAAATATTTTCCTTTCTTTTGCTGAAAACATCAGTAAGAATGCATATGTGATCTTTTTGTGGCACCATAGTACAGGCACCCATCTTATTCTACCTACTCAGCAAGCTGGCTGTGCAACCCTAGTAAAGCATCTGTCCTCCAGTTATGGATTTGCAAAAATGTGGTATTAAAAGGGAGGAATCAAGCAAAATACTGCAAAGTACCTTAAGAAGGAGAAAGGTGACATTTTACTCTTCTGCTTCCCATCTGACCGTTACAAATGTTCAGACTGAACATTTAAACATATCAATGGAAATGGCCTGCAACCAGAATTGCAAGATTCTTCCGATTTTACCATTATGAAATAAGAATGTGTTGCTAGAGAATTGTTTTTCTTCAAGCACGTGGTGGAAGTACAGTAATTGTCTCACCATAATAATTCTTGATACTTAATTTCCCCTTACAATCAGAGATGATTCCTCAAAATTAAGTTCCATTAGCCGCAATACCACCTCAGAAAGTATGCTCAGGATTGCTGCTTTCAGCAACTATAGTTCAGGAACTGAAATAATTCCAATGGACTCCTGGGATTACAAAAATAGTGACCTTTTCATACTTTCCTGAATTAGTTTCCTCCTGGCTACCAGCATCCTGTAACTTAATTACTTTTAGTTCCTCACAGTTTCCTTCTGAGTCCTTTACATAATTTATTTCTGCACATCCAGAGAACTGGAAATAAAAAAATATTTTAAAATGAATAAATCAAGTCCCTGTTGCCAGGCTTTCTGCTTAGACCTCTAATGGGAAAAAGTGCCTTTGGGCTATTTAGATTGATACATGAAGGTCACTCTCTTCTTAATAATTAAAAGCATTTCTACTGTCATGACCTCATACAAGCATGATTGTCTAGAATCGTTCCATGTTTTTACCATAGACAGTAAGAATGATAATCTACATAATAATGGCCAGCAATTATCTTGTGTTAGTGATTGCTGAATTTTTATGAAAATAAATTCCAGAGACGTTCGGACAAAGAAAACAGAAAAGTTTTATTCTCTTTGATTATTAAAAACATTTTTGGCCAAAAGCGGGTGACTCCACTCGCAGGAAGGACACCATACAAAAGCGAGAAGAGGATTAATATACCCTGATTACAGAGAACCCCTCCCATTCCCCATCAGGTTTTCTGACAAGGTAGGTGACAAACTACAAAAGCATTCCTTTATATCGTGATACATTTTTTTAATATATGCTATGAATTTTACTGAGTTTAATGAAAACAAAAATTATCTTCAAAAGGAGGCAGCGTTCAACATTATTAGCTGGTACTAATGATTCGTTTCTTCTTCAAGGTTATAATACAGCTTCAACATATTTTCACAACACCTCAGCATATCCTTATTGACTTAAATTCCATCTCAATTTAACATACAGATACAAACAATTTAGCTTATAAAAACAAAACTTAAACTATTTTAAATTCTGCTTTCAATTCCTTCATTTCTTTTCTTTATTCAGGACATAAAATCTTTTAAGATTTTGTTTTAATCTCCAGCAATTTGTTCTCTTCTTGTCCGTTCTCCAATAATTCCAATTCATTTTCAATCTCTTTTACCATTATAGATTTAATTGACTGTAACATCTTCAATAGAATTCTGGATAATATCCTTAATTAGAGGAATAAGACAAGATAACAACCTTAGTCTGATCAAAATCATACCCATCATAAATGTGGCTTGTTTCCAATTTCTAAATATTCCTCCTAAAAACCCATTTTCCAGAATTCCAGTCTACTTTTGAACCAAGACATGAATTCTCCTTCTTAAATCAACCGTTAAATCTGCCACCACCTTTCCCACTTGATTAGTCTGTAAACAACAATTTATAAGATTAAATTTTCCACATACTCCCCCTTCTAATGCTTGTAAATAATCAAGAGCCAATCTATATTGATAAACAGCAGTTCTTAGCTTATCCCGTTTAGCTGCAATTGTGTTTAAAGCAAAATCAATTCTATTTTCAGCTATCCCCATCACCGCTTGCATCCCCAATTTTGGCCCATGTTACTGGATCATAGTAAGCGATAATTCTCTCCGAAGGCCATTCATCACCATCTTTTATATTGTCTCCAGGTATCATAAATCGCTGCTCCTAGCTTTTGCTCATTGGTTAAAGGGTATAAAAAGAAAGAAGGTTTAATCCAAGCAATCATACAAGTTCCACTCCAATTAGGAGGTAAATTTCTCATATCCCCATATAGTCTAGTTTTCATTAAATACATTTCGAAGAACCCCCTAAAGGTTATGACTAACGTGCTTAATAAAATTATCTTCAGATTCCCAATGTTCATTTTCCCAACATCCCAAACAACAAATTTCTTTCCCTTTGGGGGAATTTTGTTTATAGCATTCTTTTCCAATCAAATTTGTGATTAATATCCATTTTCTCTATGAATATAAGTGTGTAGTCCTTTTTATAATATTACCTTGTCGCGTTCAATTATTGAAAGTTTCACCATTTGCTTTCAATGGTCTCCATGACTAGGCTTCCCCCACATTCATTTCTCCTCACACAAAACAACTAGTCACCCCTAATGTTCTGGCCACGTTCTTTGCAAACTCAAAAAGATAAATTTATTGCTTTTTAAGTCGTATCTGTTGCCATCTATTCCAAATCCATAAAATACAATTTTATTAACATTAGCTATTTTCCATTTTTAATTTAACAACATTGCCAAACCCCCTTATGAATATTTTTTTTAATGTTGGGATATTCGGTCTCATCATTTTGCAACTTTGTTTACAGGGTTTTCCTTGTAGATGCACCTCCAAAATCCTGCATGCATCAGATTCTAATTGTATTTCTGACCATGCATTAACTTGTAATGCCTTGGTGCTATTAATATATCTTAACCACTCATCTTCTTCTTTGTCCCCTTTAGCTGCATAAATGGTGATGCTGAATTCTGCTGGCTTGTGGAGATTGAAACACCATGTTTTATTTTTCTCATTTATATACATCGTATTTCTTTTCATATATGCAAGTTCCATATTTCTTTGTTCCCGAAGGATTTATATTAGTGTGTTCAATTTTCTATTCCTATAGGGCAGCGTTTCCAAACCGGTGTGCCGCGGCACACTAGTGTGCCGCGAGACACGGGCAAGTGTGCCGCGAAGCTCCTAGAGAAGCTCCAGCTGGGCGGGGCGCTGCCGGTGCCTCGGACCTGGAGCTCCCACTCGCAGCTGTCCCCTGGCTCCTGCTTCCGGGACAAACCTGCTTGGCCCCAAAGAAGGAAGGCAGGAAAAAGGAGAGCTTAATTCTTCTGCGTAAGGAGCTGGTTTTGGAGTTTGGGGTGGGGAGCGATGAAAGTGCGGAGGCCGGCTCCGCGGCTGCCCCCACCCCCAGTGCCTCCTCTCCCCTCGCGCCCCTGGCTTCTCGCCGCTGACGCCCGCCCGCCCGATCTGCCCCTTTCTCCAGCTCCTCCCGCAGTGGTGGCTCCAACGGCGGAGAAAACCTTCTCACAGCGGAGGTCGGAGAAGGTTCTTTGGAACGTTGGGGGTGCGTGCGTGCGTGCGCGCGCGCCCTATCCCCCAGCCAGCCTACCCGGAAAAAGCTTTGCCAGCCTCCGCAGAGAAGAAGGGAAGAGAGAGAACAAGAGAGAGAAAGAAAGGAAGAGAGAGAAAGAGATAGCAAGAGAGACAGAATGAGAGAGAGAAGAGAAAGAAAGAAAGAGACAGCAAGAGGGGGGAAGGAGGAAGAGAGAAAGAGCAAAAGAGAGAGGAAGGAAGGAAGAAAGAAAGAGATAGCAAGAGAGACAGAATGAGAGAGAGAGAGAGAAAGAAAGAGACAGCAAGAGGGGGGAAGGAGGGAGAGAGAAAGAGAGCAAAAGAGAGAGGAAGGAAGGAAGAAAGAAAGAAAGAGATAGCAAGAGAGACAGAATGAGAGAGAGAGAGAGAAAGAAAGAAAGAGACAGCAAGAGGGGGGAAGGAGGGAGAAAGAGAGCAAAGAGAGAGGAAGGAAGAGAGAAAGAAAGAGAGAGAGAAAGAGACAGCAAGAGAGACAGAATGAGAGAGAGAGAGAAAGAGAAAGAAAGAAAGAAAGAGACAGCAAGAGGGGGGAAGGAGGGAGAGAGAAAGAGCAAAAGAGAGAGGAAGGAAGGAAGAGAGAAAGAAAGAGATAGCAATAGAGACAGAATGAGAGAGAGAAAGAAAGGAAAGAAAGAAAGAAACAGTATAGGGGGGAAGGAGGGAGAGAGAAAGAGCAAAAGAGAGAGGAAGGAAGGGAGAAACAAAGGGATGGAGAGAGAGAGAAAGAGGAAGGGAGAGAAAGAGGGAGGGAGAGAGAAATAGAGCGAAGGGGAGGAAGAGATATTTTTTTGTCCAAACTTTTTTGCGCCCACCCCCACCCCCCGCTCAATGTTCCCCAGGATTCTGAAAATGTGAATAATGTGCCGCGGCTCAAAAAAGGTTGGGAAACACTGCTATAGGGACTCTATTAATGCATTGATCACACGTGGCATTAGATGCTCTAGATATGTAACTTGCCCTTTTTCTTCTTTGTAAGTGTGTGTGCCTTATTGATTTCACCATTTTAGGGTCCAGAGTTCACCGACCCTTTCATCCCATGGGCAAATCTGAATATACTTGTTCTCCACACCTAATATTGAACAAACATTCCTGAGTGGATGCAGTTTTATTCCACTTTCCACACATAGCTCTCTTTTGCGACTCAGCACTTATTTTACATGATGACCCTCCTGCTCCAATTAACATATAACACCCATATTCTCGAAATCTTCCCCAAAGATCACCCCAATGACATGAATGTGTTTCGTCTTCAGGCCATTCAGTTACTATTTCATCAAATATATGAGTACATCTTTCTCTGGGCTCCCATCCCATCTCACCTGTCTACCTTTAGCATTTATGCAAATCCGATAACCTTCTACTTCTCCCATTATTAACCCTAGCCACATTAGAATCAGTATTACCCATCCTTCATTTCTTTTCTTGTGGTACCCGGGCATCCAGGCTGAAAAGGAGAAAAACAAGCATTTTATTTTCTAGTTATCCGCAGCTTCAAGGGTCTGACAGGTTAGCTTGTCCACCACGTATTGGGAGCACTGTTTTTCTTCATATGGGTCTAATGGGTCCAGTCTCACTCTGCAATAGTATTATTAATGAAACGGACCTTCACAAACAGGTTGCAGCTTCTCAATTTTCCACCTCTTTATCAGGATCCAACCTCCAACTTCAATATGATGTACCTTAAAACCTCAATAAGGGTATTTGCAATGACAAGCTACTGGATCTGTAAAACTCAAAAGATTTAGACATTAACTGCAAATATTTAATCAATCCCTTTTCTATGGTAGGCCAAGTATCTTCTTCTATTTCCTCCCCCTTAAACAGGCATACCAAGCATAATTTCATAATGATTCAGCCCTGTGTCCCTATGGCTGAATTCTAATTCTCAACCAAGCTGTAGGTAATCTTTTAATCCATTTTATTCCCGTCTCCATGCATATCTTCGTTAATCAATGTTTGATTTTGTTGTCCATAGTTTCATTTTTTCCCAGAACTGGCATGGTATCAAGGACTGTATGTCCCAATAAATTCCCAAATGTCCTCCTAATTCCTTATGCAATTTAAAGTATTTTCCCTGGTCTGAATCAATTCTCTGCACCAATCCATATCTGAGAATGACTTGTTCTAACAAAAACCTAATTACAGTTCTAGCAGTTTAACAAATCTCTGAGCCCCACCACCACCACCTGTGGCATTTCTGTAAAATCAATTTGCAGCCCCAGAGATCTTCCTCCCCTTTGAGTTTGCCTCACATGATTATGATTCAAGCATTTATTAACAAACCATACATTTGTTTACTATTTGTTGGGCCGTGGTTTACACTTTGATCCTTGAAAAATAATAATAATAATAATTTATTAGACTTGTATGCCGCCCCTCTCCGAAAACTTGGGGCGGTTCACAACAACAATAAAACAATACAGAAACAAATCTAATAATTAAAACTGTAGCTAGAACCCATTATCTTAAAAACAATCGATACTACACAATCATACCCACTCATAACTTTAATGGGGATACATTAGTTGCCCCATGCCTGGCAACATAGATAGATCTTCAGGATCTTGCGAAAGGCGAGGAGAGTGGGAGCAGTTTGAATCTCCAGGGGGAGTTGATTCCAGAGGACTGGGGCTACCACAGAGAAGGCTCTTCCCCTAGGCCCCGCCAGATGACATTGTTTGGTCGACGGGACCTGGAGAAAGCCAACTCTGTGGGATCTAATTCTCAACACAGCATCAATCACGCCCTGAGTTCCCCAATGACTTCCCTCATGCAATCTTTCCATTCTTCTTCTTCTTCTGAGATATGGTTAATTCAATATCTGCCTCCCATCTGTAAAATACCACTTCCCATTTTCCCCTTCTTGACCCCCTAATTGTGTAAGTTTCTCCTTTTCTTTTTCAGTGAAAATTGGTCAGGCTTTTCAGGTTCTTCCACTTCAGGTACCAAAATTAAAAGTTTTTCTTCTTGTTTCTCTAATCTTATTAATTGGGCCTCTGGATTAACTAATCTGTTTCCTTTAACATCTTCTTCGTGTATTACTGCAGTCCTTAAAGGCCCACGCAAAACATTTAACACTTAGTTCATTCCCCTTGACTAATAACATATCCTTTCCTTTCCAAAAATTTTCTAAAGGTATGTACTACTCCAAAAGCATATTTTAAGTTTGTGTAAGTATTCACAATCTTTCCTTTACTTAATCCCAAAGCTCTATTGCTTTCGCTGACCAATGTTTTAGTAATTTGTTTCTCTCAATTACTGACCAAACTCTCCTCCTAGCCATTCAATCTTTCTCCGTCTACACCTGAGAGGATCCGTCTACGTATAATTTTTTTTCCCTTCTCCCAGCGCTGCATTTTATAAATCTGGCCGGATTTTGGTTCCAAGTTTTATTTTATTTTATTTTATTTTATTTATTTATTTATTTATTTATTTATTTACTTATTTATTTATTTGTCAAACAATTATAGGGTGGTAATTTGTACATATAAAACATTAGACAAGTAATGATAAAAAGTAGACAATAGGATGGTGCGCTTATGTATGCCCCTTACAGACCTCTTAGAAAGGGGGAGAGGTCAATTGTAGATAGTCTAAGGTTAAAGGTTTTGGGTTAGGAGTAGAAACCACAGAATCAGGTAGTGCATTCCAGGCATGGATTACTCTGTTGCAGAAGTCGTATTTTTTGCAGTCAAGTTTGGAGCGGTTGACATTTAGTTTAAATCGATTTCGTGCTCGTGTGTTGTTGCAGTTGAAGGTGAAGCAGTCGTTAACAGGTAGGACATTTTGGTATATGATTTTATGAACTATAATTAAGTCAGAGCGGAGACAATGGAGTTGTAAGTTGTCTAAACCAAGAATTTCAAGTCTGGTGGAGTAAGGTATTTTGTTGTGAGAAGAGGAATGAAGGACTCTTCTTGTGAAATATTTCTGGACTCTCTCAATTGTGTTGATGTCAGATATGCAATGTGGGTACCATACAGGTGAGCTGTATTCTAGGATTGGTCTGACAAATGTTTTGTAAGCTCTTGTTCTACCAACTCTTTGTGGTCTAGCAACATGCCTTCATATTTTAAAGGTTCCGAATCTGTGAGCTAGTATTCCACTTTTTGCTTTAACAAATTTCCAATTTGGTGATGGCTACTGACTATTAAAGCACTACTTGCATAATTTTCTGCTCTTTTCAACCAAATCTGCTACTGCAGTGATGGCCTGAAGGCATTTAGGTCATCCCTTACTAACAATGTCCAATAATTCCAGCAGGTAAAATTCACAAACAGGTTTCTTCTGCTCACACCACTTTTGGGTAAGCTGTTCCTTCAGATATATTTTTACAAACAGGTAAAAAAAATCACAGTCTACACAGTATACTAAAATTAATTATAAAATTAATCTCCTTGAATCCCTTTTTGTTTTAGAGCGTGTTTGTTCAAGGATTCCTTTTAATTTTTCAAGTGTAATACGCCTCCTCCCCTAACTAATTATGTGCCCTAAATATTTCGCTTCTCTTTCAACCAATTGCAATTTATTTTTCCCCCACCCTCAACCCCTTTGGGGCTGAAAGTTTCAATTTTAGGGAAGCACTGTTGATTCTAACAATTCCTCTTTGTACTAATTGGTTAATAATGGGTTGTAGTCCCTCCCTCTAGCAAAGTAGGGTACTGCTTTTGTCTTACTACTTCTTCAATTTGCAACTTTCTTCTATTCCCTATTGTTCCTCAGCTTCCTCTATTAATTTAAATATCACATCCTCCTCAGTGGAAAAATTGATAATAATACTCATTTGTACTATAACATCTCCTCCCATTATATTTATACCTGCATGATGTACATAAAAAACTACGTTTATTGTCCTTCCTTCATAAGTTAAGGGGAAGGCAAAGTTTGTTTAACTTTGAATAACTCCCCCCCCCCCCACTCCCGTGATTCTTTTTTTCTTCTCTTATTTTCATTTCGGGCTTCAAACAAAAAAAAAATGACCACTCTTTTTCATTTCCCACTTTCAAATTTATCAAGGACTTCCAATGAGTTAAATCCCAGACTTCCCTAATATATTTTTCTCAATTTCTTCCATCACTCACTTGCTTAACCTGTCTTTTTTGTGGACATTCTCATACAAAATGTCTCTTATTCCCACAATGAAAACATTATCTTGGGGCTTTGAAAATTCCCCTCCCCACCTGTTTGGAATGTAAGTTCCTTCAAAAACACTTCCTTCTCTGTAGTCAACCCCCCTTCCTCTCATTCCTCTTCCAAAGTCTCCTCTGCTTCTGGGAATGAATCTTCTTCCTTCAACTAGATTGGATGTTCCCTGCCCTTCTACTTCTTGGATCTTCTCTGATGGTCTGTTCCATGGTTTGGCTGGTTTCTCTTAAGTTGGCAGCCATCAGGTTGGTTTTTCTTTTAACTTGATTTTCTTCTCTTTTTACAACAACTTTCTGAATCTGGCAATTTTTCTTAAAATGCCCTGCTCTTCTCACCAAAGGCTTTTTGTTGAGGTTTCCACCCTCAAATTCTTGAAAAAAATCTTTAAAATCAGTGTCTCCTGCATACAAACAAAGCAAAAAAAAAATGTATTTCAAGTTCTTGCTCTGAAATATATCTAGATCAAACTTTAAAATCAATACTTTGCTTCCAATAAAATAATTCAGATTCAAATTCCATTCAAAGGAAAACAATTCTCATAGCTTAAAACATTCACAAATGCTTCAGAATCATTTCTTATTAATTAAACTTTTTAAACCTCAAAAGATCTTCAAAAAGGAAGCATATCAAATCAAAACATTAAAAAAAATTTATCAACAGCTTGCCCACTCCCCCGCCTTTCTTCTCAAGCAAGAGAAGGGAGGTGAGGAAAAAAGGAAAAAAAAGTTAAAAGCGAACAGCAGAACTGAAAAGGGAGGGCTGTCTCCCGCCCCCCCCGCCCCCCCCCCCCGCATTCTCCCTCAATGAAAAAGGATCCTTTGTTTTTCGAAAACTACACAGAAACGTAACACTTTTCTCTACTCATCATTCTCTCAACAAAATAGTTTTTAGTAAACAGCATACACCTCCTTCAAAGAATCAAAATACATTCACACCAACTCTTTTTCTACACTGCACTCAGACTGCAATTATTCCAGTGACCTTTTAATGAGCTCCATTTTACACACACACACACATATACACACACACATACACACACACACACACATATCTCATTAGTTTGCCAGCCGACAAACATATCACAATCAACAACCCAATTCCATTCAATTCTACACATTTTTATGTTAAATCACCTTTTTGTTACCACAGAACTCTTGACTTTTTGACTGGGCTATTTGCCCCTTCAACACTTTTACTTCCTTAAGAAAAAGTTTTAAAAACTCTTTCTCTTTGGTTCAGAGATTGATTCTCTTTCTTCTCTGATCGTAAATGTTCTTCTTTATGTTACTGGATCTGGCTGTAGGGTTCAATTCCCTTCCAGACAGAATTTTCTTCTTCTTTTTCAGGATCTGGCTGTAGGGTTCAATTCCCTTCCAGACACAATTTCTGTCAAAGGTCCCTCTTTTTCTCTTTGTTTCTGCAGACTCTTTTATTTCCCATTATTCTCTTTTCTCTTTGTCACTTGTGTTTAAGGCAGTTTCCCACTAGGTTTTGGGAGTCCTTTCAGTTTCCAAGCTCCCTAGCCTGTCCAAGGTGGTTTGCTGCTAGGAAACCTGGAGTCCTTTAGCCTCCAAGCAACTTAGCCTACAATTTCATTCCCACTAAGTGCTTGTAATATGAATCTACAAGTGACATAGCCCACCCATCCCCCCTTGCCCTGTGGACATTAATGGTGGTTCCCCACAAGGTATTAGTTTCCCATTTTCAAGCAACTTAGCCCACTTCCACTAAGGCCTGAAATTTTTAACATCCAAGTGATCTTGTCCACTTGTCCAATGACCGTCTTGCAAAGTGATCCCTCAGTGAAAAATGCCATAGCAAATTACAGGTACTTACACAAGATCTGTGCACAGAGTTTGCCCGGTTCTCAAAAGGGTCTTCATATTTCTCCTTTTTCTCTTTTTCTTTTTGTCACTTTGTCTTCTGTTTTCTGTTTCTTTGTCCTAATAATCTCATAGCCAATTTTACAGGCTCACTAGAGCCATCTGCTAATCTGTGGAGGTCTGTCCTCTGTCCAAAATGGGACAGGGTGCACCTGAGAACACTCTTTCCCCAAAAGCAGACAAGATGAAGATTCCCGGCCAACACACCAAACTGATTGCTGAATTTTTATGAAAATAAATTCCAGAGATGTTTGGACAAAGAGAACAGAAAAGTTTTATTCTCTTTGATTATTAAAAACTTTTTTGGCCAAAAGCGGGTGACTCCCCTCGCAGGAATGGCACCATGCAAAAGCGAGAAGCAGATTAATATACCCTGATTACAGAGAACCCCTCCCATTCCCCATCAACTTTTCTGATGAAGTGAGTGACAAACTACAAAAGCATTCTTTTCTATGGTGACACGTTCTTTTTATCTACGCTATGAATTTTACTGAGTTTAATGAAACAAAAGTTATCTTCAAAATGAGACAGCATTCAACATAGTTAGCTGGTACTAATGATTCATTTCTTCTTCAAGGTTATAACACAGCTGCAACATATTTTCATAACATCTCTACATATCCTTATTGACTTAAATTCCATCTCAATTTAACATACAGATACAAACAATTTAGCTTATAAAAACAAAACTTAAACTATTTTAAATTCTGCTTTCACTAGCATAAGAAATTTTTGTGTGAACATCCTATTTATAAGGTATCCTATTTATTTATTTATTTATTTATTATTTGGATTTGTATGCCGCCCCTCTCCGAAGACTCGAAATTTATTACTCATCAGAGAAAATGAATTGAATCTGTTGATCAGCTGGTAATGACTGATGTAATCTTCAAGTCTCCCAAAATAGCCATGCATTGGGGCTTCTGACCAAGAGCTTGCACCTATTTAAACCTGCCAACCAATTTTCAGGCACACCTTTGTTCTGACATTATATTACTAGAAACAATTTTCTTGCCATGTGTATGTTTTCTAATTGGCAATGTCAATTATTTTTGCAGTAGGTTTTCAAACTTCCCAAGTTTCATTGCTGCATTCATGGGGATCCTTTCTTGTTTTTCTCCTTAGCAAATTTTCCCCAATTTTTTAAAAAAGAATCAAAGATAAAGCAGGAAAATTGGAATGGATATAATTGGAAGATGACACTGTCTAGGGCTCCTCTCTCGAATTACACACCACAAAAAACCAACCCTCATCTGGAAATACATAAGAAAGAAAGGAAGTTTCCAAATAAAGGGTTATAATAGCTTCACAGATGTCACAAACTAAAATCTATGTTCTAAGTCATATCTCTTAATAGACTATTTAAGCATATTGCATCCAGGACTATTGCCTATTGTTTACTAATGAACAAAAACATTAGGAAATACAGTGGTACCTCTACTTAAGAACGCCTCTACTTACGAACTTTTCTAGATAAGAACCGGGTATTCAATATTTTTTTTGCCTCTTCTCAAGAACCATTTTCCACTTACAAACTCAAGCCTCCGAAACTGTAACTGGAAAAGGCAGGGAGAAGCCTCCGTGGGGCCTCTCTAGGAATCTCCTGGGAGGAAACAGTGCCAGAAAAGGTGGAGAGAAGCCTCTGTGGGGCCTCTCTAGGAATTTCCTGGGAGGAAACAGGGCCAGAAAAGATGGGGAGAAGCCTCCGTAGGGCCTCTCTAGGAATCTCCTGGGAGGAAACAGGGCCTCCACCAGTGTTCCCTCTAATTTTTTGGGGGGTGGGCGGAAAAGTATAGTGTCTGAGCGGCAGTCCCTTCGGGACTGGGCGGCACAGAAATAATAAATAAATAAACAAATAAACAAACAAACAAACAAAAAACCCACCCTGTTTTGCCTCAGAGAATTTCAAAATAAAATACTGTACTGTGTGTCTATAACAGTGAGCTCATAATAGGGCAACTCTATCAATATCAAAATGCCACTTAAATAGTTGAGCTAGTTTCAAACTAGATTTTTATTTTCTTTCTCTCTTCCTTACTCCCATTCTTTTTCTTTTTCTTTTCCTTCCTCTCTTTTTTCTATCTGTTTCTCTCTCTTCCTCTCTTCCTCTCTCTCTCCTTCCCTCTCACTCTTTCCCTCTCGGCTTCTGGGCAGGTTTGGAAAACTCTGAGTTGATGATGATTCTTAAGTGAGCGATTGCTCACTGCTCAGCTTAGAGGGAACTATGGCCTCCACCCTCCCTGTGGTTTCCCCAATCACACGCATTATTTGCTAAGGGATACGTATGGGAAAAATTGCTTCTTCTTACAAACTTTTCTACTTAAGAACCTGGTCACGGAAAGAATTAAGTTCGTAAGTAGAGGTACCACTGTATTTCACATTGGTACAAGTTTCTGTTAATGCAAATAAATGATTTCCAGTAATAATCAGGAAATGATTAAAAAATAGGAGATACATTTCTGTACTATTTTGAAATTTTGAAATAAGACATAGAAATGGAAAATATGTTACAATATAACAATAATGAGTATTACTTTGGGAGAAATAGTTAAACATATGGCAATAAAGAAAAATATAAAATATCAACTCATTAATATTATACCTCCCATCTCCTCATTGATATTATATCTCCCAGCAACCAATTAGGGTCCACAGGGTTGGCCTCCTCTGGGTCCCATCGATTAGACAGTGTCGGCTTGCTGGGCCACATGGGAGGGCCTTTTCTGTGGCGGCTCCGGATTTCTGGAACCAACTGCCCCAGGAAATTTGTACTGCTCCCACCCTCCTAGCCTTCTGGAAAGCCGTGAAGACCTGGCTTCATTGGCAGGCCTGGGGCTGTTGAGCAATACCATGTAGCTCCAGCCAAGAAGAAATGAATGGTTTTTATGGGGTTTTAAAAGGGGTTTTAATTGTTTTTTGTTGCTTTTAACTGTTCTATGCTGCCCAGAGTCCGGCATGAGTTGGCTAGCTTAGAAATCTAATAAATGAAATAAAATGAAATGAAATTTTATAAAAGGTTTATAATATGAGTTTCGATCAATGTCAGCTACAGCAGGAGCTGGACATGAAAAACTTACTTTGTTTATTTAGGCAGTGTCAAGTTATTTGGAATTTGTTGAGGAAAGAAAAGTGTTAGATAAGATCAAGGAAATAGCAGGGATAAGAAGGATTTCTCTTAAGCAATGAAGGTTGTCACACATGTTTATTTTGGCTTTGGCTGGAATTGCTCTGGAACTGATGTGCCTTGCAAATCAACTACTACACTATCCCTGACAGACTAGAAAAGCAAAGCTTTATTTAACAAAGGAAGAAACCACAAAACAGTAATTGCTGCTTTCCCTGGTATATTGTTTTCTGCTGTTTATTAACGTTGCCTGCTTCCCATAGTCTTTATGGCATTGGGCAGCCTTACACATTTGACTAATAAATAAAATAAAGAAGATGGAAGGGCAATAGATAAGTATTTATTTACAGAAGTCTAGCATGAATTTCTAAGATTATGAATATCATTATTATGATGTTATGAATTCTGCACAGTTACAATAGATAAAAATCTATTTTCTTTTTCAATCACCACAAAACAGATCGGAAAAGCCTAGAAAGACACTTTAGGGCAAACTGAATGCACAGTTTGGAAAATTATGTTGTTGAATATTCCATGCAGAAATGAGCATTTTGGCAGATATAAAGGAATACTTGTAGCACTTAGGGAATGCCCTTATGCCTATGATGAATTTGAAATCCTATGCCATGTTTACCTAAGGTCTAAATTCTATGCACAGCTGTGCTGTCAGTGAATTTGCTTTCTAATGACAAGACTGCCTGATTACTATAATACCTAGATATTTTTTGACAGTATCCTAAAACCACCTTTTTAATTAATGAGCTTTTTGCCTTAGGCCTACGGCAATGTTGCATCTGGATTTATCTATTAAACAGTTATAATGCTACTATATTTTTGGATTGTGTTCGGATTGTTTTAACTGGAGAAAATGGTTCATGGAAGAATAGCTACTCCTTACCCAGTCCTTCTTTTCATTAAACTAAACACACCCGGTTCCTACAAGCGTTCTTCATATGTTTTAGCCTCCATTCCCCAAATTGTATTGGTTGCTCTTCTGTGCACTCTTTCTAGAGTCTCAACATCCTTTTTACATTGTGGCGATCAAAACTGGATGCAGTATTCCAAGAGAACAATCTAATCACAAATTGTAGTCATTGTGTTTAATGGCCCTCACAGAAATCCATCAATTAAATGTGAAAGAGCTTATTTCCTTTGCTTGAACTTGTCTAATACATTCTTGTCAGTCCCAAGGCACATGTAGAAGACCGGCAGGAAAGGATATAACTCTTTCCTGATTTTTTTTTTACCTCAAAGAAACACTCATATTTGTGAACCTTGTTTTGTGACCTTAAGAAACTGCTGCACAGAAAGCCTCAAAATCTTATTTCCGGTTTGCTTGAAATGCAAATTAAGTTCCACTTATAAGCTTTGTTTCTGATTCAGATCACAGGTGTGTCTGTAGGTACTCTCTGCATACCACACAGTCTGGATGGTCCCAGGCCATTTCTTCCCTCCTCTTTTGTACGTCCACTGAATGAGAAAAAGAGAATGGAAATTAAATGTGAAATTCTAGCATTGCTGCATTTTTACTATTATTATTCTTATACAGTGATCCCTCATTTTTCGCAGGGGAGGCGTTCCAAGACCACCCGCAAAAAACAAAAACCCGCAAATTAGGATTTCCACTTTTAATCCCCCATACATTGTCCCTCACTTCCCACAGCAGTCACCTCCTGCACCCGGAATACCTGCAGCCACTCTCCTCCACACCTGTCAGCCCCATTGAGGTCACTGCCAAGTCCGAGCCTCCTTTTGCCTACCTAGCTGGGCCTCTCTTTTTGGCCTCTTGGCCATGGGCTCTTCCAACTCCTTGCCCAGCTGCTTCCCTAGGCTGCGGCGCTTCCGGAGCCCCATCTGGCTCTCCTTCCTACATCCTTAGTTCAGGTATCTCTGCTCCCTGCTGCCTTCAAGCCAAACTGATTTGACTGGCTGGCTTGTTGATGGCAGAGACAGTGGGAGAGGGAATGAGAGAAAGACGCATCGAGCTCTTTGACACCTTCTTCTCCAAATTGAACTTTGCACCATGGTTTAATTCTTCTGTGTCTTTCTTTCATCCCCTCTCCCTCCGTCTCTGCCATCAATAAACTGGCCAGCCAAATCAAGCCAGCTGGCCAGGAAGCAGCTGGGCAAGGAGTTGGAAGCGCGCATGGCCAAGAGGCAAAAAAATGAGGCCCAGCTAGGCGGGCAAAAGGAGGCTGAACTTGGCACTGACCTCGATGGGGCTGACAGGTGTGGAAGAGAGCGGCTGAAGGTATTCTGGGTGCAGGAGGTGACCGCTATGGACGGTCAAGGGAAAGGCTTGGGTGTGTGTGTGTGGAGGAAGATTTCACCATTTGCTCGCTGCCCCTTCCTTATCTCAGCATCGTAGGACGGCCATAGCAGCAGTGGTAGCAGCAGCAGCAGCATCTGCCACCCATGCTCACTTCTGGTTCCTTCAGCAACCCATGATGCACTGAAACCGTGGAAGGTGAACTGCGAAGTGGCGAGGGAATCACTGTATTTATATTCCATCACTATCTCTTACAGCTCCTGTTATGTATTAGATAATAATATTGGGAATTGTTCCTGGTTAGAATATGACACTTGTTGTTAAGCAGAACTCAGTAGAAGTACTGTAAATGTTTACCTGTTGCTGATTGGCTGTTGTATTCTGGCGCCAAGAATAAGGAGCTGTCAGCCGCCGCTGTTGCTGGGCGAGTTCATATAAATAGCGCGGCTCCCGGTCTTACGCGTCTTCTGTTAGTGAAAGTGCGGCTGAGAGAAAGTGTTACAGCCGCTTGTTAACGCCTGTAGAAATAAAGAGAAATTCATTGGAACCGTGTATTTGCATCTATTACAGCTCCAGACTGCATATATAATGTTCCTGCCTTCTTCTTTTGCTATAACATCAGACCTGCAGGGTGGTTGGGATGAAAGACAGTGACTTTTTTTTTTGTGCAAAAATTGGGCTGTTTTTGCCTTCTAATTACTCCATCTAGCATGACTGGAGGAGGGATTCTGGGAATTGAAGTCCACTAGTCTTAAAGCTGTCAAGTTTGAAGACACGTGGGTTAGGGGTTAGGAGTGCAATGGTCTTCAAACTTGGCAAGTCTAAGATTTGTGGACTTCAACTCCCATTCCTGAGCTAGCATGACTGGAGGAGGAATTCTGGGAGTTGAAGTCCACAAGTTTTAAAGCTGTCAAGTTTGAAGTTTGTAAAAAGTGTGCATGGTTGTAAAAAGTATACATGTTTGTAAAAATATTCTGCTACACTGGTATTTTATTAAATAATATATTACTAAGCCATTTGTTCAGAATACAGTACTTTTTTCCTCTAAAATCTAGGTGTTTCTTATACTCTGGTACCTCTTATACTCTGAAAAATATGGTTGTTGTTTATAAAACTGGGCTTTCACTCTTAGAGAAATCTGGATGGGATTCACAATTCTACAGAATTGTGGAATCATAGTCTACAAAATTATGCTGCTGCTGTTCCATGAATCTTCTCTATAGCTGCATGGGGCAGATGGAGTTAGATATTTCTTATCAGCATTATCAGCTCAATCTTACATACCTAGAGCCAGTGGTGGGCTGCTGCCCAGACAGGGGGGGAATGCAGTGGGGTAGCAAAAATGGAGCTTCACCCCAGAGCACCCAATTTGCACTGAAAGATGTTGAAAGAAAATGCAGGGCATCCTACATAAGCCACGGCCACAGTGTGGTAGTAAAAATTTTGGTAGCCCTTCACTGTCTAGAGCCATCATATAGGGATGCAGGTATATGTACAGGTAGAAGTAAAAGTGATTTGCTTTTTGAATCCTGTGGTCCTTATGTATCAGAATGCCTTTTTGCTGTTTATAGTTAGTGTAATACATGCCAGTTTGGGGAAAAATGCTAATAAAAATGAAGTTGGAATATTTTAAAACTTTACTTCTGTCAGGGGAAAAAATCCTAATTACTGAGCATAGATGCACTTAATAACAATTGAACAGATAGCACCCACAAAACATCTCATTTTGGAATTGGGAAGGTTTATTAGAATTTAAAACATCAAACACTTCCAGACAAGCTTGAGACCGTAGGAATTTGTTCCATAACTTTGATCTCAACCCAATTTGGTCATGATCCGAACCTAATTTGGGGAATTTTGCATTTACAAAAAAAATGGCACAGAAGGGGAAATCAGCCGTGGGGGGAAATATTTTGTGATTGTTTTTCTTCTGAAGCTGATTTGGTCTTGGTCAGAAGCGTTCATGACCAGAGGTTCTACTGTATTCGTTTTTGTCTTTTATACCTTACAACCACAACCCATATGACTTTCAGGATCTGTCCCTACTGTCATAGCAATCGAGTCAGTTGCCCCCTTTTTTCGATCATAATCATGCGATTTGCCAACTTTCCTCTCCCTCTCTTGCCAACCTCAATCTTACACTTGTTCTTTTGCCAACGCCATTCTTGCAATGTCCATTTCCTATGTACTGTTCCTAGTTCCCTATTGGCCAGAACCTCAGTTCCTCTTATTCAGTAGAACAAGGATCAAAAGTTGCATATAAACAGGAACCATGCCTTTGGACATACTTTCAGCTAACAGACAAAGGAAATCACATATTAAGACATATTTCTCAGTCTGCAGGTTAATATCCAAGTTTAGTTTTCTTATATGGACTCAAGGCTAAATATTCTATCTTTTCTATCTATATTGAGTCTTCAAAACTGGATTTTTCATGTTAACTGATTGGTCAAAACTCACAACCCGTGAGACTCCTTAGTCAGGGTCCATAAAAATATCTAAGATCTTACAGACCCTGGCCAAAAGAGTCCATGGCCCATGACCTCTCATCAGAGGTCCACTTTCCCTTTTCACCTCTAATCCCTAATTAAAATGAAATACATTTGAGGTGGGTTTTCCTCCCCTCCTTCATGGTCCTTCTCACTTAAAACACATTCTTTAGTTTAAAAAAAAGTATCTCATTTTTAAACATTTGATTAATAAAAGGCGAATAATTTGTTACCTGTGAAATGAAATGTGGCTTATCATTCCAATAAGAATGCTATCACCTGTGTGTCAATTGAGATTTACTTCCATGGAATACAGGTTGTTTTCAGGGGAACACAGAAGGAGCAAAGAGTATTATCTATATTCGCCACCTTGAGTTATTCATAAAAAATAATAAAGGCAAGATAAAAACACATAAATTAATAGGCTCTCAGATACTGATGGGCAGCACTCTTGCTCAGTTGTTTCACATGAGTTTGTCTATTGTTTCACAGAAAACCAATGATCACTAATATTACAAATATTATTTATTATTGTAATAAATCTGTAATAAAAATACTTGTCATTCTTCCTCTATTTCAGTCTCAACCTGGCATTTGTCTTCTTGGAATGACACGGGAGAAAGCGAACCGGTGGCAAGGTAAGATAGAACCCACCCCTGCTGTGGACCAGTGTTTATCAAACATGGCAACTTGAAAATGGGTGAACTTCAATTTCCAGAATTCTCAAGCCCAGTAGCTATGAAGAAAATTCAGGTTGTAAAGGTTAGGAAATGCTGCTATATACATAGTACAGCACCTGTATTTCTATGGTCTGAGAGCTTAGGAGAAGGTGGGCTGCAAATAACATTCTGATAAATTCTTTATATCTCTTCCTGTGGCAATTGAGCATCTGCTGTATATAATACACTAGCCATCTGCGAGTGCAAAGTGCACAGTTCTGTGTGTTCAACTCCGGGTAGAGGGTTTCAACCCTGTTGAATAACATTTGCCCCCCTTCTTTAAGCCCCCAAAAGGATTAATCCTGGTATAAAAACACCACACAGATTATAAATCTGCTTCTAGGGGGTATGTTGGTGGAAGAAATGTGTTTAATTTTAACATTATTGTTGTCAGGGATATTGACAATCCAGACATTATCAATATATTGATGATTTCCAATTAATATCTATAATCTCCTTTTATTGTGAAACAAGCCTTTCAACAGAGATGAAAAACCTAAACAAAAATAAAGAGCAGAGCAATTAATTTTATATCCTCTTATAGTTCACGTCTTCTATATTACTTCTGAAGTAAGAACAGTAAGAACAATATAAAAATGATAATTGTTTTTATCTCATTTATATATCCTAGAGGCAATGACAGTGGGTAGGATTCATTATCACTTCAGATGAACTGAAATATTTTGATCCGCTGCTGGGAAGGGCAGATTCTTTTTTTTTTTTTTTTAATTTTTTTTATTATTAAAATATAGACATATACATCATATATACAACGTATGGTACATTGCAGAGCATATCACATATAAGAGAAAAAAGACAAAAACAAAAAACAAACAAACAAACAAAAACAAAACTAATAACAGTATCAGCGAATAAGCAGGGGAGTTGTGTTGAAAACGAAAATTAGATCAAGATATTTTTGCTCAATACCATATTTCGAATAGGTTGTCAAAAGTGTTAGAAGCCAGAATTGCAATTGATATATTGTTAAGAGGTTAACAAATAATAATGATAAATTTACATAGTTAAATACATATATAGTCTCATGTAATAATATTAGATAATGGAATACTTTATACCGGATTTGTAGCAGTTCATACTTATTTAGAGTTTTACATTCTTAAAGCCTATTGGTCTCTCTTTTGCTTCCTAGCCATTTATAAAGAGGGTCCCAACAATTATTAAACGTATCTAACGGTTCGTTCCTAACTAGTAGAGTCAGTTTCGACATTTCTGCGCAGTACATTATTTTTCTAATTATTGCTTCATTTGGGGGTAGGTCTTCATTCTTCCACCACTGCGCATATGTTAGTCTTGCTGCTGTAGTTAAGTGGATGATTAAGTGTGCTTGAGGTTTCGATAATTTTTGTCTGGTTATACCTAGTAAAAAACATTCGCCTCCCTCCTCCTCCCGGGGAAACCCGCGTCTTCGGAGAGGGGCGGCATACAAATCCAAATAATAAATAAATAAATAAATTCAGGGGTTTTGTCAAGTGTTAAATTTAATATTTCTTCAATCCAAATTCCAATCTTATCCCAATATGTTTTGGCTTTGTTGCATTCCCACCATAAGTGGAAATAGGTACCCAATTCTTGTTGACATTTCCAACAATTTGGTGAAAGTTTGTTGTTTAATTTGGTTAATTTAATTGGAGTAATATGCCATCGGTAAAACATTTTGACCAAATTTTCTTTATAAGAGGTGGCAATAGTCAATTTATAGTTCTTAGTCCAGAGTGTTTGCCATTCCTCCTCTTTTATCTCTTTTTTGAGGTCGAGATTCCATTTCTTAACATTAGATTTTGTGTTAAAGGTGTCCAAATCATTGTAATTTAGATAACCGTAAAAGTTTTTGATTATCTTATCTTGGGGGCCTATACATAGCTTATCTAACAGAGCATTTTTGGTAATCCCGGAATTTTTCTTGTCTTTGTTAAATTTAGTCTGAATCTGAAGGTACTCCCACCATTCCACTTTTTGGCCCAAATTTTCAAGTTCTAGCCTTGTTTTAATTGCCCCATTTGGGTTTAAAATGTCTTTATACCTTAATATAATATTTCTCTTGTGTAAATTAGGGTGTACATAGGCTTCTAAAGGGGCGTACCACATGGGAATTCCTTTGTATAATTTAGTTTTGATTTTTTTCCAAGTGCCAATTAGCGATTTTCTAATCAAGTGGTTAGAGAAGTATTTGTGGGTTGACGGCTTTTCGTCCCAGAGATAGTAATGCCACCCTGCATAGAGGTCATGGCCTTCTAATTTAAGAAGTCTAGTGTTTGTTAGACTCATCCAGTCTCTTGTCCAATCTAGAGATGCAGCAGTATAGTAATCCTTCCAAATTGGGAGAGCCAGTCCGCCCTCTTCTTTCTTTCCTTGTAAATATTTTAGTCGGATTCGGGGACGTTTGTTTTGCCAGATGAAATTGTTAGTTAATTTAGTCAAATTAATGAAAAATTCCTGTTTTAATTGTATAGGGATAGTTTGAAATAAAAACAAAATTTTAGGCAGAGTGTTCATTTTTATGGCTGCAATTCTCCCAAGGAGGGATAGTTGTAAATTCCTCCATTTTGACAAGTCTGTTTGTATCTTGTCCAATAATATATCATAGTTATTTGATTTTAAGCTTGACACTCTGTTTGTCAAATTGATGCCGAGATATTTGATTTTTGTGACAATTTGAATATCCATTTTAGCAGATAAGATGTCTTTTTGTGCTTGTCGCATGTTTTTAGTTAGAATTTGAGTTTTAGTTTTGTTTATTTTGAGGCCTGCCACTGTAATCTCCTTTTATTGTGAAACAAGCCTTTCAACAGAGATGAAAAACCTAAACAAAAATAAAGAGCAGAGCAATTAATTTTATATCCTCTTATAGTTCACGTCTTCTATATTACTTCTGAAGTAAGAACAGTAAGAACAATATAAAAATGATAATTGTTTTTATCTCATTTATATATCCTAGAGGCAATGACAGTGGGTAGGATTCATTATCACTTCAGATGAACTGAAATATTTTGATCCGCTGCTGGGAAGGGCAGATTCTTGCTGGTGCAAATGGTATCAGGAAACTCAGTGTTCTTGCTTTAGGGACAGTGACATTCAGTTTCTTCCATTGTTTGGATTTGTTGTCTAAGCAGCAACGCCCCATTCGGTTTCACGAACAGGCTATATTTGATGTAACTTCCTTTCAATCTGCAGCAAAACAAGGATCACAGCAGTGAACAGGAGAAGGAATATACAATTGTCCCAGCTTCGTTTAGAAGAATTGTCCAGGACGAGCTGGCAGGTAAGAACACAGGTATAGAATTTATGTATGTACTTAATTTAATTTGTGAAGAAATTACATTTAAAATAGGCTGCTCTTGTTATATCTTTGCTCGGGGTGATACAGTCAAGAATGTGACAAGTCTGAGCAGAAAATAAAGAATGGGTTAGGGATTCGTAGGAGGTGTGCACATTAAGAGTCTTCACTCAAGAAATCAAGTTTGTAGGCAGCTAAGTGGCTGACATTTGAGGACAAATCAATAGAGCATATCTCTTCAAAGACATCCAAAAATCAAAGTCACATTAGAAATCAGTCATCTGATATAGATACTTTAGAAAGACAACTAGATTAGGGAACAAAGTAATATTTTTGACCCCTTCTTTGAATCTGAAACTTGATTGCAATTTTTGAATTTTTTAAAAAAGCGACTTTGTTATTCTCTGTGTGTGCATGTGTTTTAAAACTCCAAAATATTTGCAAGTTTTGCTGTATTTGGTACTGCCCTTGAAATTATTCCTTTGATTGCATTGATCTCTAAAAAATATTCTTATCAATAGTTCTTGTAGAATATTGCAACCTAATTTACTCATAGAGAATAGAATAGAATAGAATAGAATAGGTTTATTAGCCAAGTCTGATTGGACACACAATCTCAGTGTACATAAAAGAAAAGATACATTTGTCAAGAATCATGCAGTACAACACTTAATGATTGTCATAGGGTACAAATAAACAATCAGGAAACAATCAATATTAATATAAATCTTAAGCAACAAGTTACAGTCATGCAGTCATTAGTGGGAGGAGATGGGTGATGGAAACAATGAGAAGACTAATAGTAATGCAGTCTGAATAGTTTGACAGTGGTGAGGGAATTATTTGCTATCAGAGTGATGGTGTTTGGGAAAAAACTGTTATTGTGTCTAGTTGTTCTGGTGTGGAGTGTTTTATAGCATCATTTTGAGGGTAATAGTTGAAACAATTTATGTCCAGGCTATGAGGGATCAGTAAATATTTTCACCACCTTCTTTGTGCAGTATACAGGTCCCCATGGAAGGCAGGTTGGCAGTAATTGTTTTTTCTGCAGTTCTGATTATCCTCTTAAGTCTGTGTGTCTCTTTTTGGGCAGAATCGAACTAGACAGTTATAGAAGTACAGGTGACAGACTCAACAATTCCTTCCAATAGTGGAGTTTCCTCTCAATTATTAATGCAGTTTTATGGAATTTTACTCAGATATAAGTTTCTTTGGTTTTAATGGGTCTTACCAGGGGTGGGCTGTTGTCCGGAGTGGGGAAGTAAAAATGTAGCTCCATCCCAGAGTACACAATTTGCGCTGAAAGATGTTGAAAGAAAATGCAGGCATCCTGCATAAGCCACAGCCACAGTGTGGTAGTAAAATTTTTGGTAGCCCTTCACTGGGCCTTACTCACAACGATTAACTATGCTTCAAATGCAGCTGAAATAATGCATACAACTGTAGATTAAATAACTAAAATTTATATGATGGCTAAAAAAGGTTCATCCTAAGAAGCAAAATATATCTAAGGATTTAGATATTGTTATAGAAATCCAAATGCTTTGCACTTAGTACATTGATTGGCAGACAGATCGATAAACAGACAGTATGTTTCTTATTGTCAAATATAGACTTTTGTTGATGTTCAGTTCACCATCATTTCTAATCATTTTTTGATGCCATATGTTGCCCTTCCTCCACCCCTGTAAAATAAGTCAGTTGCACAAGTTTGGATTCTAGATGAAAATTATCTGTGTTTTTATTGCTGAAAAAAATGAAAAGAATGACTGGGAAATCCAGTTATTATTTTAATAGTTTACTGATCTCCATTCAGTTGCATAGTTGTTCAACAATTGAGTAATGTGTGATTATTTGGATTAAAAGGTTAACATTGTATGAGTCACTGGGAAGTTAGCCAGGTAAAATTGTGACTTATCACAAAAATTTCCTATTTCCTTTTGAGAAGCATATCTCATTTTAGATGCATAAGGCCTAAATGCAATAGCTTTGGAGCTCTCAGTCTGCTTCCTGAGGGCTTCAGGGCAATAGCTTTTTATACTTTGGATACTAAACTGAAGTGCCTTTCAGTATGTGTGAAAAATCATAGAAATAGGAATAAATATAAGACTCTGAGGTGGTAACTTTTGACAATATCAGCAACAGAACGGTATTAACCCTGCTGTTCTGTTTAGAAAAAATCCCCAATCTTATGTTCCCAGGTCTATTTGACCCGGACTGCAAATTGATCATTTTAGGTACTTATATTTGGTCTTTTTGAAAGCTTTTTTCACCTGGAAACAAGTTTGAACATTTCTGCACACAATGGAATGAAAATTGAACTGAAAACAATTAATCCTTATTGGTTTATTTTGCACATAAATGTGCCTTCCCCCCCCCATTTTTGTGAAAAGTTTTTCAATTTATGGATAGTTTTGCTTGCAAAATGCATTCTATTTTACTGAAGTTGGTGTGGGATTGGTAGCTTGAACATTTCTGCACACAATGATATGAAAATTGAAATGGAAAAAGTAAATCTTATTGGTTTATTTTGCTGATATAATGCATAACCCCCCCCCCCCCCCCCCGTTTCTGTGAAATACTGTAGTCTTCACTTTATGGATAGTTTTGTTATCAAAATGCATTCTATTTTACTAAAGTTGGTGTGGGATTTGTAGCTTGAACATTTCTGAACATAATGATATGAAAATTGAACTGGAAAAATTGATGCATATTGGTTTATTTTGCACATAAAGTTATTTCAATTTATATAAAAAATATGCTGTTAATTTCAAACTTACTTTTTTTTAGTAAAATGGATTTCTTTCATAAAATTAGTTCTCTGGCTACAATGTGGTTGATTTTCAAAAGGATATTCCAAATATTTCTAGCCAAATATGTATAACAAGTGACAATAATGGCACACAGCAAGGCCGAGGGGGGTGGCCCTTTTGTGGCAAAAATAAACCAATAAGAACCATTTTTTTCAGTTTATTTATATTTTTCTTATGTTCAGGATTGTTCAATTTAGTATATCAAACCTTTTGGGGGAAAATTCCTTAGGGATTTGTAGCCTTAAAAAATATAAACTGACACGAAATTCAGAAAGGATGGGGGGAGGGGCTTTTTGATCAAAATAGAAATATAAGTCTCAATTTTTCCAGTTCAATTTTCATATCATTATGTTCATAAATGTTCAAACTAGTTTTCCAGTTGAAAAAGTTTTCTAAAAGATCAAATTCAAGTACCTAAAAAAAATCATTTTGGTCCGGGTCTATATGACCCGAACAGACTAAACATGACTTTTTTTTTGCCCAGAAAAAAAAATTTTTCCCCACCCCCACAAATATTTTTTTGATGATCAGCATTGTTAAATTGAGTAAATGAATGCCTAAGATTTTAAATAATATTTTGGATTTGGAGCATAAAAAAATAAAAAGTGAAAATGGTTGCAAGCAGCCGAGGGGGGGGGGGGAAGGCCTTATTTCTGATGTTAAAAAACCAGTAAGAATCATTTTTTTCAGTTCCTTTATATTTTTCTTATATTCAGAAATGTTCAAGCTACCAATCCCACACCAACTTCAGTAAAATAGAATGCATTTTGCAAGCAAAACTATCCATAAATTGAAAAAAGTTCACAAAAACGGGGGGGAGGCACATTTATGTGCAAAATAAACCAACAAGGATTACTTTTTCAGTTCAATTTTCATTCCAATGTGTGCAGAAATGTTCAGACTACTTTCCAAGTGAAAAAAGCTTTCAAAAAGACCAAACATAAGCACTACAAATGAAGAGTTTTCGGTCCGGGTCAGGGTGACCCGGGAACAGAAGATTTGTAACTTTTTTTGCCCAGCAAAAACTAAGCCCCCCCCCCCCCAAAAAAAATTCTCATAGAGAGAACTCCTGAAATGATGAACAGTCATGAAATTTCAAGTTTCAGATATGCAGGGAAAATTTTTTACAGGGACTCAAACTTGGCTTCGGGTCACATACGACCCGAACAGAACAGCAGGGTTTTAAGCATATCTCTAAATTAGCTTTTCCTTACAAAATGGCAAATCAGATGCCTATCTGAAGGCTACAAGACCAATCACATTATTTTATTCCTGAATTCCTATTCCTGAAATGGAAACTTATTAATTTCAGGACTGGGGTTCATAGCTGAAAAATTCATGAATTTGCATTTGAAAGATACTTTAAGTAAAATCCAAAATTCTGTAAAACACTTAGTAAAGAACTAGTATGTGATCATGTTCTGTTTTTAACTTCACCTCATTCATCTGAGGCACAAGGAACCTTGGTGGCCCATGGGGCATCATGCAGCCTGCTGCAACTAGTTTATCAGTTGCAGATCCTTTCTGAACAGGGTGGCCTACCTGTGTTGGTTGTGCTCTGTCAACATTTAGTATATCAATGCCCCGGAACCTCTTAGGCACCTGGGGCTGGTTCCGTGGAAAGAGGTTTTTCTGCGGACTAGAGGGGGCGTGGTTTAATGTGCTGCCTTCATCACACGGATGGGACTTTGTTTGTTTGCATGGCCTAGTTACTGGCATGCCACGGACTGGTGCCAGTCCACTGATCAGAGGTTGGGAACTCCTGATATATATATTTCTGCAAGGTCTTTATCATCTGTTCCTGAAGATGATATAGAGGCTGAACTGATGTGTTGTGCCTCTTCAGTAAAAAGAGCTGTTGTTCTTTCCTGCTGTAAAGGCTGGTTTTTCTAGAGTTTCTTTATTTCTAATAAAAAAGAGCTGTTGTTACAAAGTTGATGCTTGTTTTTTCAGTACCAGAACTCAACATGATGTTTGAAGGGTTAGATGGACATCATACTTAAGTAACACCTTTACTGCCCCAATATTAATATCTATGATGTGGGCAGGAAATTCACCTCAAGGCTGCATGATTGGGCAAAATGCATTATCTGGAAAGGGAAACAAAGCTTTTTATTTTGTAATACAATGGTTTGAGAAAGCCCTCCCCACCCAGCATCAGATTAGCCCCACACTGTTGTATCCCAGCTAAATACTTGTTTGTTTTTATTTTAGCAATTGTTGAATGTCCCTTGGGAAAATCTTTGTATTTGTATTGTACTAACTGTACTAACCCCTGAACAGTTTTACACCAAATGTTTATTGTGTTTGTAAATACACAAATCTCACCCCATCCTCAAAAATTCCCAGGCTTTGATCACTATGGTTTTCCTTTTTTGCACATTTTTGCATTCATAATGCTGTTTCCAACAGAGCACAGATTAGGATATAGCCAAAGATCAATTTGCTCCTAATTTACCTAAGATGATGCAAGGGAGCAGAGGTCTGGGATGATGCTCTGTTTTCTATAAAAGTCAAACATTGGCATTATCAACTTCTATATTCATGCCTCCCATCTGTTCCTGCCTGGACAAAAGCAGCCTACCCAAAACGAAGTAGAAAGCCATTGCTTCCTGATTTGCTCCAATGCTCCATATGGATTTGCCACCCTATTTTTTTCCTTGTTGTAATTGAAAAAAAAAAGTATGATAATTGAAAAGGTTGAATATTACTCTATGAGAGAACACATTTTATGTCAAAAAATTTCCAAGTGCCAAGCAGGTCCAAATAGGATTTCTGTATCTTGTGTTTTGCCCATTCGGTTGCTAGATTCTCTCCTTTCTTTATCCGACTAACTGCATTTGGAGCAGATGCTTTGAAGAGACAACTATATTTGTCACCCACATTGTCACAATTATATAATCTTATAACATGATTTCTTATGTTAAGTCATCATTATTTTGTAAATCAACCAAACACCTATTCAGTATTCCTATAGCACCCTTGAGATTATTGTTGTAAGCCGCCTAGAGTTATGATCTAAGGTTGGCAGCCATAAAAAGACAAAGAATAAAAACAAACAAAATCCTACTGAGTATATGCTATGTATCATTTCCCCCTTGAAGATGGAAATGGAAAGAGGATCACTCATCAGCTGCATTTTAATTTAAAACTCTGGATAGCTTTTTCTAGGAGTCTATCTTAACTAGCATGGGGATAAGATGGAATACTTAGGCATCCAACATGGCCACACAAAGCAACTTTCTTTTTCAAGTCCTTAAGCACCCCTTCCTTCCAGGAAGAAGACAAACATGGAAAGCCTCCTTCTAAGGCTTATCCCGACAAAACTACTTATTAATCCTCTGTGACTTGTAAGCCATAGTGCAGAAGTCAAGCCATGAGGTGACTTGTCTGATCTCTGAGCAAGAGCAACTTTGAAGGGCAGAAATTTATACCAATTTAAGAGATTAAAGAAACAATTAAGAAAGAGATTAAAGAAGAAAATTATAATCTGTAGGGTGACTGGCACAGGTAGGCTGTCAGCACTAAAAAAAAATACACAAAAGAGAAACTAGCAGTACCATGACTGATGATGAAAGAAATTAAAACAACAAAAGCAATACCAAATATATGGGAGGAGGGCATTTATAATAATACAAAAAGGAATGACCTGAAGAAACCTCAAACATATAAACCAAATTCTTTTTGAATATTGATTTCAAGATGTGCACTGTTATATTAGCTGAATGTATGAGGAAATACATTCCCAAAATTATACACAGGGATCAGATTGTTTTATAAAAAGGAAAACAGCATCTTTTTCATAAATGCACTAGAATTTATCAACATTGGGGGGGGGGAGAGACTACAGTACTATTTCTGCAGAAAAAACTTTTGACAATTTGGAATGGTCTTTTTTAAAAAAATTGGAGGTCTTAAAATATATCCCAGAAAATAATTCAAAACCTGGAGTACATGCCAACAATTAACAGCAAAGGTTTATTTAAACAATGGTTTAAACAAGAACCCTGTCTGAAAAATTTTCACTTAGCAGAGTCGCAAAGCGAAAGTGTACACTGGTATTCTGAATTTGTAATTGTTCTGAAAGTCTTGGTAAACAAGATCTGGAAAGATAAATATGCGATTTGGATCAAAATTCACGGAAAGGAATACAGGATGAAATGTTATACAGATGATATGGGATTAACAATTGTAAAACCACAAAGTTCTATACAATAAAACTACTCAAATATTTTGTTTGCTTTTCCAGATGCAAAATCATTTTTTTTAAAAGCCCACAATGTAATAATAACTTATTTAACTTCCAAAGGGAAATAATGTTTAAAAGAGTGACCAGTTGTGAGAGAACAATAAATGAATGAATGAATGAATGAAAGAAAGAAAGAAAGAAAGAAAGAAAGAAAGGTATAGAACCGTGATGGCGAACCTATGGCACGCATAGCCATATCGGAGGGCACACAAGACGTTGCCCAATGTCAGCTCCAGCTCCCATCCATGCATGCGCTGGCCAGCTGATTTTCAGCTCTTGGGAAAAGAGTCTCCCTCCGGACACCTCCGGGAAGCTTCCCTGAAGCCCTAGAAGCAAAATAATCTTTGGCTCTCGTCTCCTTTGCTCAGCTCCCACCCACCCACCCCCTTCACTTTAAAATACGTTTCTGCCTGCACGGAGGCAGGGAGCCGCTTTTTCTGCGCCTTCCCGGCTCAGCTCCAGGACCTTTGTGGGCTGGGAAGCATCAGGGCGAGAATCTGTGGGGCTGTGCCAGCCTCCGCAATGTTGGGGGGGGGGGGGGGGGAGGAAGACAGAAAGAGAAAAAGAAAGCAGGAGAGAGCAGGAGAAGGAAGAAGGTGCTCTGGCCGTTGCTGGAAGACTGCTTGGCACACCCATCCACTGGCTGTTCAGGCAGGGGCACTTTCTCCCTCCCCCACATGGCCCCCACCATCCTGGAGGCCAGCGCAGCTCCATAGATTCTCGCCGTGACGCTTCCCAGTCCACAAAGATCCTGGATCTGAGCCTGGAAGGCACAGAAAAAGCGGCTCCCTGCCTACTTCCGTGCAGGCAGCAGCGCGTTTTAAAGCGAGGGGTGGTGGTGGAGCTGAGCGAAGGAGACAGAGGCAAAGTGGCTTGCTCTTGCCCTCCTGGCCAGGAGCTGGTCCTTCTGCAGCGGGCACTCTTGCGGCCAGGAGAGAGAGAGAGAGTAAGCGAGAGGTGGCTATGTGCACCCCCCCTCCCCCACGGGACTGGAACGCTCCTCTTGGCTGCTGTGGCAGTGTTTTAAAACGCGCTGCTGCCTGCACCACGGCAGGGAGCCACTTTTTCTGCTCCTTCCCAGCTCAGCTCCAGGATCTTTGTGGGCTGAGAAGTGTCAGGGAGAGAATCTCCGTGCAGGCAGTAGTGCATTTTAAAGCGGGGGTGGGGGGGAGCCGAGCGAAGGAGACAGACGTAAAGTGGCTTGCTCTTGCTCCCCTGGCCAGGAGCTGGTTCTTCTGCAGCGGGCACTCTTTTTGGCCAGGATAGAGAGAGTAAGCGAGAGGTGGCGAGAGGTGGGATGCTCCTCTTGGCTGCTGTGGCAGAGTTTTAAAATGGCCTCATCAAGGCAGGTTGGGCATCTAATATATTGCTCTCAGGCTGAAAGATCCCATCTACTTCCTCAGCTCCAAAAAGACCCAATTCCTCCTGGATAAGTGTCTCCACAAAACCTATCCAAGACAGGAATCTAAATGGGAGCAGATCTCAGTGATTTTGTCCAACAGATGCCCAGCATATTCTTAACTGTAAAAGTCACTAGTTGACCTATTCTCTTCAAATAATTGTTTCATGGAGAAAAGAGGGTCAGAATATGCATTGAGCTCTGATGGCAAAAGCAAACAATAGTAAACAATGATGTACAGTAAATACAATGCATTTCAAAACAACAAAGGAGTTTCCCATCTTGTGGAAAACAGGGAATGGTGCTGATTCTAAGGAACTTACTGAAGGACTTGGGCAAACAGTTTTTCTAAACCAGGATTTGCTTTATTGGTTTTGTCTTAATGTGTTGCATGCAAGATATGAATTGTTTAAACATAGAGGTTCTTGCATTTTAATAATCACAGAAAATTTTTGACTATTGAATAAATCTGAAAAATCATGTAGAAGGTGGTATGAAAGACAACTGAGCATTTCCCCCCTGTGAATAAAAAATTTGTCAGGAAGCTTCAGAAGCCATCTGTAGTACTTTTCAAAAGTAATACATTTTATTTCAGGGCACAAGCTTTCAAGAGCTACAGCTCAGTTCATCATGTGCATGGAGTAATTTAAGTGATGTAGGATTTAAATTTGTTTGTTTGTTTGTTTGAGTTGAAAGGGATCTTGCAGGTCATCAAGTCCAACCCCCTGCTTAAGCAGGAAACCCTACAGCACCCCAGCCAAATGACAGTCCAATCTCCTCTTGAAAATGTCCAAAGTTCAGGAGTTCACAACCTCCGCTGGAAGGCCGTTCCAATGGTTGATTGCTCTGACCACCAGGAAGTTCTTCCTTATTTCTAGGTTGAATCTCTCCTTGGTCAGCTTCCAACCGTTGTTCCTCGTCTGGCCCTCTGGTGCCCTGGAAAACAGTGTGACCCCCTCCTCTCTGTGGCAACCCCTCAAGTACCTGTAGACTGCTATCACGTCCCCCCTGACCCTTCTTTTCTCTAGGCTATCCACGCCCAGTTCCAGCAATCTCTCCTCATAAGGCTTGGTTTCTAGTACCCTAATCATTTTGTTTGCTCTTTTCTGCACCTTCTCCAGAGTTTCTATGTCTCTTTTGAAGTGTGGCGACCAGATGTGGTCTGATTAGGGCATTATAGAGTGGTATTAATACCCCTCTGGTCTTGGAGTGTATTCCCGTTGATACAGTTAAGGATTGTGTTGGCCTTTTTAGCAGCTGCTGCACATTTCTGGCTCATATTTAGTTGATTATCCACCAAGATTCCGAGATCCCTTTCACAGTCACTACTACAATCCTCCCAGATGTGTATGTGTATCTAGGTTTTTTTTTACCTAGGTGAAGGACTTTACTTTTCTCGACGTTGAACATCATTTTGTTAGTTTGGGCCCACAGCGTTAATCTAGCTAGGTCTTTCTATATTTTGAGCTTATCCTCTAGGGTGTTGACTATCCCCGCCAGCTTAGTGTCATCTGCAAATTTGATTACGGTAGTTCCCCCTCTATTCTCTCATCTAGGTCATTAATGAAAATGTTGAAGAGCACAGGGCCCAGGACAGAAACCTGTGGTACCCCATTGCCTACCTTCTTCCATGTGGATTTGGAGCCACTGGGTGCAGTTAGTCAGCCAACTGTTTATCCATCTGCATGTGTTGTAGTCTACCCCATTTTTTCTAATTTGTGGATTAGGAGATTGTGATCTACTTTATCAAAAGCTTTGCTGAAGTCCAAGTATATGAGGTCAACTACGTTGCATTAGTCGACTCTACTGATTTGGCTATGGTGTTGAAAAATGATATGAGATTGGTTTGGCATGATTTGTTTCTGACAAACCCATATTGGGATGAAGAGGAGGTGGAAGAGAGAATAGTTATACAGATGATAGACTTTATATTTCTTACCAATTAACAAATATACTGTGCTATACATCTGATATGTGTATTTGTTGGGGCCCATGATGTTGTTGATGTGTAGTAGATGGGGAGGCAGAATAGACATTTGGGGTTTTGGCAGAGTCTGGTTCCCATGTTGGTATAATTGTCTTGTTGTTTCTTGCTGCATGTGACAATCTGCTTCAAATTGAGATAAGCAAATATGGACCTGTCAGCTAGGTCTGAGAAAATGAAATAACATTGTCCAGTAGAACTTAAATACATTTAAATAATGCATTTGAATATCTTGAGTTGTAGATGAAAACCATGTTCCATGTTGGTGGTGTGTCTTCTAATAAGTCCTTCGTGAGACTCAGTCTGCCTTTACTGATTTGCTCCGGAAGAATATATGTTTTCTGATACCTAAGCAGTCAGTCAGTTAGTTTATTTCGATAAACCAAAATAAACCAGCAAAGAGATCTATTCTATGTACCTGGCAGTTACTAATCTAACAGAAGACACTAAATTTTAAGCAGTAAAGGCTTTAAGAAAAGGGCATTCAGATACCAAAGGGAAGCTGGCATCAGCTGAACACAATATGTTTATTTGAGACATTGAAATCATTCTATACTTTATAAATATGTTAAAGTTCCTGGTTTTAAAATATAATAAATTAGTACACCCTCATTGGATGGAAGGATTGAATGATTGATGTTGAGTGGCGGGAGCATATATCACCATGCACTGTTTTTGTGTTGTGTATATTTGTTTTATTACTATAAAAATCAATTAAAATTTTTTTTTTTAAAAAAAGAGGGATTGATTTCTGATCTGGTCAGTTCCCAGCCCACCTTCAATTGGGAATTCAGAAAAGTGCTAGATTGGATACAGGAGGCAGAAGAGGATTTAATATTTAAATATGCTGAAAGAAACACTGGAGGATAAAAGGTGTTGCTGATATTCTCTGGGATCAGAGGGAATTTATTTGCAGCCAATGATTGCTATGCATTATAACTGAACAACTTGTACAAATGATCCTCAACCTACAACTAGGATTATGCTCAACGTTAGTTGTTAAGTGTTAAGTTTCCTCCATTTTACAACGTCTTTTTCAACAATCAGAGAGGGGTGGCATACAAATCTAATACATTATTATTATTATTATTATTATTATTATTATTATTATTAATTATTATTATTATTATTATTATTATTAATCTTTAAGTGAATCACTGCAGTTGTTAAGTTAGTAATCTGGCTTCTTCATTGACATTGCTTATCAGAAGATCGCAAAAGTGGGGAGTGAAGGGAGTCCCAGAAATACATCCCAGTTGCCAAGAATTCAAATTTTGATCATGTGACTTACTTTTAAAAAGTAAGAAAAAAGTAATTTCTGGGTTGACTTTGAGTAAAGAACAAAGCATTTCTTTTTTTAAAAAAATGAACATAAATAAAACTTGTTTTCCTTCGGTGCAGCAACAAAACACAGGAAATAATGTTCTTTTTGAAGATAGCCATGTTCAGCGCTCTCATAAGGGTACACACCTCTTCCCAGATTTCATGGGATTTCATCCTGGACACCTTCGTTGATTCATCTGTGAGTACCTGTAATGTTCATACTTGCTCTGACTGAGGATCAGATGTTACACATGATGTAATAACTTGGAATTCTGAGACTCTATAGTTCTGAATATCTAGGAACTACAATAAGGCAGCATGTGCCACTGAGTCTCCAAGGAGCTTTAATGACTGGAGGTAGCAAATTCTCAAAAATGGAACATTCTTTTGAGAATTTGATACCTTCAGCAAGTATAGTTTTGCAGGATTCAATTTGCGTTAGTTCCTGGGACCAGAGATTTTGTCTTTTGAGCTTTTGGACTCATGCTGGTGTCCATCTTCAGGGGACTCATCTTTGGCCTAGGAAGAGAGAGAGAGAGAGGGGTGGGGAGGAGAGAAGTTCATTGAGGCTGGGCTTGGAAGACAAAAGCTGATATATATATATATATATATATATATATATATATATATATATATATATATATATATATATATATATATATATACACACACACACACACACACACACACACACACACACACACACACACACACATTCCTGAACTATTATGTAAGTGTTATCTCCAGACAGTTGAATCATCAGGTGGTTGAAATTCCTGGTGGTTGATTCACCAGGAATGAATAGTTATGGTTCTTCTTGAAAACTCTCCCTAATGTATAATTCTTGTCTTATAAAGAGGAAAATGCCTGTCTTTCAGATTCACAGCAAGTGGGGCAAAATAGAGGAAAACACCACACAACTAGAGTTACACAGACAAAAGCGTCAGGGTAGGTGGATATCTTTGAATGCCTTTTGCTTACAAATAATAGCTTCATTTGTACAATTGCTTTGCTTTGGGAAATGATCTGATTTCTGCCTTGTTTGCCAACTGCAACTGGGTCTGACAACTCAGTTGTTAAAAGTGTGATGATAAAGTCAAATGTCACTTGACCATGCCTGACTTTTGGCATCAGTTCCAGATATAGTTGTGAAACAAATAAGGTACAATTGTTAAGCACAATGCTATATATTGATAGAGGAGAATATTTGTAGCTCAGTGTCGAAATGAGAGGTTCTTGGTGCTCTCTGAGCTTGCTTGTTTTCTTGCAGATGTTTTCTTAATAGGTAGAGATAGGGAAGTCAACTTTGAATAGAATAGAATTTTATTGGCCAAGTATGATTGGATACACAAGAAATTTGTCTTGATGCACATGCTGTCAGTGTACATAAAAGAAAAAATAAACTCATCCAGAATCATAAGATACAAAACTTAATGATAGTCCAGTTGATAGACATATCAACATTTGCAATGTTAAAGCACATTGGTATGAGAGCTTGCCCATTCATAAAAGGATGCCAATAGAGCATGGTCAGTCTCAAGCAAACTGGGAAGAGCATCCCAAAATCATCAAGGAAGATGTCATTGGGATCACTGAGCATCATACTGGGAGATACAGAGACAGGACACAAGGCAGCTCAAACGCACCAATGTTTGTTGTGGTAAACATACAGAATAACATATTAAATGAAGATAAAAGTAGATCTCAAGTTACAAATTGCAATTGGGATCAGGACTGCCATCACTCAGTAAGGGGATCATGAAGTGCAATGTCACGCCTTAGCAGTATCAACTGAGGCAGTCCTGGTTGTTGTTGCAATCCAAGATATGTGAGTTATTAAGTGGGGAGTGGAGGGAGTCCCAGGTAAGGAACAGGTGGGTTGCTGGGGTGTAAAGAGCTCCTGAGATCTGATGTGTATGTTATGTGTGTGATTATAAGGAAGCTGTTGAAAGAGGACCTGGAGTGCTTGTGATTGCAGGGAGGCCATGGAAAAAGTGCTGGGTGAATGCATGTGTGGACTTGCAGGGCGCTCAGGGTGCATGTTTGCGTGTGTATGCTTGCACAATCACAGGAAGACCAAGGAAAGAGGGCACAAGCAGAATTTGCAGCCAATCTAATATTTTGGGTGAGTGTGGGGAGATGATGTTCCAAACAATAGGGACTGTGATTGAAAAGAACTGGGTCATGGGCAAGACCTATAATGTCAATCTTGATGGGATGGGTAGAGGTAACCAGTGAGAATTGGTCCCTCAAATAACCCAGCCTCATGCCATGAGTTTATTACTACCACCTTGAATTCAACCTGGAAGCACATTGGCAACCAATGCAGCTGCTAGAACAGAGGTACAACGAGCAGTGATTGAAAAATTCACGTATTTGCTTACATTGTTGCATTCTGTACTAGATGAAACTAGCAAGGTAATTGGCAAGATATAGCAATAGCATTTAGACTTATATACCACTTCACAGTGCTTTACAGTCCTCTCTAAGTGGTTTAAAGAGAGTCAGCATATTGTCCCCAATAATCTGGGTCCTCATTTTACCAACCTTGGAAAGATGGAAGGCTGAGTCAACCTTGAGCCTACTGAGATTTGATCTGCCAAACTGCTGGCAGCCGGTGATCAGCAGAAGTAACTTGCAGTATTGCGCTCTAACCACTGCACCAGTGAGGCTCTTATATGCTCATTGTGAGAGATTTTCTGACTCCTGGGTCTGAGAGTTTTCTGACATGATTTAGTCATTGAGAAAAAAATAGCAGGACATGGCTGAGTCACTCTTATTATATAATTAATTATGACAGACCATTTTTCTCTTTTGTTAGACATGTCGCCAGAATACACGATTGCTATTGAGATAAACTTTGTAGACACCTCACTCCAGGAGGACCTCAGAAAGTTTTTCAAAAACCTTAGTCTCCCAGTTTCAGTAAATATCCCTGATTCAGATATAAGCATTTCACAAATTAATATTACTACCGGTAAGTAGTCTTTGACCATTTACTATCAACATTTCCTTTTTCCATGTTTAATTTAATTTGTGTGTGTGTGTCTTAAGATACATCATAATTAATCATGGTGGCTAGATCTGTGTTACAAAACTAAACCAGCAGTTTAGTTTAATCTCAATACTCCTTTACATTCTTAAAGGTTACTGTGAACACCAAACAGTTTTGGTTTGTTGGGTTTATTTATTCATTTAAAAATAACAATAATAAACCCATTACTTGTTAACTAACTTTAACTCTAAAATGGAGTTATTCTGAAAACACACATTTATATCCTAAACTTGCTACTTTAAAAAACCCTAACAAATATGAGAAAAAGTAAGTACATGTACCCATCAGAGTGACAACTTCATCACTTGTCATATAGCCCCTAAAAAACTGCAATCTACCTTTATGAGAATATGAATAATACTAAATAATAATTTCAGTCTTATTATAAAAATAGTGATTATAGAATTATAAAATTAAAGAATTTTTAGACCTCCTTCCTTGAAAAGTGCCTGAGATCCAGAGTCCATAGAGAGCTATTGCCTTAAACAATCATTAAATATTAGACAATTTTACCTTTGCTGGCACCTCAGAAGTTTAGCAGCCCATGTCCATGAGCCAAGGGAAAGACTATATATGCAGGAATAGCTATCAAGAGACTTCAGATCCTTTTGCAGTATAGGGTGGCTCTTTGCAGTTAAACCTAGTGGAATTAACTGTTCTTACGTTCCAGGAAGTTGCAAGCACATTTCGTTCACTTACTTCCTTTCTCCTTTAATGTCTTGATCAGAGGTTGGAGGGTGAATTTCTTTTGGAAGTCATAAAAGGATTCAGAACTAAAATGTATTTGGGAGAATTAAGATAGGCAGGAAAGGCTAAAATATTTATAAAAGATTAGCAATACTTCCTGCAACAGATAAAATTCTGTAAAACAATCTGATTTATCAAAACAGTACCTTAATTTGTTTAATGTACTTAAATGTTTGTCCTTCCTCTTTCTCAACATATTGTTTCAATCCAGTGGAGAAATGGGGGCATCGGACCTATCATATCTGGGTTGTAAAATGTGGAGTTTTGCAGTTCAGATTGGATAGGTCTATTATTGGTTTAAAAATGGTGTCGGGGTGTCAAACTCAAGGTCCACAGGCTGGATCTGGGCTATGTGGTGCTTAGATTTGATCCACAGGGACATCCTGGAAACACTGAAGGACCGCCCCCTGGTGCCTTTGCCAGCAAAAATGGAGCTGGGAGGGCTGCACACATCCATGGCAACCTCCTGCAGCCCCCTGCCAGCGAAAACAGATTCATACACTGCCTCCCCAAGCTCTGTTTTCCTAGGCCGATGGAGGCAGGAGGCCATCACAGTCAAAAATTGAGTTTTGACGAGTGACGTCAACCCTAACCCTAACCAATATTTTTCATTATTGCACGAATCAACCTGTGATGTTAAAATCATGATTTCATATGTATTATTCATTTATACTTAATGAATATTCAAAGTGTGTTTAGGATTTAGCCTAAAACACTTCTGAAAGCCAATACTAAAAAAATAAAAGCTTAAACCCAGCCTGGCTAGCTGGGGAATTCTGTGACTGAAATCCATGCATCTTCAAATAGTGAAAGTTGAGAAGCACTGGGTTAGAATCTTGGATATTCAACCCTCCAAGTTTGTATAAGATTTGAATAATGCATACAGAGTAAATATAATCAGTGAGATGAATAATTAATTAAATTTGATTTGATTTGATTTATTAAATTTATAAGCCGCCCAATTCCTTTTGGACTCTGGGCGGCGTACAAATAATATAAACAGTATAAAACAATATAAAACCCATCAAATATTCATTCAACAAAAACATTCGTTACTTCTGGCCGGAGCTGAATGGTGTAGCTTAATGGCTCCAGGCTTGCTGGCCAAGCCAAATTTTCAAGGCCTTTCGGAAGGCCAGGCGGGTGGGCAGTAGGAATCTCCAGGGACAGTCGGTTCCAGAGAGCCAGAGCTGTCACAGAGAAGACCCTCTCATGCGGTCCTGCCAGTTGGCATTGTTTGGCTGATGGGATCCGGAGAAAGCCAACCCTGTGGCCCTAATCAGTTGCTGGGAGATATGGGACAGAAGACGCTCCCATAAATATCAGTAAGATTCAATGATTTAAGTCTTTTGTTTTGTTTTCTCTTTTCTCATATTAGTATGCAACTCAGCTGGCAATAATCATTCTTATTGTTTCTGTGAACCTGATTATGGATGGTCTGCCAAGATCTGTGAAGCATATCCCGTCTGCCATAATAGTACAACTTCAGTGGGAAACAGTTGCAACTGTATTGCGCAGCTTCCTCCTAAAGGGACCTTTTGTCAACTTAACACAGAAGGTAAGAGAAAGTGGCAAATGATGGTGATGGGCATCATCAATGATGGACAACAGCAATTCATGCATAAAAAACCACAACTTTTCATGGGTAATCTGCCAAAATGTAAGCTTAAATTATTTTCAAATCATAAAGTTCGGATTGAGTTTTACATGCTCTAGGACAGTGTTTCCCAACCTTGGCATCCTGAAGAGATCTGGACTTCAACTCCCAGAATTCCCCAGCCAGCGAATGCTGGGAGTTGAAGTCCAGATCTCTTCAAGTTGCCAAGATTGGGAAACACTGCTCTAGGATATCAGCTCACAGCCTTTACAGCCTATATTTTACACCATTGCAATTTGCCAATTGTTCACTTTCTAGAATCTATCAAATGTCATTTAAATAATGTTTGACTTCTATAATCTATGCAATCAAACAAAATACTGGAATTTCAAATCTGAAATTTGATTAAAATCTTTAATCCTATGATTTGCAAAATTGAAAAACCTCCTGCATTTTGCAACTGCATTCATTATATTTTTATTCCATTTAGCCTAAATCCCCAATGTGGGGTGACCCTACACTGTTTGGTTGTTGCTGAGCTCTCTGCTACAAATAATTGTATTGGTTTATAACATTTTGCTTTTGAAAATTGAGTGAGAAGCAAACATGTAGCAAATCAAAGCAGGGATTGCAAGCATTATCTGCATTTCTTATGGCTATGCTCCCAACACAGAATCTGGAGGTATTCTTAGAAAATAAGATGTCCACTAAATATGTCCACTGATACCCAAGCATGGTGACCTTAGCTTGGTCTCTCTGTTTGGTATACATAATTTTACTACCTACAATTATATTTTCATAAAAGAGCTCCTTCTTGGTCATTTCATATTGTTTGTGCTCTGTTTCCATCTTCCATATTTATTAATTATTTCCCTTTCCATTTAATTTCTTGTTGTCAACTTTTGTAATATTACTGCTCCTAATATGGTCCCAGGATTTTAATCCCTCCATTTGCTCACACTTCCAGATTTGAGATTATTATTCCTATCTTCTCCCTGTCCTCATGCAAGCTCTTGTAAAATAATACACAACTAAATTAATGGGAATTTTAAATGAATGGGCTAGTAAGCATTTAGCCAAGACTGAATTTTATGATTAAATGATTATTTATTTTCAAATCTTTATTTCAGCTAATAAAATTATTTATCTTCCTTTTTTTTAAAACCACAGATATTCCTTCAGTGCTCATAACAAAAATGTCTGTCCGACTTGATATACCCTTTAAGAATGATCTAAGGGATTCATCCTCTGAGTTGTTCAAACAATACAAACATGATCTTGAGAAGGCAGTAAGTCTGAGCTGATTCTTCAATTAAAACATTGCCAAGATATTTTAAAACTTTTATTACTTAGCTAAAGAGGATTTCTTTTGAAGGTGTCTAGATATTTAGGTGATTAAAACAAAAGCAAGTCCCATTTCATAGTCTTTTTAGTGCCTCAGCTAAACTCTGAACTGAAGCCACCCAAATAAGCTATGCAAAACTATTGCATAGTTTTCACTCCATATCCATTTACAATTTGTTACAAAATAATTTGAAACTGACCTTGGATTATCTTCATTTTTGGTGGCTCAAAACAGGCAATAAGTCTGTTCTCTTTCCAGATGGCCAATAGGAGGTTAAAAATTGTTATTGAAATAGCCCCTGAACTGCCATAGCTTTGGGAGTAACAAACATTGGCTTTCTCCCACTGTTTGTTGATTGGGTTTTTTATTATTGTAAATGTATATAACTATACTGAAAATGTGAAAATGGTCTCCAGTCGTCTATGGAGAGTCATGGTTGTCCCAAAGTTGCTTTTCAAGAGGCAACTGGACTTTCTCAGGTTTTTTTTCCCCTTGAAAATGCTTTGCTTGTCATCCAAGAAGCATCTTGAATAAAAAGCAAAATATTTTCAAGGAAAAAAATTAAGTAATCCTGTTGCTTTTTGTGTGTAGCTGGGAATGGACCTGATATTTTGAATGGTCTATGAAGGATAATGTATTTTTGGGGGACTGATGCTATCAAACTTGCAAAAACAGAAACATATTTTTAATAGAAATGCCTACGTAACTGAAAGTAATAAATACTAGCTGCTATATGTGGGTCCCAAGTTCATATTCATCTAGGGATTATCTAGCAATAGCATGGTGGAAGAGTAGAAGAAGCATTCCATATGCAATATACAGCCTTTAATCTAATAAAGGAAAATATTTGTAGCTCAGAATTGAAATAAGAGATCCTTAGTGCTCTTTGAGATTGGTTGTTTTCTTGCACATGTTTCATCACCCAAACTAGGTAACAGTATCAGGGTTAGTAGGGAGTGGAGTTTACATTCAGTTTATGGTCTAGTGGCTTGCCCTGTCAGTGTTGGTAGATCTTGGAGGTTCTTTGGTAGAGCTGCTTACTGTTAGCTTGTTTGGCAAGGAAATGCCAAAGCTTGGGAAAGTATTTATTTCATCTTGTTATGACAGGAATGAATGGGCTTACTTTGATTAAACTCTGGCTTTGAATTAAGATTCAGTCTAAACTAACCTCCCTTATCTAATACCTTTCAGATGTTTTAGAATAGTATTCCTGAATCTTTTCAGCTTGGCAGACAGTGGTGGTGGCAAGGGTGGTAGGTGGGGCGAAAGGATGGTTTTGCATGCCTCTATTCACCACTCTCACAAATGAAGCTTTGCACTCACTCACCACTTACACAGTCTGGTTCCAAATGGTTGGGGAGCCCTGTTTTAGATAATAATGTTCTTAATTGATAAGCATGCTGATTGGGTGTTATGGGTATTGTAATCCAATGTATCTCTTCATGTACTTTTAGTAGATTATTTCTATATTAGATTCGTCAAAGAACCCTTAACCCATAAGACCAGGACTGGAAAAATTATGATACAGTGGTACCTCTACTTAAGAACTTAATGTGTTCCGTGACAAGGTTCTTAAATAGAAACGTTCTTAAGTAGAAGAATTTTTTTCCCATAGGAATCAATGTAAAAGCAAATAATGCGTGCAAACCCATTAGGAAAGAAATAAAAGCTTGGAATTTGGGTGAGAGGAGGAGGAAGAGGAGTAGGACAGATGCTGCACAGAGCGAAGGGAGCCTTTCTTTTCTCTGGGCGCTGGCAGAGGTTTATTCCCTCTCCAAGCGTCCAGAGAAAGGAAAACACTCCGTTTGCTCTATACTGCCAAAGCCTCTTTAAGCACCACTGAAAGGCTCCTCTGGCAGCTCAGAAAAGCCCGAGATGGCCAGGATTCAATGGGAAATGGCAGGAAACTGGCTGGGCCTTCGTGCCGCTCTCAGATTTCCTGGGAAATTTTTCCGGGCTCGGGTTCTGAAGTAGAAAATGGTTCTTAAGAAGAGGCAAAAGAATCTTGGACACCCGGTTCTTATCTAGAAAAGTTCTTAAGTAGAGACATTCTTAAGTAGAGGTACCACTGTATTTGCTTGATGTTTCATGAAAGTATGTAGGATATATCTGTAATAGTAAGTGAAATAATGAGGTCTTAATTAATAATAAATACTCTGCAAAATGTATTGCTTTCTTTCAGTTTATTGAGGGCTATTCAACTTTACCGGGTTTCATAAATGCAACAGTTACAGGATTCAGGTACGAAAACCTTTTTTGTTTTATTTGAAAAGATTATAGGAAAAAATGATTTGTTTCAATTTCATATAATGAGCCAACTGATAAATGTTAAGCATAAAATGAAATATATCTTCAAGTAGTGCAAACTTACAATGCAGAAAAAAGCTTTTTTGCAGTAAAATCAGCAAAAAAAAAACCCACTCTATAGATAATGCAACCTCTATAACCTACAGATAATTGAAAGACATATTTGTCATATTTAAAGATATTGTATTAGGAACAGGAAACCTCTTAGCATGGAAACCAAGTGACTGACTTTGGACTAATATCTGTGTCACCCTGAATTAGAAAGTTGAAAAATATCCATGGATGAGATACTAACTGTTCTGTCGGACTCTCTGGTAGGAGCCTCCCAAAAATTCAAAGGTACAAATTTCAGACACACACACGTTTGAAAATTCAAAACAATGTTCTTTATCACAAAATTCAAAATAAACTAAGCACTCTTTTTGTATTGCAAAGAGCACTTGTCCCAAAACAACCTGGTAGTTTGTATAAGTCCCTTATTAGTTCGTAAGTACTTAGCTTGCAGCTGTGAAGAAAGTCACAGCCCTTCTTCTTCCACAAAGTGAAATCTACTGCAGAAGCAAGAGTCCACTACTGAATATCCCTTTGTCCTGTTAACCATAAACCATCACATTGGGCTATACTGCTTTTTGAGTAGATAAGGCAGAATTGTGGAAGAGAATGATGAGGCAATCTACATCTGGTTTTCTTTTAGTACAACTACCATGAAAATAGCTTTAAAAGTCATTTTAAAAAGTAAGGTAAAGGTTTCCTCTGTCCAGTCATATCTGACCCTAGAGAGGCAGTGCTCATCTCTGATTACTAGCTAAAGGAACCAGCATCATCTGAATGGTCATGTGGTCAGCATGACTATATGCTGAAGGTGCACAGAAAGCTATTACCTTCTCACCAAAGTGGTATCTATTTACCTACTCACATTTGCAGGCTTTCAAACTTCTATGTTGCCAGTATCATTTATTACATAATGAGCTCGAACTTACTGGACAATAATCTTTTTACATAGGCCTGGAAGCATCATGGTTGGCTATGAAATAACCTCAGCAAGGCAGATCCCACTTGAAAATGCACATCCTAAGATAGCTGCTCTTTTAGGTTATCCCTACAATGCAGAATCTTCCACATTTGCAAAAGAAATACTTGGTAATGTTTTTTAATGTCTTTTATTTAAATTTCTATTTCTGTTTTGGTGAATACAATTGCTGTCCTCGCTGGCAAGAAAATATATTTAGAATTTTGATATAATTTTACAACCATAGACCAAGCTATGGTATTGAAGAATTGAACATGGATTTGTGAAAAGGTGGCCATTGATTGTTGGAAAATGACGATTATATTCATTAAGCTAAATTATTGCTAATCACCCTGGAAAGTCCCACATGCAAAATTAACTCACTTCCTGAACCAGAGCTCCTTTGAACTGAAGACATCAATGTTTAAGGCAATTAAGATATCCATGTCAATGTCTTAATTTTGCTAGGTAGTTTCAATAGATTTCAAAACATGTCCAGAAGAGTACAAAATACCACTATGAAGTAGCTGATCAGTATACAAGCAATACTGTATATTATATGTTATTTCACATATAAATATGAATTTTAGAATTAATACTTTGGAAAATTATTATTTTTTCATGCTGAAACAGTGTGTCTATGTGTGTGTGATATGTATATAGATGTATGTTGTTCTGGCCTCATCAGCTAGCCACACCCTTCCTTACTGGGATTTGATCCTGTGGACTCTGCCTTGTAAGGCAGAGACTTAGCAGAGGTGCTATCAGATCAGATCCCTTCCAGCTGTGTACCAGGGAGGGGCTATATGTTTTTTTTAATGTCGGATCACCCTGGTATATTTCAAGGAACGTCACAGCTCCTTTTTTGCCTCTAGGCCTATATATATAATCTTTGTGTTACACCTTAAAATAGCTGCAACTTTCCTTAAACTGAACAGCAATTATTAAATTGTATATTTCACAAAATTATATGTGGTGATAATAAACATTTTGCTTTCCATGAGTTTTGAAGAAATTTCTTTATGCCATGCTAGGTAATGTAAACATCTCTGTTTCTCCTGAACACATTTTCGAGGGAGATACGGTAAAAATAACCTGCATGGCAGAATACATTTCAGGAAAGGTGACCTGGACTTATAATGTCATCATGCCTGACAGGCTTACTGTGACAGAAGAGGTTAAAGAGGGAAGCAAGATAGCAACTCTGACAATAACAGACATCAAGCTGAATGAAGCAGGTAATTCTGAATTCTAAATAGAAGAGTGCTGGAGTTGTTATCCATCTTGCTTGATAATCAGCAGTCAAAATGTCAGAAATAATTCTTACAAACAACCCTGCTAACATTAGCAGGGTAAGCCATTGTACATAAACAGGGAACAAGCCCCATAATTCCTAGCACTGGTGATATTTCTAGTTAGGGAACACAATGTCTGCAAGCAAACAATCAAGTTCAGAGAGCACCAAGAACTCCACAGTTCACCCCTATTCTCTTCTTATAAACAGTGTAATGCAAAGGCAATATTGGTCATAAGATACAAATAGTTCGGAAATTTGTGGTCCTTGCAGTCCATTGCTGGAGCTAACAATGTTTCTTTTAAAACTGGGATTGTTTGGAAATAATATTCCTCGTAGATTTAAAACTTGGGAAAGTATAACCAAACACACTCATTCTATTATACTAGGAAAACAACATGCTATCACTGCCTCTAAGCAAAGTTACTGAAGTATGGCATAAAATATTACTGTCACTTGAACACTGCTGGTATACTGTAGCCAGACTATATTAAAAAGATTGAATCAATGCTGGCAACACCATGGAACCTGTTCTGATGTATTCCCAATAATAACCTTTCTTCCTGCTTCATCAAATTTTCCTCCATCAGTGGTGAGATTAGATGTCGATTGTATGGCATTGATTGTGTTGTGCTGGCAACAGTCAGAAAACAGCAGTCTGGAGGCAAAGCAAGAAATGATGGGTGGGGATGGCCTTGGTAATGGTCTGGGGTGTGGCTGAATATCATTTTATGAGTTTCTGTCCTCAAAAAAAAATAGCAACATGTGTGGATAAGCTGATAGCTACCTAATAGTATCAACATGTCCATTCCAGTATATCAATGGCCTAGGTCAGTCATTCCAGCAAATGTTTCCAAGTTGTGGTGGGGGCTGTGTAAGTTTTGTTGAGAGACAGAGTTAACTTTAAGATGAGTCCTTTTGTTTGTGGGACCAGCAAAGACCAGAAAGAAAGGTATTACAGGACATCATGGATATTTATAACTTTAGACCATTCCCAACAAATAGCTGGGGAATCACTATTTGGGTTTCCAGTGAGGCAAAGCCTACCACCCCTCTGGCTAATTGGCTCCACCTAAACACCACAGCAGTGTGGTTTTATATCAAAATGAAGCAGGCACATGTGAAATTTGATCTTACATATTTGTTTCTCAGCGGTAAATAGAAATTGTAAGTCGTAGACTTTGTGTGCTCTGACACTTGTCTGCCCCCTGCAGTTGCCTATGAATCTTGTTTCTGACCAGCTTTCCTCACAGCACTTATTTGATTGCTCATTTGGTGGCCTTCTTTGAATGAGTGCTAATTTTCCTATCTCATTCTTAAGGTATGGTGCCTGAAATGATGAAGGGAAGCTATGTTTTGTTACCGTTACATAATTTTAATTGAATATTTTTTTACCAAAATTACCAAAAATTATGCTGCCAGCCTATATTGTTGCTGCAGTCTCAAATTTGAACAAAATGGTTGGGAAACTCTCAAGAGCAGATTTAGGATGAAAAACAAAGTCCTGTTGCATGACTAGAAGTCTGCTGGCTGATATGATGTTAGCTGAATTGGTTATTCTATTTAAGCAAAATAATACCGCATTATACTTTTTAAATTCACCATTCCGGCTCATGCTCAGTCTGGTACTGATTATTTCTCTGAGATATATCTTCATGTATTAGAATTTCAACATACATTTATTTTATTAGGGAACTGTGATAAGCTTGTTATATTTCAAAACTGGATTTTGTGCCTAACAAGTGTATTATTTCAGGAAACCCTGTTTGCCCATAACATATTGATTGTTTGGTTTTTTTGCAGAAACTATTGGTTGCAATTTTAGAGACGAATCACAGAAATTGCCCTCAATATACAGAGGTGAAGTTAATCTAGTGATCTCTCAAATTAAACTTGTGCCATCAGAAAATGTTTCTATTGTCTGTGATGGTACAGATAGAAAAGGACTGAGCTGCTGCACAGATAGAGACATACAACTTTTCTCTCCTTATTGGAGACCTAACGGAGCAATAAATATTTCAGGTATGTAGCAATATCATCTATACAGTTAACAATGATCATGGACTTTATCTGTTCAGAATGCCACACGTACTAATTAAACTTTGTTTTGGAGGAAAGAGGCTCCTCATGTACAGGAACCTCTGAACTTATATTGTTGTGTTTCCACTTGGATCTGAGCTACAATTGCAAGGGTAAAAAAAGAATCTCTTGCCTACTGTCCCACAGCTTGGCAACACAAAGCAGCCTTTGCTACTGCAGTCATGAGCCCACAGTTTATTCATTTAATTATTATATTTATATCAGGGGTGGGTTCTAACTTACCTTCCTGCCGGTTAGCCATGCCACAGGAGGAACCCATCACTGGTTTATATGCTGCACATCCCATTATCTAAGGCAGGGGTGGGCAATTAATTTTGCCATGGGACCGCATGAGAAATTGGGATGGTTTAGAGGGCTAGCACCCGGTTAGATCCCACAGAGGTGGCCTTCTCCAGGTCCCGTCGACTAAACAATGTCAGCTGGCAGGACCCAGGGGAAGAGCCTTCTTTGTGGCAGCCCCAACCCTCTGGAACCAGCTCCCCCCAGAGATTCGGATTGCCCCCACCCTCGTTGCCTTTCATAAACTCCTTAAAACCCACCTCTGCCGTCAGGCATGGGGGAACTGAGATATCTCCCCTTGCCTATGCAGTTTTATGTATGGTATGTTGTATGTATGATTTTTAAACAATGGGTTTTTTTTAGACTTTTAATGTTAGATTTATTATTATAGACTTTTAATATTAGATTTGTCATTGTATACTATTTTTGCCACTGTTGTGAGCCATCCCGAGTCTGTGGAGAGGGGCGGCATACAAATCTAATAAATAATAATAATAATAAAAATTAATTAACTCAGTTCTACCCAATACTGTATATAGTATACATATGGTATCTTTTCATAAACAGTATTCTCTGAGTCTTCGATTCTCTGCACGAGTGTCAGAAGAACAGAGCACTAGTAGCTGCTGTAGGAGACAGGGGAGGAAGCACACGGTATCTGTGTGCCACTCCTGTACTGCTCACAGTTAGGGGGGTGGGTTTCGGCGCTGACCACTCTAAAGACCCAGGCCCTGGCCTGACCTAACATTTAACCACTCTACAGACCCCTAATTGTTTGCTTTATGGCAACACAGTGCACCACAATCACTGCGCTGGAGTGTTTGTGTGGTTTCTGTGCTCGGCTGCTCTCAGTAGGAGGTCAGGGTCCGCTCCAGTGTGAGGATGAAAGAGCTCACCATGTTTGCCAGGAGTCCTCCAGTTCCTGCTTTCTTCATGATTCATCAGGAAAGCAGGAACCGGAGGAGTCTCGGCAGACGTGGTGAGCTCTTTCATCCTCTCACTGGAGCGGACCCCGACCTCCGTGGACTGGTCACAGATAGCGGGCAGGATGGTCACAGACAGTGGGCGGGACAGATGCGGCCTGCGGCCCACCATTGCCCAGGTCTGATCTAAAGCAACAATGTTTTCGGGTATTTAAATTTGTTACTATTATTTTGGGTAACTTAGGTTGGGTTACTATTATTTTGCTTGTACGCAATCTATTCCTATATATGCATGTTCAGTAAAGGGAACATAATGCTCAGCTCAACCTATCTCACAGGCTTTTCTTGGAGGAAAATTTGAGGAATGAGCACTATATATACTGCCTTGAGCTTCTGTAAGAAAGGTGGGATATAAATTTAACTATGACAACTACATACAAATTCTTCTTCCATTCTTCTTCCTAATTCCATTGCATGCAATGTATAAGTGCTATAGGAAGCAGAAACTCAGATACTACATAGCTTTATTTCAAGCATCAGCCTTTCTTCAATCATTTTCTTTGATTGATTGCTTTTCTTTGCAGGAAGCACTACTTCAATGAACAACTGTACCATCTACTTGCTACAGGCTAGTGAATCACAGTGCCCAGTAGACAAGTCTGGCTCCAGCACTGATTACACATGTGAGCTAAATACTACCTATGGTGCTCGTGCCAATAAAATACTAAAAGTGACATATTTCCGTGTGGGTAAGCATCTTTTTGGATACAGCACCTGTTTTCTGACTGTTGTAGATGTATTCAGTTATCATCTGAGAAAATCTGTAATACAATGGAACCTCAGCTAACGATCACTATCCGTTCTGAAAAGTTGGTCGTTATCCAAAATATTTGGTATCTGAAACAATTTTCCTCATAAGAAATAAAGGAAATAGATTTAATTGGTTCCCAACACCTGTTGACTCACTATTACCTTTATTTCTTATGGGGAAAATTGATCCCTCGTCTATCATGGGTGTTCCGTTCCAGGACCACCCGTGATAAATGATTTTTTCTTTCCCCCCCACACACATTGTCCCTCACTCCCCCCCCCTTACCTCTGTACATCTTGTCTCTCTGCCTTCGTCTCTCTCTCTCTCTTGGGAATTCTCGCCAGGGGTTCCCAGAGGCTCCGCTCCACAGCCAGCAGCAAAGTGTCACTTTGGCTATGACGAGGCAGGTGCTGAGTTAGCTGGTCCTGGCGGCGGCGGTGGCAACTGTGAGGCGGATCTGGCGGCTTCCCTTCGAGGAGCAGCAGCGCCATGAACGTCATGCTCATGCCTCAGGCCCTTGTCCCCACTGCCGCCACTGTCCTTGAAGAGAAGCTGCCAGAACCACCTCAGCAGTTGCTGCCACTGCCAGGACCAGCTAACTCAGGGCCTGCCTCGTCATAGCCAAAGCATCATTTTGCTGCTGGGTGTAACATTTCGGATAATAACCACAAATTTCTGTGGCTGTTCAGTATCTGAATTTTTGTTCAGGCTCCAGTGCAAATTTTTAACGAAATTTTCGCTATCCAAGGTGTTTGCTAACCAAGGTTCCACTGTACTAGATTTAGAATATAGTATTGAAGTTAGCACATTTGCATAAATATTTCTAGCTAGGCTGCAGTTTAAGAGATGGACTATCAATGAATGTGGACAAAATTAAATTTGTGGCAAGAGGCCAGGATCCTAAGAAAGCAAGAAGGGGATCTTTTGCGACACAGTAATGCCAGACTTTGACCCATGAAAAGCTTGTTCAGTTCCTTCAGGAGTTGGTCGGCATAAAAATGTAAAATTAAATTAAATTAAATTAAATTAAATTAAATTAAATTAAATTAAATTAAATTAAATTAAATTAAATTAAATTAAATTAAATTAAATTAAATTAAATTAAATTAAATTAAATTAAATTAAATTAAATTAAATTAAATTAAATTAAATTAAATTAAATTAAATTAAATTAAATTAAATTAAATTAAATTAAATTAAATTAAATTAAATTAAATTAAATTAAATTAAATTAAATTAAATTAAATTAAATTAAATTAAATTAAATTAAATTAAATTATTCCTCCATTGGATTCTAAAAGTTCTTCACACTTTAACTGCTCATTCTAATTTTTGGTTATAGGCTTAACTCATAATTCTCCATATAGCCTTTCATCTCACTTCACATTGTCCATAAATATGTTGTGTATCCTTTTTGTCCTCCTGATATTATAAAGTGGGGGAGGGGTGTTCTTTTTAAAAAAAATAGAGAGAGAGAGAGAGAGATGATGGGTGAGGTGATTTCCAATTTTCCTGCTATTGAATCTTTGTTGGAGCATGCCAGCCAACTAATGGACAATCTTCATAGGGTATAGTGAAACATTCTGGACTGCAAACTCAAAAGCCACCCAAAGCCATTAAGATGATGATGTAAACCAATATCTTTGTTCCAGCTGTTTTAAAAATATAAGGAGGAATATTTTATTAAACCTTGCTAAGGAACACAGCAAATGATAGAAGCAAACCATTTTAGGGCTGAGATCTAGAATGGCCAATAAAAGATTAGAACATGTGTTGTATGGTTTTAATATGAGGACCAATCTTCGTATTAGGAAGGCAAATCACACAATTCTCCAAAAAGTCTCTTTTGTAATACTAGTCTCATAATGTAATACTAAATAATGTCTCTTTATTTTGTGTTTCACCAGCAAAAATAACACTTACTAGTTCAAAGGACATTGTTTCTGAGGGAGATGCTTTCTTTTTAACATGCCAGAGTGATGTGAGCAATTATGACAGAGTCATTTGGAAAATTCAGAATGGCGGGACTATTAAGGAAATAGATAGTATGTGGTACACAATCACAAAGAACTCCACAGGTGCCACGTCTCTGCTGACTGTACCTAGGGCAAACCAGGACTGGACTGGTGAGTCAGAACATGAATCATTTCACTCAGCCATCCCATTCATAAGAAACATAATTTTACCAATAAAATAACGTGTTCACCTAAAGTGCTTTTTCAATCATTTCTACTCCTTGATTTTAGAGGACTTGAATGGTAGTTGCTGCTGTTTTAAACCTTCTGTTGTTAATTTATTCAGAATTGCATTTGTTAAACCTGCTGGTTTTATTTTTCTAGGCATCTATACATGCAACTTTTCACAAAGTTTTTTGAGCAGCTTTGGAAATATAACAATTAAAGTGATTCCTTTGCTCCGGCCTCAAGACATCATAAGAGATCCCATAGAGACTGTCATTTCTTGTCCAGCAACAAGACGTTTGGAATGCTGTACACACCATATGGAAAATTATACTGTTTATTTTTTTTCTCATGATCACAATATGCCTTTACCCATTAGGGCAGGTAAGTACTCATAGGCTAGGTGGAAGAAGAGCTGTTGGTGAATAGCTAGATATCAATTTATCTTGAAAACTTAATGAGAGTTTGGCAAGGTCAATTGTAACCGTGAAAATCATAGTTTGCTTCTACATCAGTGTTTCTCAACCTTTGCAGCATTCAGATGTCAGAACGGCAATTCATGCTGGCTGAGAAATTCTGGGAGTCTTTTTAAAGGTTTAGCAAAAAGTTAGCAAGGGTGAGAAACACTGTCCCAGATCTTTGTAGCAGGAGTTGAATAATCTGAGATTCAGCACCAGTTCCCTTAGTGATCCCCACATTCTTAATTTCCTAACGTTGATTATTACTGAAGGAAAAACCTATATCAGGTGTCTATGTGAAGAGCTCCTTGGTGCTCTCTGAGCTTATTTGTTTTTTGCAGATGTTTCATTATCCAAACTAAGTAACATCATCCGTGCTAGTAAGCATTCCCATTACTTACTCGCATTGATGATGATGGTACCTACTTTGGGTAATGAAATGTCTGCAAGGAAACCACCAAACTCAGAGACCAGCAAGGACCCCTCATTTCAACCCTGAGCTACAAATATTCTCCATTATCAGGCATTTAAGTTATAGAAGGCGACTGAATGAAAACAGGGTCTAAGCTCTCAGAGCCTTGACTGAAGCTGTCAAGCCTTTTATAAACAGTTAAAAAGTTGTTTTCTCAGACATTTAACACAAAATGTCTTCATGTAACTAGATATGAATACACCTATTTTAATAAACCTGAGTAATATCTAGATGAAGAGTGGACTGGGCAAGACTAGCTTCTTACTCTGGATGTTGAAACCTTAACCCCACATTAAATAACTTGTTCCTTTACAGAAAGAAGAATAAGAAATAATCTCAATTGCTACTATTCCATTCAAAGTTTCACAGACATACACTGCAATTCCAAAGGACGTGCTCTCCGAGTGCATTGTATGTTTATGAATCAAATCAATCGAAATGTGACAAGTCCACCTATGGTTCTACATTTTGTACCAGGTAAGAGAGAATGGCATTGAATAAATCAGTCACTAATGCATGCAAGTCAATCTTATTATAATATAGGATTATCTGCTTGATCTCTACTATAGAATAGAATAGAATTCTTTATTGGCTAAGTGTGATTGGACACACAAGGAATTTGTCTTGGCGCATATGGTCTCAGTGTACATAAAAGAAAAAGATACATTTGTCAAGAAACATGAGGTACAACACTTAATGATTGTCATACAGGTCAAATAAGCAATGAAGAAACAATCAATATTAATAAAAATCTTAGGCTACAAGCAACAAGTTACAAATGAACAAGTTTCCTTGAAAAATGACTGGAGAACGATAACAAATAATTTATTCATGCTAGATTTCACATGTTGCATTTTTCTCTGAAGATTCTGCCATTCACACAGTAGAGAGATAATTTTTTCTCTTCCAAACATATTGTATTCTGTACTTCTTCACTGAAAAACTGAAATTTTACCATGTTTCCCTGAAAAAAACCTATCCCAAAAAATTTACACATGAGCCCAAAAGAAGCCTACTCCCCCCTCCAAATAAGCCCTATTTAAGACCCCACCCACTCCAGGGTACCCAGGGTGGGGCAAGCTGCATGGGTAACATTTAAGCTACGGTGGGAATGGGGGATGGAGCTGTCCTACTATTTACCTTCAGACAGTTGCAGCCAGACCTTGCACAACTCAACACCTGCCTAGTCAGCCCACCTTTTCTGTGGCTGGCACGCTGGCAAGGCCTTAGCAGCAAAATAACAGAGCTCAGACAAGGTTGATTGGCTAAGGCCTCTGACAGCAAAAAGGAAGCCAGGGGTGATATGTGCAAGTCAGTCCCCCCACCCCGCAAAAGTAAGACTTGATGCCTTTTTTGGTGGCAAAAAAATAATAAGACCAGGTCTTATTTTCAGGGAAACATGGTAATATGAAGACATACTTCTCTTTTCCTTCCAAATATGAAGCCCTACATAATTGTGTCCTTTAAAAAGCAACCCTCCTTTAACATCTAAAAGTTAGGTGAATTCTCCATAACCAACTCTTCACACACTTTCATTGGAATAAACTACAGGATTTTGCAGAAGAGACGGAGTAACGACACGGACACCAGAGCTGGATTTAAACTTGGGTCATTTTTATTAAAATAAATTTGCATAATTTATTAATTAAATTAGCATGAATTAGCATAAATTTGCATAAATTAATATATTCCACTATGACCCGGAAACAGTGGACCTGCAGGGTCAAACAAACACTTCCGGGGCGGAAATGACGTAAAAGGTCAACATTCCTGGGCAACTAAGGGCGTAGCTCGATGCTGGTCCAGGTGAGGGACCTCTCCCTCACCTGAGACCCTGCCATACACTCGCATGAGGGGGGTCCCGCCGGCTCACCCCTAGCCTGGGACTTCAATAGCGGGACCCAAAGACAGGTTCCCCCCAAGTGCGCAGGTAGCACCCACCATGAGCTTGGAGAGAACCTGTCAATCATCCCCAAAGATGCCCAAGGGAGAACGCGCAGTTGCTGAACCACCACCCAGATTTCCGCCCCTAACCTGCCTACCCAAATGACCAAAGGTAAGCCAATTAACCTATTGAATGCAAGCACCCCCTAAACCGCCCATCCATCTCCCCAGTGTGGAATGGGCGAAAAAACAGCCTTGCCAAATGGGCGAGGCTGCAAAAAATTCCCATTCGGCCCCCGAGGGCGACCCACCAATAGCACACTGCAAATTAGGGAAGGGCGGGTGGGTGTCTGCTCCACTGACTGGGTCCGGGCGAACAGGCTTGGCCCAGGGCCTGCAGCCCTTAAATAGGGCCAGCAAGCCCCGCCCGGTCCCTACGTCATTCCAGGCCACGTGGGCCTGGCTTTCCCGGCCGAAATCTCGTCTCGCGAGATTTCGGCCGAAACAAAGATGGCGGCCGCCATGGAAGAGTCCGGTGTCTGCCCAGCCCTTCCGCAAAAGCGCCGTGGCCGGTAAGTCGAGCCGGCGATATTGCAGAAGAGACGGAGTAACGACACGGACACCAGAGCTGGATTTAAACTTGGGTCATTTTTATTAAAATAAATTTGCATAATTTATTAATTAAATTAGCATGAATTAGCATAAATTTGCATAAATTAATATATTCCACTATGACCCGGAAACAGTGGACCTGCAGGGTCAAACAAACACTTCCGGGGCGGAAATGACGTAAAAGGTCAACATTCCTGGGCAACTAAGGGCGTAGCTCGATGCTGGTCCAGGTGAGGGACCTCTCCCTCACCTGAGACCCTGCCATACACTCGCATGAGGGGGGTCCCGCCGGCTCACCCCTAGCCTGGGACTTCAATAGCGGGACCCAAAGACAGGTTCCCCCCAAGTGCGCAGGTAGCACCCACCATGAGCTTGGAGAGAACCTGTCAATCATCCCCAAAGATGCCCAAGGGAGAACGCGCAGTTGCTGAACCACCACCCAGATTTCCGCCCCTAACCTGCCACGGAGCGGGGGTCAGATCTCTATCTTGGCCCCCCGACTCCCCCCTCTACTGCGCCAGCTCACGCAGAGACACTGCAGGTCCTGTGAGAAAGTGGTGTTCCTCAGTTCTGACAGAGGAAGACCAGCAGCCAGGTAAAGCCACAGCTGATCTATGGTGATGCGGGGATGGGCCACAACCACCCCACCTAACTTTCTGACTACCGTACCCCAGGCCTTAACTCCCCGTCTAACCCGGTGAAGGGCCCTAAGGGAAATGGCGTCCCACCAAGCGATCCCCGAGAGGATCTCGACCACACCACTTGCGTGGAGGGCCGCACAGTGCGAAGCCACCGCAGGCTTCGCGAACCTGGCAGATCGAAAACGACCCCCAGACCCCACAGGTCCTTGCCACCACAGTGCAAGACCCATCACCTGGGCGCCGCAATGGGATGCAGCCCTCCCAGTACCATCTGGGCGCAGCAATGGGATGCCGCCCTCCCAGCACCAACTGGGCGCAGCAATGGGATGCCGCCCTCCCAGCACACATCCAGGTGCAGCAATGGGATGCCGCCCCCGGCACTAACTGGGCGCAGCACTGGGATGCCGCCCTCCCAGCACCAACTGGGCGCAGCAATGGAATGCCGCCCTCCCAGCACACATCCAGGCGCAGCAACGGGATGCCGACCCCCGGCACCGACTGGGCGCAGCAACGGGGTGCCGCCCTCCCAGTCCCAGCTGGGCGCAGCAATGGGATGCCGCCCTCCCAGCACCAACTGGGCGCAGCAATGGGATGCCGCCCTCCCAGCACACTCTGAGCGCAACGATGGGATGCCGCCCCTGGCCACCGACTGGGCGCAGCAATGGGATGCCGCCCTCCCAGCCCCACTGGGCGCAGCAATGGAATGCCGCCCCCCCGACACCACCTGGGCGCAGCAATGGGATGCCGCCCTCCCAGGACCAACTGGGCGCAGCAACGTGCTGTCACCCTCCCAGCATCTCCTGGGCGCAGCAATGGGATGCCGCCCTCCCAGGACCACCTGGGCGCAGCAATGGGATGCCGCCCTCCCCGCAATAGCGGTAGAAACGCCATTCCCACCGCACACCCCATCTCCCCAGCCAGACAGCCAGGACCCAGCCGCCACGACGGCAGGGTCCCCACCCCCGATGGTAACTTGTTGCTGAGTGGTCTCGGAGCGCTCTGACCCCAAGCAACACCGTCGGTCGCGTCCTGGCGGGGTTGAATAGAAGGGGACCAAAGGAGGAACCTGGCCTAAGATCTTACCCGGACCCTCAACAGGCCGTTCGTACCCTAAAACAGGCCGTTGACCGCCAGCGAGCGACTTCCCGAATCCTCCGTATCGAGAGGCCGTTACCGCACTAGTGGCAGCGCCTCTTGAGAACGAGCGTTCCCGAATGGCGGGATCCATACTTGGCCTGGCCAAACCCTACATACTAGCACCCACCTTACTGAAGTAATGAGATGGAAGGCACCAAATTGACCCGGCGGCCCGCAATGCGGCCCCGGCCCAACTTTCCCGCACTGTCACACTGCGTAAGATGCCATAAAACCAATAACCCCGCCCCCGCCTTAAACAAGGCGAAGCCGGCCCACCTGGACCTAATAGTCCTAACTGAAAGGCCACGCTGCCTAAGCTGGACACAAATATGGCCAGGTACACAACTGGGGCAGGCCAGCTAGGGCTAACCCGTATACTGCCTGCCAAGCCCAAACTCTTCCCTGCCTGCTGCTAAGCCCCCCAGAGTGCCAGACACTCCCGAGAGTGCCGTAGCCAGCAAGCCTCTACTCTCCACTGCCCAGGAGCCCACCTAGGCTCCGAAAGTGGGCCGGAAAAACCTCTGGCGACACACGTGCCCACGGGGCCATGGTCCGAAACGGGACAACTGACCACGGGACAAGGCTTCAGCAACCCCGTTATCTAACCCGGGGACATGCCTGGACAAAAACTATGTGCTCAGGGACAAGGACCTGTGCACCAAATGGCGGAAAAACCTCATGACCCTGTCACTCTTAGAGGACAGGGCGTGCACCACGTGGACAACCACTAAGCTGTCACACCAAAATGCACAGTCTTGCCCTAAACTGCTCCCCCCAAAGCCCTAGGGCCACTATCAAGGGGGAGAGCTCCCAAAAAGGTCAAATCCTTGACCAATGAAGCGGCCCTCCATGCTGGAGGCCACGCAGACCAGCCCCCACTGGTCACCTAACACACCCTGCACCTAACACAGGTCCCTGCAGCATCAGAACACACTGCAATTCAGCTTCCAAAGAAGCTCTTGCCTCCAAAACAACAACCCCGTAAAACTTTCTAAGAACTCCCGCCACACGCAGAGGTCAGCCCTGACCCTTGCACCTAAGCGGGTACGATGACGGGGCAAACGGAGCCCCTTCATCGCAGCGTATAACCTCCTAGAAAAAACCCTGCCCGGCACCACGACCCGGCGGGCAAAATTAAGTATCCCAACCAGTTCCTGGAGCTGCCAAAGGGTGACCTTC